>NC_092726.1:41984769-42297269 GCF_047496885.1 Scyliorhinus torazame | reverse complement strand
ACGGCTCAGAATGAGGAAAAGCAACAAAAGGGCCCCCCAAAAAAAGAAGAGGCCCCAGCACCTCCTGACAACCCAACCCCAGCCCCATCTGATGAGGAACACTCAATGGAAGAAGAAGAGGATGGGACAAAGAATAAAGAGCCCTGGGAAACAGTGAACAGGGACAAACGAAAGCGGAAACAAAAAAACAAACTGAAGAACCCCCCGAGGGGTAGTGGCAAAAAGCGACACCTCTCAGCCGGCGCACTTAGCGCCGACACCTCATCCGATGAGGGAAAACAGGACAAGAATCGGCCTCAAATAAAGAGGCAAAGCACCAACGTGGAACGGAAGGCACAGACCCCCCAGACCACCGACCGGGAAGGAAACAAGGTCACAGACCAACCCCCGATAGTAACGAGCAGCAACAACCCAGGTGAAGACCGGCCTGCAACCCCAACACCTATTGACTGCCATGACGAACGCCAGGGCTACATCACCCCCACAATGCATCTGCATCAAAATCACGGGGCCAGTACGGACCAGAACAGCTTTCTCAGCCCTGCAACTGTGCTAAAGTTTGCGAGCACCACCGGCATGCTGGGGAACATCGAACAGCTGGAACAGCCAACTGTATAGACTCTGGACTGTTGAGACTGGTAAATCTATCTTTTTTATAATGGGTTTAAAAATTGCATCCATAAATGTGCGAAGCATCAAAGATACTTCGCGGTGTGTAGCCACACTCAACTATTTGGCAAATGTAAAAGCTGACCTACTGTTCCTGCAGGAGTGCGGAATTCCGCACCTCAGCAACTACAGGCGCTGGTCGAGCTGGTGGTCCCACGGGCCATCCATCTGGTCAGGAGGAAACGACTGCCGCTCCTCCGGCCTGGGTATTCTGCTGCGGGGAGGCAACTTCACCATCTCCGACGTTAAGGAGGTGGTGGGCGGGCGCCTCCTCGTAGCAGACGTGAAATACAAAAGCACCCCTCTCAGACTTATTAATGTGTACGCCCCGGCCGTAAAAAGTGAGCGGCTGGCAGTTCTTCAGCAACTCCCACTGCTGTTGGCCACCTCCAAGCCGGTCATCCTGGGTGGTGACTTCAACTGCATCATCGATGCGGCTGGACGATCCAGCAAAGCCGACAGCAAACTAGACGCTACGTCCAGACTCCTGATGGAAACGGTAAAAGACGCCAAGCTGTTCGACGTCTGCAGCAACCCTGCAGACGGCGCGCAGCGTAGAAACACGTGGTCACGGCCAGACGGGTCCGTCCGTTCCAGGATAGACTTCTTTTTTGTGTCCCGAGCTTTCACGGTCAGGTCCACCGACGTAACGCCGGTGTTCTTCTCTGACCACTGCCTCCTACTGGCCGACTGCCACCTGCAGGAAGACCAGGGGGTAGGCAGGGGGACGTGGAAGCTAAATGTAAAACTGCTGACCCCTGAGAACATCGAGGAACTCAGGAGGGATTACAAAGGTTGGAGAACCGTGAAACCCCTCTTTGAGGCCCCACATCTCTGGTGGGAAGCAATCAAGGGGAATATCAAGAGGTTTTTCATCCTCAAGGGCGTTCAAAAGGTGAGAGAGAGACGAGGGGTCATGTCCAGGCTCCAGAAAAGTATGCAAAATTTGCTCCAGCTGCAGTCGATGGGGGTGGATGTCAAGGAGGATCTCCAAGAGGTGAAGAGCCAGCAAGCCTCGCTCTACACCTCGGAGGCCTCCAAGGTTATCTTCCGTTCCAGAGTCCGCTCCGTGGAGCAGGACGAAAAGTGCTCACGCTTCTTCTTCCAAAAGGTGCACAGAGAGACCTCTGTGATCAGCAGCCTGAAGGAAGAAGATGGCTCTGAAAAGTCATCGCAGTCTGACATCCTGAGGATCAGCCAATCCTTTTATGCCGGACTGTATGACCTGAAGCCAACAGATAGCACTGTTTCCCAGACCTTCCTGTCGACTATCACGGAGGTCATAGGCGACAGCGAGCTGAAAAACCTGGACAAACCACTAACTCTGGACGAGCTGACAAAGGCCGCCAAGTCCTTCGAGACGAGTAAAACTCCCGGAAGCGACGGCTTACCGGTTGAGTTGTATTCGGCTCTGTGGGACTGGATGGGCCCAGACCTGCTGGAAGTGTACGAGAGTATGCTTCTGGAAGGCAGCATGTCAGAGTCCATGAGGAAAGGCATCATCACCCTCATCTACAAACAGAAGGGGGAAAGGGAAGAAATTCGAAATTGGCGACCCATTTCACTGTTGAATGTGGACTACAAAATTCTAGCAAAGGTCATCGCCAATCGGGTCAGGTCTGCTCTGGAGTCGGTGATCCACCCTGACCAGACCTGTGCTGTACCCGGTAGGAAGATCTCTGATAGCCTCGCGCTACTCAGGGATACGATCGCCTACGTGCAGGACAGGGGGGTGGACACTTGCCTCATCAGCCTTGACCAGGAGAAGGCTTTTGACAGAATATCGCACACCTACATGATGGATGTGCTCTCCAAAATGGGGTTTGGGGAGGGAATTCGCAATTGGATCAAACTGCTCTACACAAACATCTATAGCGCAGTCTCAATCAATGGGTGGGAATCAGAAAAGTTCCAGATCAGATCTGGAGTCAGGCAGGGCTGCCCTCTCTCCTCTGCCCTTTTTGTGTGCTGCATAGAACCTTTTGCCGAGTCCATCAGGAGGGATCCGGGTATAAGAGGAGTGACGATCCCAGGCAGTGGAGGCATGCAAGTCAAGGCCTCCCTGTACATGGACGACGTTGCCGTCTTCTGCTCGGATCCTGCGTCTGTACGCAGGCTCTTAACCACCTGCGACCAGTTTGAACTGGCCTCTGGAGCCAAGGTAAACCGGGGCAAGAGCGAGGCCATGTTCTTTGGGAACTGGGCCGACCGGTCCTTTGTCCCCTTCACTGTCAGGTCAGATTACCTGAAGGGGCTGGGGATATGGTTCGGAGCTGCTGGGGCGTGCACCAAAAACTGGGAGGAGCGCATAGGAAAGGTAAGACAGAAACTGGGCTGGTGGGAGCAACGCTCCCTCTCCATTGCGGGCAAAACCCTGGTCATCAGGTGTGAGGTACTCTCTGTGCTACTGTACGTGGCGCAGGTCTGGCCCATAACCCGACCCTACGCCACAGCAGTCACCCGGGCCATCTTCAAATTTATCTGGCGATCCAAGATGGACCGTGTCCGAAGGGACACCATGTACAAACCTCTGGAGAAGGGAGGGCGGAACGTACCCAACGCCTCCCTCATCCTGTTGGCCACCTTTGTGTCCAGCTGCATCAAGCTGTGCGTGGACCCCCAGTATGCAAACACCAAGTGTCACTACATACTGAGGTTCTACCTGTCCCCGGTGTTGCGAAGGATGGGCCTGGCCTCATTGCCGCGGAACGCTCCAAGTAGTTGGACCGTACCGTACCACCTGTCCTTTGTGGAAAAGTTTTTGAAGGAAAACACCTTTGACCACAAGGAAATGAAGTAGTGGTCAGCACGTAATGTCCTCGAGGCCCTCAGGGAAAAGGAGACCGTGGAGGACGTTGGATGGTTCCCTGAGCAGACTGCCAGAGTCATCTGGCAGAACGCCTCATCACCAGAACTTTCAAACAAGCACCAAGACCTAGCTTGGCTGGTGGTGAGAAGGGCCCTCCCTGTCAGATTCTTCATGCACACCCGAAGGCTCTGCACCAATGCACGCTGCCCTCGGAGTGGCTGTGGGGGAAATGAGACGGTCACACACCTCCTTGTGGAATGTGCCTTTGCAAAGAAGGTCTGGAGAGAGATGCAGTGGTATTTGTCAAGGTTTATCCCAAACAGATCTGTGACACAGGACTCTGTGCTCTACGGACTGTTTCCAGGGACACACACCGAGACAAATGTCAACTGCTGCTGGAAGGTCATCAACTCGGTAAAAGACGCTCTTTGGTCTACCCGAAACTTGCTGATCTTCCAGTGCAAAGAATTGTCCTCGACCGAGTGTTGCAGACTGGCACATTCCAAGGTCCAGGACTACGTGCTGAGGGACGCACTCAAGCTTGGGACAGCTGCCGCCAAGGCGCAATGGGGAAAGACCACTGTGTAAAGTCTTTCCAGCAAATGTACACCGAGGGGCGCGTAACAGTGTAAAGCCCCTCGGTCTGGGCAACCAACACTCCAATGTACAAAAAAAACTGGCACTGTAAATATTTAAGAAGGAATTGTAATGTAAAGAGTGATATGTGTATGACAATATCAAAATTGAATGAAGGAAAGTCAAGGCTACATGTAACCCTGCCGGAAATGTACAGTCAAGACAATTTGAAATGTTTCTGTAATGCTCATGATAAATTTTTATGAATAAAGTATATTTTTTTGAAAAAAAAAAAAAAAAAAAATCTGTTCTTATCAGTTTAATATCTGATATGTCCTCAATCTGGGGACCGAATATTAAATTGATTTTTAGGACTCGGAGATGGTTCAGGGGCTTGCTCCTTCCGCTCCACGCATCAACCTGGGCTTGCAGTGCTTCCAGGAATGGTGCCCTCTCCCCGCTTTGGGGCGCTAAAAGCATAAAATGCCGCAAAACGTGGCTTCCGTTTGTCTCTCTTGTCCAGTTGTCTCATCCTGACCAATTTAAGGCCTTTCAGGCTCCAAAGCATTGCTAGCTTTTCTGCTGGCGGGAGCTTCGTGCACGAATGTTGCGAGCCGATGGACTCGCGGACTTGCGGCAGCCAGGCTCCGTTTTCAGCTGATATGCCACACAGATTTCCTGCTGCTTTTTACAGGCCACTCACCTTCACACTCGGATGCCGACTTGCCTTCTCCTCACTTCAGTTACCACATCCCTTCATCCTGCACAACGGGGAAGTGTGGCGACAGACTGAACGGCATCCTGTTTGGATGTAGGTACACCTTCACGGCGTCTCTTTTCGTTCTCCTGACTCCATGACCAACACGCCAGGGTGGAGCTCAGGGAGACTAGACATTGCCCTCTGTTGGATTCCGCCAGTACTTGCTGCTTGCACGGATTGCCCTTTGTTCGGCAAAGGTGGAGATTACTTCGACTCCCTCCGTTGGGTGTCACTGGGACTTCACAGCGTCTCCATTTCATCTGGTGACGACAGGGGACGGCTTGCCAGACGATGTCTTCGTGTTGTGTTTACTGGTTCTGCATGCACAGACTCCACCGTGCTCGGCCAAGCTGGATGTCTCTTGACCAACAGTGAGCGTAGACTAAAAGTTCCAAAGCACAGTCGAGCGCAGCAAGGTGCACCTGAATGTCGGTGGACGAGGAGGACAAGAGCCATTGCCGGAAAATATGGGCTATCGCTTCTCGGCCTTTTGGTTCAGATCAAGTGTAGTATTTGTTCTTATCAGTTTAATATCTGATATGTCCTCAATCTGGGGACCGAATATTAAATTGATTTTTACCACTCGGCGATGGTTCAGGGGCTTGCTCCTTCCGCTCCACGCATCAACCTGGTCTTGCAGTGCTTCCAGGAATGGTGCCCTCTCCCAGCTTTCGGGCGCAAAATGTATAAAAGCAGACAATGCCGCAAAACCTGGCTTCCCCTTTTCTCTCTTGTCCAGTTGTCTCATCCTGACCAATTTAAGGCCTTTCAGGCTCCAAAGCATTGCTAGCTTTTCTGCTGGCGGGAGCTTCCTGCACGAATGTTGCGAGCCGATGGACTCGCGGACTTGCGGCAGCCAGGCTCCGTTTTCAGCTGAAATGCCACTCAGATTTCCTGCTGCTTTTTACAGGCCACTCACCTTCACACTCGGATGCCGACTTGCCTACTCCTCACTTCAGTTACCACATCCCTTCATCCTGCACAACGGGGAAGTGTGGCGACAGACTGAACGGCATCCTGTTTGGATGTAGGTATACCTTCACGGCGTCTCTTTTAGTTCTCCTGACTCCACGACCAACACGCCAGGGTGGAGCTCAGGGAGACTAGACATTGCCCTCTGTTGGATTCCGCCAGTAGTTTCTGTTTGCACGGATTGCCCTTTGTTCGGCAAAGGTGGAGATGACTTCGACTCCCTCTGGTGGGTGTCACTGGGCCTTCACAGCGTCTCCATTTCATCTGGTGACGACAGGGGACGGCTTGCCAGATGATGTCTTCGTGTTGTGTTTTACTGGTTCTGCATGCACAGACTCCACCATGCTCGGCCAAGCTGGAGGTTTCTTGACCAACAGTGAGCGTAGACTAAAAGTTCCAAAGCACAGTCGAGCGCAGCAAGGTGCACCTGAATGTCGGTGGAAGAGGAGGACAAGAGCCATTGCCGGAAAATATGGGCTATCGCTTCTCGGCCTTTTGGCTCAGATCAAGTGTAGTATCTGTTCTTATCAGTTTAATATCTGATATGTCCTCAATTTGGGGACCGAATATTAAATTGATTTTTAGGACTCGGAGATGGTTCAGGGGCTTGTTCCTTCCGCTCCACGCATCAACCTGGTCTTGCAGTGCTTCCAGGAATGGTGCCCTCTCCCCGCTTTGGGGCGCAATATGTATAAAAGCAGAAAATGCCGCAAAACCTGGCTTCCCCTTTTCTCTCTTGTCCAGTTGACTCATCCTGACCAATTTAAGGCCTTTCAGGCTCCAAAGCATTGCTAGCTTTTCTGCTGGCGGGAGCTTCGTGCACGAATGTTGTGAGCCGATGGACTCGCGGACTTGCGGCAGGCAGGCTCCGTTTTCAGCTGATATGCCACACAGATTTCCTGCTGCTCTTTACAGGCCACTCACCTTCACACTCGGATGCCGACTTGCCTTCTCCTCACTTCAGTTACCACATCCCTTCATCCTGCACAACGGGGAAGTGTGGCGACAGACTGAACGGCATTCTCTTTGGATGTAGATATACCTTCACGGCGTCTCTTTTCGTTCTCCTGACTCCACGACCAACACGCTAGGGTGGAGCTCAGGGAGACTAGACATTGCCCCCTGTTGGATACCGCCAGTACTTGCTGCTTGCACGGATTGTCCTTTGTTCGGCAAAGGTGGAGATTTCTTCGACTCTCTCCGTTGGGTGTCACTGGCCTTCACAGCGTCTCCATTTCATCTGGTGACGACAGGTGACGGCTTGCCAGACGATGTCTTCCTGTTGTGTTTTACTGGTTCTGCATGCTCAGACTCCACCGTGCTCGGCCAAGCTGGATGTCTCTTGACCAACAGTGAGCGTAGACTAAAAGTTCCAAAGCACAGTCGAGCGCAGCAAGGTGCACCTGAATGTCGGTGGACGAGGAGGACAAGAGCCATTGCCGGAAAATATGGGCTATCGCTTCTCGGCCTTTTGGCTCAGATCAAGTGTAGTATCTGTTCTTATCAGTTTAATATCTGATATGTCCTCAATCTGGGGACCGAATATTAAATTGATTTTTAGGACTCGGAGATGGATCAGGGGCTTGCTCCTTCCGCTCCACGCATCAACCTGGTCTTGCAGTGCTTCCAGGAATGGTGCCCTCTCCCCGCTTTGGGGCGTAAAATGTATAAAAGCAGAAAATGCCGCAAAACCTGGCTTCCCCTTTTCTCTCTTGTCCAGTTGTCTTATCCTGACCAATTTAAGGCCTTTCAGGCTCCAAAGCATTGCTAGTTTTTCTGCTGGCGGGAGCTTCGTGCACGAATGTTGCGAGCCGATGGACTCGCGGTGTTGTGGCAGCCAGGCTCCGTTTTCAGCTGATATGCCACACAGATTTCCTGCTGCTTTTTACAGGCCACTCACCTTCACACTCGGATGCCGACTTGCCTTCTCCTCACTTCAGTTACCACATCCCTTCATCCTGCACAACGGGGAAGTGTGGCGACAGACTGAACGGCATTCTCTTTGGATGTAGGTATACCTTCACGGCGTCTCTTTTCGTTCTCCTGACTCCACGACCAACACGCTAGGGTGGAGCTCAGGGAGACTAGACATTGCCCCCTGTTGGATACCGCCAGTACTTGCTGCTTGCACGGATTGTCCTTTGTTCGGCAAAGGTGGAGATTTCTTCGACTCTCTCCGTTGGGTGTCACTGGCCTTCACAGCGTCTCCATTTCATCTGGTGACGACAGGTGACGGCTTGCCAGACGATGTCTTCCTGTTGTGTTTCACTGGTTCTGCATGCTCAGACTCCACCGTGCTCGGCCAAGCTGGATGTCTCTTGACCAACAGTGAGCGTAGACTAAAAGTTCCAAAGCACAGTCGAGCGCAGCAAGGTGCACCTAAATGTCGGTGGACGAGGAGGACAAGAGCCATTGCCGGAAAATATGGGCTATCGCTTCTCGGCCTTTTGGCTCAGATCAAGTGTAGTATCTGTTCTTATCAGTTTAATATCTGATATGTCCTCAGTCTGCGGACCGAATATTAAATTGATTTTTAGGACTCGGACATGGTTCAGGGGCTTGCTCCCTCCGCTCCACGCATCAACCTGGTCTTGCAGTGCTTCCAGGAATGGTGCCCTCTCCCCGCTTTGGGGCGCAAAATGTATAAAAGCAGAAAATGCCGCAAAACCTGACTTCCCCTTTTCTCTCTTGTCCAGTTGTCTCATCCTGACCAATTTAAGGCTTTTCAGGCTCCAAAGCATTGCTAGTTTTTCTGCTGGCGGGAGCTTCGTGCACGAATGTTGCGAGCCGATGGACTCGCGGACTTGTGGCAGCCAGGCTCCGTTTTCAGCTGATATGCCACACAGATTTCCTGCTGCTTTTTACAGGCCACTCACCTTCACACTCGGATGCCGACTTGCCTTCTCCTCACTTCAGTTACCACATCCCTTCATCCTGCACAACGGGGAAGTGTGGCGACAGACTGAACGGCATCCTCTTTGGATGTAGGTATACCTTCACGGCGTCTCTTTTCGTTCTCCTGACTCCACGACCAACACGCTAGGGTGGAGCTCAGGGAGACTAGACATTGCCCCCTGTTGGATACCGCCAGTACTTGCTGCTTGCACGGATTGTCCTTTGTTCGGCAAAGGTGGAGATTTCTTCGACTCCCTCCGTTGGGTGTCACTGGCCTTCACAGCGTCTCCATTTCATCTGGTGACGACAGGTGACGGCTTGCCAGACGATGTCTTCCTGTTGTGTTTTACTGGTTCTGCATGCTCAGACTCCACCGTGCTCGGCCAAGCTGGATGTCTCTTGACCAACAGTGAGCGTAGCCTGAAAGTTCCAAAGCACAGTCGAGCGCAGCAATAGCGCACAACAGTCCATCAATTGTATTTAAACAGTGCCCTCGAGTCAATTAAATGCATTTCAACAGTGCCCGATTGTGAATCAAATGCATTTAAACAGTGCCCTAAGTTAAATCAAATGCATTCAAACAATGCCCTACAGTAAACCAAACGTTTTTGAACAGTGCTTTCTAGTAAATCAAATGTATTTAAATAGTGCCCTACAGTAAATGAAATGCATTTAAACAGTGACACAGTAAATCAAATGTATTTAAACAGGCGCTGCAATAAATTAAATGCATTTAAACAGTGCCCTACCGGAAACTAAATGCATTTAAAAAGTGCCATGAAGTAAATCAAATGCATTCAAACAGTGCCCGACAGTGAGCCAAATATATTAAATCGTGATTTATAGTAAATTAATTGCATTTAAACAGTGCCTGACAGTAAATCAAAAGTATTTAAATTTGCGCCTTGGAATAAATTAAATGCGTTTACACAGTGTCCGACACGAAATCAAACGCATTGAAACAATGCCCTCCAGTAAGTCAAGTGCATTTAAACAGTGCCCGGCAGCAAACTAAAGGCATTTAAACAGTGCCCTGCAGTAAATCAAATGCATTTAAACTGCCCGACAGTAAATCAAATGTATTTAAACAGTGCCCCAGAATACATCCAAAGTATTTAAACAGTGTACTGCAGTGAATAAAATATAATTAAATAGCGCACAACAGTCCATCAAATGTATTTAAACAGTGCCCCAGAATACATCCAAAGTATTTAAACAGTGTACTGCAGTAAATCAAATATAATTAAATAGCGCACAACAGTCCATCAAATGCATTTAAACATTGCCCTCGAGTCAATTAAATGCATTTAAACAGTGCCCTACAGTAAATCAAATGCATTTGAACAGTGGCCTAAAATAAATCAATTATATCTAAACGGTGCCAAATGTATTTAAACAGTTCTTTATAGTAAATTAAATGCATTTAAACAGTGCCGACAATAAATCAAATGTATTTAAACAGTGCCCCGACAGTCAATCAAATGCGTTTAAACACTGCGCAAGAGTAAAACAAATACTTTTAAACAGTGCACCACAGTAAATCAAATGCATTTAAACAGTGCCCTACAGTAAATCAAATGCATTTAAACAGTGCCCTACAGTAAATCAAATGCATTTAAACAGTGCCCAACAGTAAATCAAATGCATTTTGTTCCCTACAGTAAACTAATTGCATTTAAATAGTGCCCGATACTCAAATGCATTTAAACATTGCCCTCCTGTGAATCAAAAGCATTTAAACAGTGTTCTACGTTAAATCAAATGCATTTAAACAGTGCCCTACAGTAAACCAAATGCATTTAAACAGTGACATAGTAAATCAAATGTTTTTAAACAGGCGCTACAATAAATCAAATGCATTTAAACAGTATCCTACAGTGAACTAAATGCATTATTAAAATGCCCTGCAGTGAATCAAATGCATTCAAACAGTGCCCTACAGTATACGAAATGCTTTTAAACAGTTTCTGACAGTTATCTGAATGCATTTAAAGAGTGCCCAACACTCAAATGCATATAAGTAGTGCCCTACAGTAAATTAAATGAATGTAAACAGTGCCCTGTTGTAAACCAAATGCGTTTAAATAGTGCGGTGAAGTAAATGAAATGCATTTAAACTGTGCCCTACAATAAATCAAACGCATTTTAACAGTGCCCATAGTAAATCAATGCATTTAAACAGTGCCCTACAGGAAATCAAATGCATTTATACAGTGCCCTACAGTAAACCAAATGCATTTAAACAGTGCCCTATAGTCAATCAAATGTATTTAAACAGTGCCCTACAGTCAAACGGACCTTATTTAAACAGAGCCTTACAGTAACACACCAATTAAAAGTGCCCTACTGTAATCGGACTTAAAATGTGCCCGATAATAAATCATGTTTTTAAACATTAAACATGTTTATGTAAAGCGAATTGCTTTGGAGACCTAAAAAACAACTTTCCCGAGGCCAGTATATGCCCTTCCAAAAACTGAACGGGATCCAGCCAAAATAATACTGTTCCATATTTCTATCCAGCATATTAATTCTGCTCCATTTTAATATGCAGCCATATTAAAACGGCTCCATATTAATACTGTTCCATATTAATACTCTTCCACATTAATACTGTTCCATATTAATACTGTTCCATATTCGTGCTGCTTCATTTTAAGACCGTTACAAATGAGTACTGTTCCCTATTAATGTCCAGCATATAAACATTGTTCCATATTAATATTCGCTCATATTATAACTTTTCCATATTAGTAGTGTTCCATATTAATACTGTTCTATATGATTACTGTTACATATTAATATCCAGCCATGTTAACGCTGTTCCATATTAGTACTGTTCCTAATTAATATCTGGCCATTTTAATATCCGGCTATATTAACACTGTTCCATACTAATACAGTTCCATATTAACATCCAGCCACATTCCATATTAATAATAATTATCTTTGTCACAAGTAGTCTTACATTAACACAACAACGAAGTTACTGTGAAAAGCCCTTCGTCGCCACATTCTGGCGCCTGTTCGGGGACACAGAGGGAGAATTCAGAATGTCCAATTCACCTAACAAGCACGTCTTTCGGGCCTTGTGGGAGGAAACCGGAGCACCCGCAGGAAATGCACGCAGACATCGGGAGAACATGCAGGCTCCGCAAAGAGAGTGACCCAATCTAGGAATCAAATCTGGGACCCTGGAGCTGTGAAGATATGGTTCCATATTAATACTGTTCCATATTAGTACTGTTCCATATTAATATTCAGCCATATCAATACTATTCCATATTAATACGGTTCCAAGTTAATATGCAGCCATATTAATACTGCTCCATATGAATAATGTTCCATATTAATATCCAGCCACATTAATGCTGTTCCATACCAATATGGTTCCATATTAATATGCAGCCAGATTAATACGTTTTTGCTCAATGCCTGCTACCCCGCCCCCCACATGGAGGTTGGACATGGCCCGACTTGCCCAGAATGCTTTGTGCAAGAAAATATCACAGGCCACAGATGACTATATTATTAATAACTAGAATGGGGAAGTCCCGCCCTTCACGCTCTGGGAGGCCACGAAGGCTGAGATCAGGGGTGATATCATGGCCAAGAACGCACGTAGAGACAAGGTAGAGAGGGCGGCTAGGCGACAGTTGTGGACTCCATACTGGAGGTAGACAGGCGATACTCTGAGGGCCCGAACAAAGAACTCCTGGCGGAGAGGAAAACGCTACAAATGGACTTTGATCTGCTCTCCACGAGGGAAGCATTGCAGCAACTCCGCCAGGTACGGGAGACCCTTTACGAACACGGAGATAAAGCCAGCCACTACTGGTTCGCCAGCTGAGAAAGCAGGCAGCCACGGGGGTAATAGCTCAGATTAGAAGCAGCAGACCGAATCCAGTGACGGAGCCAAAAAATGTCTACGAGGCATTTGAGACCTTCTACCGGGGGCTATTCACCCTCAAGCCCTCAGCTTAGGGATGAAACAGTTCATCGATGGACGGGACACACCAGTTGTGAGACAGGCTGAAAATGGGACTGGAAGCACCAGTAAAACTGGGAGAAGGATAGCGCAGTGGTGAGCCCTCGTTCCTCATGGTCCCGCCCGCCCCACACATCCCTGTGACGATGGATGTGGCTGTCCTGCAACCCAGTTGTGTGTCGAAGCTGGGATTCGTCTTTCTGGAGCGCAGGAGGTTATGGGGAATTTAAACAAGTCTTCAACGTAATAAAGATTTTTTTTTAATGATAGAAATGGATAGATCCTCTGCCCCCAATTGCTCGACTGCATGAATCCCACCTTAGTTAGTGTCCTAATCCACCGGACTTTCCACAATACCATATCCAGCAATACTCAGGAAGAATAATTGTTTTCCTATCCAGCCGACTGTTCTATATTGAAGAAGCTGGTAAACTTTAGAAGGACAATTCTGCCTTCCTATCCACACTGCTGTTCACACATCAGTGCACTACGTCGATATATACTTTGGACTGACTTTTCTGTGTCATTTTTGGCTCTATTGTTCATAAAAACAGATCAAGCTGAGCTGAACGAGATCTGCGTGTCCCCAGTGCACTCTGCTGAACACATCCAGATATAGTCTGGAGTAATATTTCGCTCTTCCGTTCTAACCTGGTGCTCCAACGGACACATGCACCTGCCCTGCAGCCGAACATGTATGTGTTTCATTTCCCAATCACTGTCCACACCCACTGACCCAAGCTGGACTTCAGAAGCCAATCTGCCTGTGCCATTCGCCTTGGATTGTTTCGAAATCCCACGTCAGGCTCGAATGCAGGTTACAATTCTTTATAGAATCATAGAATCCCGACAGAGCGGAAGGCGGGTCATTCGGCCCAACGAGTCTGCACCAGCCCTTAGAAAGAGCAACCTATTTAAGCCCACACCGCCACCCTATCCACATTCTCGCAACCCAAACAAACCTAAAGGGCAATTTAGCACGGCGAATCCACCTGACTTGCACATATTTGGACTGTGGGAGGAAAACAGAGAACCCAGAGGAAACCGTGTCAGAGAAAGTGCAAACTCCACATGGACAGACATCCGAGGCGGGAATTGAACCTGGGTTGCTGGCGCGCTGAGGCAAGCGTGTAAACTACTGTGACACCGGATTGCAGCCTCCTGGACTCTGCACTGCACAGATTCACCGTGTAGGACAATCTCTGGGGTCTCTGACAGCCTCTTTTTTGTTTTACAATGAAATACACAGTTCTTAAAATTTAGAGTAGTCAATTATTTTTCCAATTTATGGTGGCTAATCCACCTACCTCTCACATCTTTGAGTTGTGGGGTGAGACTCACGCAGAACCGGGGAGAATGTGCAAACTCCACGCGGCCAGTGACCCGGGGCCGGGGTCGCAATGTGGACTGGGAACTTCAGGAAATTAGGAGAGCAAAAACGGTACATGAAAGGATACAGGCAGGTAAAATGAACGAACGTCCTAAGTAATTTTACCAGCTCATTAAGGGTAAAAGGATAACTCGGGATATAGCCCGAAAACATGGGCTATCGCATCTCGGCCTTTTGGTTCAGATCAAGTGTAGTATCTGTTCTTATCAGTTTAATATCTGGAATGTCCCCTTCGGGGGACCGAATATTAAATTGATTTTTGGGACACGGAGATGGTTCAGGGGCTTTCTTGCTCCGCTCCAGGCATCAACCTGGTCTTGCAATGTTTCCAGGAATGGTGCCTTCACCCCGCTTTGGGCACAAATAGTGCAAAAGCAGAAAATGGCGCAAAACCTGGCTTCCCCTCTTCTGTCTTGTCCAGTTGTCTCATCCTGACCAATTAAAAAATTTTCAGGCTCCAGAGCATTGCTAGCTTTTCTGCTGGCGGGCGCTTCGCGCACTAATGTCGTGAGCCTATGGGCTCGCGGACTTGCGGCAGCCAGGCTCCGTTTTCAGCTGATATGCCAAACAGATTTCCTGCTGCTTTTTACAGGCCACTCACTCTCACCCTCGGATGCCTACTTGCCTTCTCCTCACTTCAGTTACCACATCCCTTCATCCTGCGCAACGGGGAAGTGTGGCGACAGACTGAACGGCATCCTGATTTGGATGTAGGTATACCTTCACGGCGTCTCTTTTTGTTCTCCTGACTCCACGACCAACACGCCAGGGCGGAGCTCAGGGAGACTAGACATTGCCCTCTGTTGGATTCCGCCAGTACTTGCTGCTTGCACGGATTGCCCTTTGTTCGGCAAAGGTGGAGATTTTTTCGACTCCCTCCGTTGGGTGTCACTGGGCCTTCACAGCGTCTCCATTTAATCTGGTGACGACAGGGGGCGGCTTGCCAGACGATGTCTTCCTGTTGTGTTTTACTGGTTCTGCATGCACAGACTCCACCGTGCTCGGCCAAGCTGGAGGTCTCTTGACCAACAGTGACCGTAGACTAAAAGTTCCAAAGCACAGTCGAGCGCAGCAAGGTGCTCCTGAATGTCGGTGGACGAGGAGGACAAGAGCCATAACCGGAAAATATTGGCTATCGCTTCTCGGCCTTTTGGCTGAGATCAAGTGTAGTCTCATTTGATCGAGGGAAGCTGATGATTTCCATGTCGATCGTGGATTGGAGAACTCGGAGGGATTGAAGTCGTCAAAGAGGAAACGTTTGGAGCCCGGCTGCTATTGGTGGATCTGCATAGGCCTAACGCCGATACAGTTCAGACCCAACGTACGAGCTATGGATGCAGCTTCATCCCGACCACCAGGCTGGGGAGTGCGAAACACTGTCCGAGTCACAGTGAAGAAAACGGAATGAGAGTCACCTGTGGACAGGAAACATTTCGTGAAGAGGGTGCTGCTCGAGTGTTGAGGGTTTACAGCAACAGAGATCTTCTGCTTGCAGAACTTCCCCAACAATGTTTTTTTTGATGTCACCTTCAAGAGCGTCGCAGCGTGCATCAAATTCTTGATTGTCTTCAAGGAAAAAGGTAACCAGAGTCCCTTGTCGATCCTGACTGCGGATCCTCTGTTTACGCTACCGTCGCAGCGAAATCGGGTTGTTACACTGCACACGTACAACCCCCACGTCCCTGTGTCTCATGTGCCGACGTTCCTCGCCAGGTACGCTCAGCTGAAAAGGACAGCGTGCAAGTGAAAGACACCTTCGGCATCTGGACAAGTGAGCACCAGGTCAAGGTGACTCTATGAACAGACAGCAAATGAACCATCCTGCATCCCCCCTCCAGTTTCGCTATTGGAGCAAATCGTGGCTACCTCTACTACGTGGGACAGCCACGAGTCTGCCACACCTGTGGCAAAACGGGGCATGTTGCAGCAAACTGCAGTGTGACCTTCTGCAAAACCTGCAGGCAGGAGTGACACATGACTAAGGAATGCAAGGAAGACAAGTCCTGCAACCTGTGTGAGGAGGCCGGCCATCTTTACAGGGCCTGCCCGAAACGCGGGGCGACATACGCTCAAATCATCAGCAGCGGAGTTAAAAAGGCGACCAGAGAGGAGGTGCATACACCCTCCACCGAAAAAGACACCACGGCTCAGAATGAGGAAAAGCAAGAGAAGGGCCCCCAACAAAAAGAGGAGGCCCCAGCACCTCCTGACAACCCAGCCCCAGCCCCATCTGATGAGGAACACTCAATGGAAGAGTAAGAGGATGGGACAAAGAATAAAGAGCCCTGGGAAACAGTGAACGGGACAAACGAAAGAGAAAACAAAAAAACAAACTGAGGAACCCCCCGAGGGGTAGTGGCAAAAAGAGACACCTTTCAGCCGGCGCACTTAGCGCCGACACCTCATCCGATGAGGGAAAACAGGACAAGAATCGGCCTCAAATAAACAGACAAAGCACCAACGTGGAACGGGAGGCACAGACCCCCCAGACCACCGACCGGGAAGAAAACAAGGTCACAGACCAACCCCCGATAGCAACGAGCAGCAACAACCCAGGTGAAGACCGGCCTGCAACCCCAACACCTACTGACTGCCACGAGGAACCCCAGGGCTACACCCCCCCCCCCCAGTGCATCTGCATCAAAATCACTGGGCCAGTACGGACCAGAACAGTTTTCTCAGCCCTGCAACTGTGCTAAAGTTTGCGAGCACCACCGGCATGCTGGGGAACATTCAACAGCTGGAACAGCCAACTGTATAGACTCTGGACCTTTGGAACTGGTAAATCTACCTTTTTATAATGGGTTTAAAAATTGCATCCATAAATGTGCGAAGCATCAAAGATACTTCGCGGTCTGTAGCCACACTCAACTATTTGGCAAATGCAAAAGCTGACCTACTGTTCCTGCAGGAGTGCGGAATTCCGCACCTCAGCAACTACAGGCGCTGGTCGAGCTGGTGGTCCCACGGGCCATCCATCTGGTCAGGAGGAAACGACTGCCGCTCCTCTGGCCTGGGTATTCTGCTGCGGGGAGGAAACTTCACCATCTCCGACGTTAAGGAGGTGGTGGGCGGGCGCCTCCTCGTAGCAGACGTGAAATACAAAAACACCCCTCTCTGACTTATTAATGTGTACGCCCCAGCCGTAAAAAGTGAGCGGCTGGCAGTTCTTCAGCAACTCCCACTGCTGTTGGCCACCTCCAAGCCGGTCATCCTGGGTGGTGACTTCAACTGCATCATCGATGCGGCTGGACGATCCAGCAAAGCCGACAGCAAACTAGACGCTACGTCCAGACTCCTGATGGAAACGGTAAAAGACGCCAAGCTGCTCGACGTCTGCAGCAACCCTGCAGACGGCGCGCAGCGTAGATACACATGGTCACGGCCAGACGGGTCCGTCCGCTCCAGGATAGACTTCTTTTTTGTGTCCCGAGCTTTCACGGTCAGGTCCACCGACGTAACGCCGGTGTTCTTCTCTGACCACTGCCTCCTACTGGCCGACTGCCACCTGCAGGAAGACCAGGGGGTAGGCAGGGGGACGTGGAAGCTAAATGTAAAACTGCTGACCCCTGAGAACATCGAGGAACTCAGGAGGGATTACAAAGGTTGGAGAAC
Organism: Scyliorhinus torazame; assembly: GCF_047496885.1. Classification (NCBI taxonomy): domain Eukaryota; kingdom Metazoa; phylum Chordata; class Chondrichthyes; order Carcharhiniformes; family Scyliorhinidae; genus Scyliorhinus; species Scyliorhinus torazame. The sequence goes on along the minus strand of NC_092726.1, from coordinate 42,279,595 downwards.
CGTGAAACCCCTCTTTGAGGCCCCACATCTCTGGTGGGAAGCAATCAAGGGGAATATCAAGAGGTTTTTCATCCTCAAGGGCGTTCAAAAGGAGAGAGAGAGACGAGGGGTCATGTCCAGGCTCCAGAAAAGTATGCAAAATTTGCTCCAGCTGCAGTCGATGGGGGTGGACGTTAAGGAGGATCTCCAAGAGGTGAAGAGCCAGCAAGCCTCGCTCTACACCTCGGAGGCCTCCAAGGTTATCTTCCGTTCCAGAGTCCGCTCCGTGGAGCAGGACGAAAAGTGCTCACGCTTCTTCTTCCAAAAGGTGCACAGAGAGACCTCTGTGATCAGCAGCCTGAAGGAAGAAGATGGCTCTGAAAAGTCATCGCAGTCTGTCATCCTGAGGATCAGCCAATCCTTTTATGCCGGACTGTATGACCTGAAGCCAACAGATAGCACTGTTTCCCAGACCTTCCTGTCGACTATCACGGAGGTCATAGGCGACAGCGAGCTGGAAAACCTGGACAAACCACTAACTCTGGACGAGCTGACAAAGGCCGCCAAGTCCTTCGAGACGAGTAAAACTCCCGGAAGCGACGGCTTACCGGTTGAGTTGTATTCGGCTCTGTGGGACTGGATGGGCCCAGACCTGCTGGAAGTGTACGAGAGTATGCTTCTGGAAGGCAGCATGTCAGAGTCCATGAGGAAAGGCATCATCACCCTCATCTACAAACAGAAGGGGGAAAGGGAAGAAATTCGAAATTGGCGACCCATTTCACTGTTGAATGTGGACTACAAAATTCTAGCAAAGGTCATCGCCAATCGGGTCAGGTCTGCTCTGGAGTCGGTGATCCACCCTGACCAGACCTGTGCTGTACCCGGCAGGAAGATCTCTGATAGCCTCGCGCTACTCAGGGATACGATCGCCTACGTGCAGGACCGGGGGGTGGACACTTGCCTCATCAGCCTTGACCAGGAGAAGGCTTTTGACAGAATATCGCACACCTACATGATGGATGTGCTCTCCAAAATGGGGTTTGGGGAGGGAATTCGCAATTGGATCAAACTGCTCTACACAAACATCTATAGCGCAGTCTCAATCAATGGGTGGGAATCAGAAAAGTTCCAGATCAGATCTGGAGTCAGGCAGGGCTGCCCTCTCTCCTCTGCCCTTTTTGTGTGCTGCATAGAACCTTTTGCCGAGTCCATCAGGAGGGATCCGGGTATAAGAGGAGTGACGATCCCAGGCAGTGGAGGCATGCAAGTCAAGGCCTCCCTGTACATGGACGACGTTGCCGTCTTCTGCTCGGATCCTGCGTCTGTACGCAGGCTCTTAACCACCTGCGACCAGTTTGAACTGGCCTCTGGAGCCAAGGTAAACCGGGGCAAGAGCGAGGCCATGTTCTTTGGGAACTGGGCCGACCGGTCCTTTGTCCCCTTCACTGTCAGGTCAGATTACCTGAAGGTGCTGGGGATATGGTTCGGAGCTGCTGGGGCGTGCACCAAAAACTGGGAGGAGCGCATAGGAAAGGTAAGACAGAAACTGGGCTGGTGGGAGCAACGCTCCCTCTCCATTGCGGGCAAAACCCTGGTCATCAGGTGTGAGGTACTCTCGGTGCTACTGTACGTGGCGCAGGTCTGGCCCATAACCCGACCCTACGCCACAGCAGTCACCCGGGCCATCTTCAAATTTATCTGGCGATCCAAGATGGACCGTGTCCGAAGGGACACCATGTACAAACCTCTGGAGAAGGGAGGGCGGAACGTACCCAACGCCTCCCTCATCCTGTTGGCCACCTTTGTGTCCAGCTGCATCAAGCTGTGCGTGGACCCCCAGTATGCAAACACCAAGTGTCACTACATACTGAGGTTCTACCTGTCCCCGGTGTTGCGAAGGATGGGCCTGGCCTCATTGCCGCGGAACGCTCCAAGTAGTTGGACCGTACCGTACCACCTGTCCTTTGTGGAAAAGTTTTTGAAGGAAAACACCTTTGACCACAAGGCAATGAAGCAGTGGTCAGCACGTAATGTCCTCGAGGCCCTCAGGGAAAAGGAGACCGTGGAGGACGTTGGATGGTTCCCTGAGCAGACTGCCAGAGTCATCTGGCAGAACGCCTCATCACCAGAACTTTCAAACAAGCACCAAGACCTAGCTTGGCTGGTGGTGAGAAAGGCCCTCCCTGTCAGATTCTTCATGCACACCCGAAGGCTCTGCACCAATGCACGCTGCCCTCGGAGTGGCTGTGGGGGAAATGAGACGGTCACACACCTCCTTGTGGAATGTGCCTTTGCAAAGAAGGTCTGGAGAGAGATGCAGTGGTATTTGTCAAGGTTTATCCCAAACAGATCTGTGACACAGGACTCTGTGCTCTACGGACTGTTTCCAGGGACACACACCGAGACAAATATCAACTGCTGCTGGAAGGTCATCAACTCGGTAAAAGACGCTCTTTGGTCTGCCCGAAACTTGCTGATCTTCCAGTGCAAAGAATTGTCCTCGACCGAGTGTTGCAGACTGGCACATTCCAAGGTCCAGGACTACGTGCTGAGGGACGCACTCAAGCTTGGGGCAGCTGCCGCCAAGGCGCAATGGGGAAAGACCACTGTGTAAAGTCTTTCCAGCAAATGTACACCGAGGGGTGCGTAACAGTGTAAAGCCCCTCGGTCTGGGCAACCAACACTCCAATGTATAAAACAAACATGACAATGTAAATATTTAAGAAGGAATTGTAATGTAAAGAGTGATATGTGTACGACAATATCAAAATTGAATGAAAGAAAGTCAAGGCAACATGTAACCCTGCCGGAAATGTACAGTCAAGACAATTTGAAATGTTTCTGAAATGCTCATGATAAATTTTTATGAATAAAGTATATTTTTTTGAAAAAAAAAAAAAAAAAAAAATCTGTTCTTATCAGTTTAATATCTGATATGTCCTCAATCTGTGGACCGAATATTAAATTTATTTTTAGGACTCGGAGATGGTTCAGGGGCTTGCTCCTTCCGCTCCACGCATCAACCTGGTCTTGCAGTGCTTCCAGGAATGGTGCCCTCTCCCCACTTTGGGGCGCAAAATGTATAAAAGCAGAAAATGCCGCAAAACCTGGCTTCCCCTTTTCTCTCTTGTCCAGTTGTCTCATCCTGACCAATTTAAGGCCTTTCCGGCTCCAAAGCATTGCTAGCTTTTCTGCTGGCGGGAGCTTCGTGCACGAATGTTGCGAGCCGATGGACTCGCGGACTTGCGGCAGCCAGGCTCCGTTTTCAGCTGATATGCCACACAGATTTCCTGCTGCTTTTTACAGGCCACTCACCTTCACACTCGGATGCCGACTTGCCTTCTCCTCACTTCAGTTACCACATCCCTTCATCCTGCACAACGGGGAAGTGTGGCGACAGACTGAACGGCATCCTGTTTGGATGTAGGTACACCTTCACGGCGTCTCTTTTCGTTCTCCTGACTCCACGACCAACACGCCAGGGTGGAGCTCAGGGAGACTAGACATTGCCCTCTGTTGGATTCCGCCAGTACTTGCTGCTTGCACGGATTGCCCTTTGTTCGGCAAAGGTGGAGATTACTTCGACTCCCTCCGTTGGGTGTCACTGGGCCTTCACAGCGTCTCCATTTCATCTGGTGACGACAGGGGACGGCTTGCCAGACGATGTCTTCGTGTTGTGTTTACTGGTTCTGCATGCACAGACTCCACCGTGCTCGGCCAAGCTGGATGTCTCTTGACCAACAGTGAGCGTAGACTAAAAGTTCCAAAGCACAGTCGAGCGCAGCAAGGTGCACCTGAATGTCGGTGGACGAGGAGGACAAGAGCCATTGCCGGAAAAAATGGGCTATCGCTTCTCGGCCTTTTGGCTCAGATCAAGTGTAGTATCTGTTCTTATCAGTTTAATATCTGATATGTCCTCAATCTGGGGACCGAATATTAAATTGATTTTTAGAACTCGGAGATGGTTCGGGGGCTTGCTCTTTCCGCTCCACGCATCAACCTGGTCTTGCAGTGCTTCCAGTAATGGTGCCTTCACCCCGCTTTGGGGCGAAAATGTATAAAAGCAGAAAATGCCGCAAAACCTGCCTATCCCTTTTCTCTGTTGTCCAGTTGCCTCATCCTGACCAATTTAAGGCATTTCAAGCTCCAAAGCATTGCTAGCTTTTCTGCTGGCGGGAGCTTCGTGCACTAATGTTGCGAGCCGATGGACTCGAGGACTTTCGGCAGCCAGGCTCCGTTTTAAGCTGATATGCCGCACAGATTTCCTGCTGCTTTTTACAGGCCACTCACCCTCACCCTCGGATGCCGACTTGCCTTCTCCGCACTTCAGTTACCACATCCCTTCATCCTGCACAACGGGGAAGTATGGCGACAGACTGAACGGCATCCTCTTTGGATGTAGGTATACCTTCACGGCGTCTCTTTTCGTTCTCCTGACTCCACGACCAACACGCTAGGGTGGAGCTCAGGGAGACTAGACATTGCCCCCTGTTGGATACCGCCAGTACTTGGTGCTTGCACGGATTGCCCTTTGTTCGGCAAAGGTGGAGATTTCTTCGACTCCCTCCGTTGGGTGTCACTGGCCTTCACAGCGTCTCCATTTCATCTGGTGGCGACAGGGGACGGCTTGCCAGACGATGTCTTCCTGTTGTGTTTTACTTGGTTCTGCATGCTCAGACTCCACCATGCTCGGCCAAGCTGGATGTCTCTTGACCAACAGTGAGCGTAGACTGAAAGTTCCAAAGCACAGTCGAGCGCAGCAATAGCGCACAACAGTCCACCAATTGTATTTAAAAGGTGCCCTCGAGTCAATTAAATGCATTTCAACAGTGCCCGATTGTGAATCAAATGCATTTAAACAGTGCCCTAAGTTAAATCAAATGCATTCAAACAATGCCCTACAGTAAACCAAACGTTTTTGAACAGTGCTTTCTAGTAAATCAAATGTATTTAAATAGTGCCCTACAGTAAATGAAATGCATTTAAACAGTGACACAGTAAATCAAATGTATTTAAACAGGCGCTGCAATAAATCAAATGCGTTTAAACAGTGCCCTACCGGAAACTAAATGCATTTAAAAAGTGCCATGAAGTAAATCAAATGCATTCAAACAGTGCCCTCCAGTGAGCCAAATATATTAAATCGTGATTTATAGTAAATTAATTGCATTTAAACAGTGCCTGACAGTAAATCAAAAGTATTTAAATTAAATGCGTTTACACAGTGTCCGACACGAAATCAAACGCATTGAAACAATGCCCTCCAGTAAGTCAAGTGCATTTAAACAGTGCCCGGCAGCAAACTAAAGGCATTTAAACAGTGCCCTGCAGTAAATCAAATGCATTTAAACTGCCCGACAGTAAATCAAATGTATTTAAACAGTGCCCCAGAATACATCCAAAGTATTTAAACAGTGAATAAAATATAATTAAATAGCGCACAACAGTCCATCAAATGTATTTAAACAGTGCCCCAGAATAAATCCAAAGTATTTAAACAGTGTACTGCAGTAAATCAAATATAATTAAATAGCGCACAACAGTCCATCAAATGCATTTAAACATTGCCCTCGAGTCAATTAAATGCATTTAAACAGTGCCCTACAGTAAATCAAATGCATTTGAACAGTGGCCTAAAATAAATCAATTATATCTAAACGGTGCCAAATGTATTTAAACAGTTCTTTATAGTAAATTAAATGCATTTAAACAGTGCCCCGACAGTCAATCAAATGCTTTTAAACACTGCGCAAGAGTAAAACAAATACTTTTAAACAGTGCACCACAGTAAATCAAATGCATTTAAACAGTGCCCTACAGTAAATCAAATGCATTTAAACAGTGCCCTATAGTAAATCAAATGCATTTAAACAGCGCCCAACAGTAAATCAAATGCATTTTGTTCCCTACAGTAAACTAATTGCATTTAAATAGTGCCCGATACTCAAATGCATTTAAACATTGCCCTCCTGTGAATCAAAAGCATTTAAACAGTGTTCTACGTTAAATCAAATACATTTAAACAGTGCCCTACAGTAAACCAAATGCATTTAAACAGTGACATAGTAAATCAAATGTTTTTAAACAGGCGCTACAATAAATCAAATGCATTTAAACAATATCCTACAGTGAACTAAATGCATTTTTAAAATGCCCTGCAGTGAATCAAATGCATTCAAACAGTGCCCTACAGTATACGAAATGCTTTTAAACAGTTTCTGACAGTTAACTGAATGCATTTAAAGAGTGCCCAACACTCAAATGCATATAAGTAGTGCCCTACAGTAAATTAAATGAATGTAAACAGTGCCCTGTTGTAAACCAAATGCGTTTAAATAGTGCGGTGAAGTAAATGAAATGCACCTAAACTGTGCCCTACAATAAATCAAACGCATTTTAACAGTGCCCATAGTAAATCAATGCATTTAAACAGTGCCCTACAGGAAATCAAATGCATTTATACAGTGCCCTACAGTAAACCAAATGCATTTAAACAGTGCCCTATAGTCAATCAAATGTATTTAAACAGTGCCCCACAGTCAAACGGACCTTATTTAAACAGAGCCTTACAGTAACACACCAATTAAAAGTGCCCTACTGTAATCGGACTTAAAATGTGCCCGATAATAAATCATGTTTTTAAACATTAAACATGTTTATGTAAAGCGAATTGCTTTGGAGACCTAAAAAACAACTTTCCCGAGGCCAGTATATGCCCTTCCAAAAACTGAACGGGATCCAGCCAAAATAATACTGTTCCATATTTCTATCCAGCATATTAATTCTGCTCCATTTTAATATGCAGCCATATTAAAACGGCTCCATATTAATACTGTTCCATATTAATACTCTTCCACATTAATACTGTTCCATATTAATACTGTTCCATATTCGTGCTGCTTCATTTTAAGACCGTTACAAATGAGTACTGTTCCCTATTAATGTCCAGCATATAAACATTGTTCCATATTAATATTCGCTCATATTATAACTTTTCCATATTAGTAGTGTTCCATATTAATACTGTTCTATATGATTACTGTTACATATTAATATCCAGCCATGTTAACGCTGTTCCATATTAGTACTGTTCCATATTAATATCTGGCCATTTTAATATCCGGCTATATTAACACTGTTCCATACTAATACAGTTCCATATTAACATCCAGCCACATTCCATATTAATAATAATTATCTTTGTCACAAGTAGTCTTACATTAACACAACAACGAAGTTACTGTGAAAAGCCCTTCGTCGCCACATTCTGGCGCCTGTTCGGGGACACAGAGGGAGAATTCAGAATGTCCAATTCACCTAACAAGCACGTCTTTCGGGCCTTGTGGGAGGAAACCGGAGCACCCGCAGGAAATGTACGCAGACACCGGGAGAACATGCAGGCTCCGCAAAGAGAGTGACCCAATCTAGGAATCAAATCTGGGACCCTGGAGCTGTGAAGATATGGTTCCATATTAATACTGTTCCATATTAGTACTGTTCCATATTAATATTCAGCCATATCAATACTATTCCATATTAATACGGTTCCAAGTTAATATGCAGCCATATTAATACTGCTCCATATGAATAATGTTCCATATTAATATCCAGCCACATTAATGCTGTTCCATACCAATATGGTTCCATATTAATATGCAGCCAGATTAATACGTTTTTGCTCAATGCCTGCTACCCCGCCCCCCACATGGAGGTTGGACATGGCCCGACTTGCCCAGAATGCTTTGTGCAAGAAAATATCACAGGCCACAGATGACTATATTATTAATAACTAGAATGGGGAAGTCCCGCCCTTCACGCTCTGGGAGGCCACGAAGGCTGAGATCAGGGGTGATATCATGGCCAAGAACGCACGTAGAGACAAGGTAGAGAGGGCGGCTAGGCGACAGTTGTGGACTCCATACTGGAGGTAGACAGGCGATACTCTGAGGGCCCGAACAAAGAACTCCTGGCGCAGAGGAAAAAGCTACAAATGGACTTTGATCTGCTCTCCACGAGGGAAGCATTGCAGCAACTCCGCCAGGTACGGGAGACCCTTTACGAACACGGAGATAAAGCCAGCCACTGCTGGTTCGCCAGCTGAGAAAGCAGGCAGCCACGGGGGTAATAGCTCAGATTAGAAGCAGCAGACCGAATCCAGTGGCAGAGCCAAAAAATGTCTACGAGGCATTTGAGACCTTCTACCGGGGGCTATTCACCTACAAGCCCTCAGCTTAGGGATGAAACAGTTCATCGATGGATGGGACACGCCAGTTGTGACACAGGCTGAAAATGGGACTGGAAGCACCTGTAAAACTGGGAGAAGGATAGCGCAGTGGTGAGCCCTCGTTCCTCGTGGTCCCGCCCGCCCCACACATCCCTGTGACGATGGATGTGGCTGTCCTGCAACCCAGTTTTGTGTAGAAGCTGGGATTCGTCTTTCTGGAGCGCAGGAGGTTAGGGGGAATCTAAACAAGACTTCAACGTCATAAAGATTTTTTTTTAATGATAGAAATGGATAGATCCTCTGCCCCCAATTGCTCGACTGCATAAATCCCACCTTAGTTAGTGTCCCAATCCACCGGACTTTCCACAACACCATATCCAGCTATGCTCAGGAAGAATAATTGTTTTCCTATCCAGCCGACTGTTCTATATTGAAGAAGCTGGTGAACTTTAGAAGGACAATTCTGCCTTCCTATCCACACTGCTGTTCACACATCAGTGCACTACGTCGAGATATACTTTGGACTGACTTTTCTGTGTCATTTTTGGCTCTATTGTTCATAAAAACAGATCAAGCTGAGCTGTACGAGATCTGCGTGTCCCCAGTGCACTCTGCTGAACACATCCAGATATAGTCTGGAGTAATATTTCGCTCTTCCGTTCTAACCTGGTGCTCCAACGGACACATGCACCTGCCCTGCAGCCGAACATGTATGTGTTTCATTTCCCAACCACTGTCCACACCCACTGACCCAAGCTGTACTTCAGAAGCCAATCTGCCTGTGCCATTCGCCTTGGATTGTTTCGAAATCCCACGTCAGGCTCGAATGCAGGTTACGATTCTTTATAGAATCATAGAATCCCTACAGAGCGGAAGGCGGGTCATTCGGCCCAACGAGTCTGCACCAGCCCTTAGAAAGAGCAACCTATTTAAGCCCACACCGCCACCCTATCCTCATTCCCGCAACCCAAACTAACCTAAAGGGCAATTTAGCACGGCGAATCCACCTGACTTGCACATATTTGGACTGTGGGAGGAAAACAGAGAACCCAGAGGAAACCGTGTCAGAGAAAGTGCAAACTCCACATGGACAGACATCCGAGGCTGGAATTGAACCTGGGTTGCTGGCGCGCTGAGGCAAGCGTGCAAACTACTGTGACACCGGATTGCAGCCTCCTGGACTCTGCACTGCACAGATTCACCGTGTAGGACAATCTCTGGGGTCTCTGACAGCCTCTTTTTTGTTTTACAATGAAATACACAGTTCTTAAAATTTAGAGTAGTCAATAATTCTTCCAATTTATGGTGGCTAATCCACCTACCTCTCACATCTTTGAGTTGTGGGGTGAGACTCACGCAGAACCGGGGAGAATGTGCAAACTCCACGCGGCCAGTGACCCGGGGCCGGGGTCGCAATGTGGACTGGGAACTTCAGGAAATTAGGAGAGCAAAAACGGTACATGAAAGTATACAGGCAGGTAAAATGAACGAACGTCCTAAGTAATTTTACCAGCTCATTAAGGGTAAAAGGATAACTCGGGAAATAGCCGGAAAACATGGGCTATCGCTTCTCGGCCTTTTGGTTCAGATCAAGTGTAGTATCTGTTCTTATCAGTTTAATATCTGGTATGTCCCCTTCGGGGGTCCGAATATTAAATTGATTTTTGGGACACGGAGATGGTTCAGGGGCTTTCTTGGTCCGCTCCAGGCATCAACCTGGTCTTGCAATGTTTCCAGGAATGGTGCCTTCACCCCGCTTTGGGCACAAATAGTGCAAAAGCAGAAAATGGCGCAAAACCTGGCTTCCCCTCTTCTGTCTTGTCCAGTTGTCTCATCCTGACCAATTAAAAAAATTTCAGGCTCCAGAGCATTGCTAGCTTTTCTGCTGGCGGGCGCTTCGCGCACTAATGTCGTGAGCCTATGGGCTCGCGGACTTGCGGCAGCCAGGCTCCGTTTTCAGCTGATATGCCAAACAGATATCCTGCTGCTTTTTACAGGCCACTCACCCTCACCCTCGGATGCCGACTTGCCTTCTCCTCACTTCAGTTACCACATCCCTTCATCCTGCACAACGGGGAAGTGTGGCGACAGACTGAACGGCATCCTGATTTGGATGTAGGTACACCTTCACGGCGTCTCTTTTCGTTCTCGTGACTCCACGACCAACACGTCAGGGTGGAGCTCAGGGAAACTAGACATTGCCCCCTGTTGGATTCCGCCAGTACTCGCTGCTTGCACGGATTGCCCTTTGTTCGGCAAAGGTGGAGATTTCTTCGACTCCCTCCGTTGGGTGTCACTGGGCCTTCACAGCGTCTCCATTTAATCTGGTGACGACAGGGGGCGGCTTGCCAGACGATGTCTTCCTCTTGTGTTTTACTGGTTCTGCATGCACAGACTCCACCGTGCTCGGCCAAGCTGGAGGTCTCTTGACCAACAGTGAGCGTAGACTAAAAGTTCCAAAGCACAGTCGAGCGCAGCAAGGTGCTCCTGAAAGTCGGTGGACGAGGAGGACAAGAGCCATAGCCGGAAAATATTGGCTATCGCTTCTCGGCCTTTTGCCTGAGATCAAGTGTAGTCTCATTTAATCGTGGGAAGCTGAGAATCTCGATGACGATCGTGGATTGGAGAACTCGGAGGAATTGAAGTCGTCAAAGAGGAAACGTTTGGAGCCCGGCTGCTATTGGTGGATCCACATACTGGCCTAAACCTCTGGTTTAGGCCTAACGCCGATACAGTTCAGACCCAACGTACGAGCTATGGATGCAGCTGCATCCCGACCACCAGGCTGGGGAGTGCGAAACACTGTCCGAGTCACAGTGAAGAAAACGGAAGGAGAGTCACCTTTGGATCGGATACTCTTCGTGAAGCGGGTGCTGCTCGAGTGTTGTGGGTTTAAAGCAACAGAAATCTTCTGCTTGCAAAACTTCCCCAAGAATGGCTTCTTTGATGTCACCTTCAAGAGCGGCGCAGCGTGCATCAAATTCTTGAACGTCTTCAAGGAAAAAGGTAACCAGAGTCCCCTGTCGATCCTGACTGCGGAGCCTCTGTTTACGCTACCGGCACAGCGAAATCGGGTTGTTACACTGCACACGTACAACCCCCACGTCCCTGTGTCTGATGTGCTCACGTTCCTCGCCAGGTACGCTGAGCTGAAAGTGACAGCGTGCAAGTGAAAGACACCTTCGGCATCTGGACAAGTGAGCACCAGGTCAAGGTGACCCTAAGAACGGACAGCAACGGAGCCATCCTGCATCCCCCCTCCAATTTCGCTATTGGAGTAAATCGTGGCTACCTCTACTACGTGGGACAGCCACGAGTATGCCACGCCTGTGGCAAAACGGGGCATGTTGCCGCAAACTGCAGTGTGACCTTCTGCAAGAACTGCAGCCAGGAGGGACACATGACTAAGGACTGCAAGGAAGACAAGTGCTGCAACCTGTGTGGGGAGGCCGGCCATCTTTACAGGGCCTGCCCGAAACGCGGGGCGATATATGCACAGATCATCAGCAGCGGAGTCAAAAAGGCGACCAGAGAGGAGGTGCATACACCCTCCACCGAAAAAGACACCACGGTTCAGAATGAGGAAAAGCAACAGAAGGGCCCCCAACAAAAAGAGGAGGTCTCAGCACCTCCTGACAACCCAACCCCAGCCCCATCTGATGAGGAACACTCAATGGAAGAGGAAGAGGATGGGACAAAGAATAAAGAGCCCTGGGAAACAGTGAACAGGGACAAACGAAAGAGGAAACAAAAAAACAAACTGAAGAACCCCCCGAGGGGTAGTGGCAAAAAGCGACACCTCTCAGCCGGCGCACTTCGTGCCGACACCTCATCCGATGAGGGAAAACAGGACAAGAATCGGCCTCAGATAAAGAGGCAAAGCACCAACGTGGAACGGAAGGCACAGACCCCCCAGACCACCGACCGGGAAGAAAACAAGGTCACAGACCAACCCCCGATAGTAACGAGCAGCAACAACCCAGGTGAAGACCGGCCTGCAACCCCAACACCTACTGACTGCCACGACGAACCCCAGGGCTACACCACCCCCCCCCCCAATGCATCTGCATCAAAATCACGCGGCCAGTACGGACCAGAACAGTTTTCTCAGCCCTGCAACTGTGCTAAAGTTTGCGAGCACCACCGGCATGCTGGGGAACATTCAACAGCTGGAACAGCCAACTGTATAGACTCTGGACTCTTGAGACGGGTAAATCTATCTTTTTATAATGGGTTTCAAAATTGCATCCATAAATGTGCGAAGCATCAAAGATACTTCGCGGTGTGTAGCCACACTCAACTATTTGGCAAATGTAAAAGCTGACCTACTGTTCCTGCAGGAGTGCGGAATTCCGCACCTCAGCAACTACAGGCGCTGGTCGAGCTGGTGGTCCCACGGGCCATCCATCTGGTCAGGAGGAAACGACTGCCGCTCCTCCGGCCTGGGTATTCTGCTGCGGGGAGGCAACTTCACCATCTCTGACGTTAAGGAGGTGGTGGGCGGCCGCCTCCTCGTAGCAGACGTGAAATACAAAAACACCCCTCTCAGACTTATTAATGTGTACGCCCCGGCCGTAAAAAGTGAGCGGCTGGCAGTCCTTCAGCAACTCCCACTGCTGTTGGCCACCTCCAAGCCGGTCATCCTGGGTGGTGACTTCAACTGCATCATCGATGCGGCTGGACGATCCAGCAAAGCCGACAGCAAACTAAACGCTACGTCCAGACTCCTGATGGAAACGGTAAAAGACGCCAAGCTGCTCGACGTCTGCAGCAACCCTGCAGACTGCGCGCAGCGTAGATACACATGGTCACGGCCAGACGGGTCCGTCCGCTCCAGGATAGACTTCTTTTTTGTGTCCCGAGCTTTCACGGTCAGGTCCACCGACGTAACGCCGGTGTTCTTCTCTGATCACTGCCTCCTACTGGCCGACTGCCACCTGCAGGAAGACCAGGGGGTAGGCAGGAGGACGTGGAAGCTAAATGTAAAACTGCTGACCCCTGAGAACATCGAGGAACTCAGGAGGGATTACAAAGGTTGGAGAACCGTGAAACCCCTCTTTGAGGCCCCACATCTCTGGTGGGAAGCAATCAAGGGCAATATCAAGAGGTTTTTCATCCTCAAGGGCGTTCAAAAGGTGAGAGAGAGACGAGGGGTCATGTCCAGGCTCCAGAAAAGTATGCAAAATTTGCTCCAGCTGCAGTCGATGGGGGTGGATGTCAAGGAGGATCTCCAAGAGGTGAGAGCCACCAAGCCTCGCTCTACACCTCGGAGGCCTCCAAGGTTATCTTCCGTTCCAGAGTCCGCTCCGTGGAGCAGGACGAAAAGTGCTCACGCTTCTTCTTCCAAAAGGTGCACAGAGAGACCTCTGTGATCAGCAGCCTGAAGGAAGAAGATGGCTCTGAAAAGTCATCGCAGTCTGACATCCTGAGGATCAGCCAATCCTTTTATGCCGGACTGTATGACCTGAAGCCAACAGATAGCACTGTTTCCCAGACTTTCCTGTCGACTATCACGGAGGTCATAGGCGACAGCGAGCTGGAAAACCTGGACAAACCACTAACTCTGGATGAGCTGACAAAGGCCGCCAAGTCGTTCGAAACGAGTAAAACTCCCGGAAGCGACGGCTTACCGGTTGAGTTGTCTTCGGCTCTGTGGGACTGGATAGGCCCAGACCTGCTGGGTGTACGAGAGTATGCTTCTGGAAGGCAACATGTCAGAGTCCATGAGGAAAGGCATCATCACCCTCATCTACAAGCAGAAGGGGGAAAGGGAAGAAATTCGAAATTGGCGACCCATTTCACTGTTGAATGTGGATTAGAAAATTCTAGCTAAGTTCATCGCCAATCGGGTCAGGTCTTCTCTGGAGTCGGTGATCCACCCTGAACAGACCTGTGCTGTACCCGGCAGGAAGATCTCTGATAGCTTCGCGCTACTCAGGGATACGACCGCCTATGTGCAGGACAGAAGGGTGGACACCTGCCTCATCAGCCTTGACCAGGAGAAGGCTTTTGACAGAATATCGCACACCTACATGATGGATGTGCTCTCCAAAATGGGGTTTGGGGAGGGATTTCGCAATTGCATCAAACTGCTCGACACAACCATCTATAGCGCAGTCTCAATCAATGGGTGGGAATCAGAAAAGTTCCAGATCAAATCCGGAGTCAGGCAGGGCTGCCCTCTCTCCTCTGCCCTTTTTGTGTGCTGCATAGAAACTGTTGGCCGAGTCCATCAGGAGGGATCCGGGTATAAGAGGAGTGACGATCCCAGGCAGTGGAGGCATGCAAGTCAAGGCCTCCCTGTACATGGACGATGTGGCCGTCTTCTGCTCGGATCCTGCGTCTGTACGCAGGCTCTTGACCACCTGCGACCAATTTGAACTGGCCTCGGGAGCCAAGGTAAACCGTGGCAAGAGCGAGGCCATGTTCTTTGGGAACTGGGCCGACCGGTCCTTTGTCCCCTTCACTGTCAGGTCAGATTACCTGAAGGTGCTGGTGATATGATTCGGAGTTGCTCGGGCGTGCACCAAAAACTGGGAGGAGCGCATAGCAAAGGTAAGGCAGAAACTGGGCTGGTGGGAGCAACGCTCCCTCTCCATTGCGGGCAAAACCCTGGTCATCACGTGTGAGGTACTCTCGGTGCTACTGTACATGGCGCAGGTCTGGCCCATAACCTGACCCTACGCCACAGAAGTCACCCGGGCCCTCTTCAAATTTATCTGGCGATCCAAGATGGACCGTGTCCGAAGGGACACCATGTACAAACCTCTGGAGAAGGGAGGGCGGAACGTACCCAACGCCTCCCTCATCATGTTGGGCACCTTTGTGTCCAGCTGCATCAATCTGTGCGTGGACCCCCAGTATGCAAACACCAAGTGTCACTACATACTGAGGTTCTACCTGTCATCGGTGTTACGAAGGATGGGCCTGGCCTCATTGCCGCGGAACGCTCCAAGTAGTTGGACCGTACCGTACCACCTGTCCTTTGTGGAAAAGTTTTTGAAGGAGAACACCTTTTACCACAAGGCAATGAAGCAGTGGTCAACACGTAATGTCGTCGAGCAACGAGTATGCCACACCTGTGGCAAAACGGGGCATGTTGCCACAAACTGCAGTGTGACCTTCTGCAAAAACTGCAGGCAGGAGGGACACATGACTCAGGACTGCAAAGAAGACAAGTGCTGCAACCTGTGTGAGGAGGCCGGCCATCTTTTCAGGGCCTGCCCGAAATGCGGGGCAACATATGCACAGATCATCAGCAGCTGAGTTAAAAAGATGATCAGAGAGGAGGTTCATACACCCTTCACCGAAAAAGATACCACGGCACAGAATAAGGAAAAGCAACAGAAGGGCCCTCAACAAAAAGGGGAGGACCCAGCACCTCCTGAAAACCCAACCCCAGCCCTATCTGATGAGGAACACTCAATGGAAGAGGATGGGACAAAGAACAAAGAGCCCTGGGAAACAGTGAACAGGGACAAACGAAAGAGAAAACAAAAAAACAAACTGAAGAACCCCATAATGGGGAGTGGCACAAAGCGACACCTTTCAGACAGTACACTTAGTGCCGAAACCTCCTCCGACGAGGGTAAACAAGCCAAGGATCGGCCTCAAATAAAGAGGCAAAGCACCAACGTGGAACGGGAGGCACAGACCCCCCAGACCACAAACCGGGAAGAAAATAAAACCCGCCGAGACAATCAACCCCTGGCTCATGGGAACACCAATATGACCAACGGCCACCAAACGCCGGACATCGAAAACAAGGTCACAGACCAACCCCCGGAAAGTAACAAGAAGCAACAACCCAGGCGAAGACCGGCCTGCAACCCCAACACCAACTGACTGCCACAACGGACGCCAGGGCTACACTCCCGCCCCCCCCTCAATACATCTGCATCAAGTTCACTAGCCAGTGCGGACCAGGACAATTTTCTCAGCCCTGCAACTGTGCTAAAGTTTGCGAGCACCACCGGCATGCTGGGGAACATCCAACAGCTGGAACAGCCAACTGTATAGACTCTGGACTCTGAGACTGGTAAATCTATCTTTATATAATGGGTTTTAAAATTGCATCCATTAATGTGCGAAGCATCAAAGATACTTCGCGGTGTGTAGCCACACTCAGCTACTTAGCAAACGTGAAAGCCGACCTACTGTTCCTGCAGGAGTGCGGAATTCCGCACCTCAGCAACTACAGGCGCTGGTCGAGCTGGTGGTCCCACGGGCCATTCATCTGGTCAGGAGGAAACGACTGCCGCTCCTCCGGCCTGGGTATTCTGCTGCGGGGAGGCAGCTTCACCATCTCCGACGTTAAGGAGGTGGTGGGCGGGCGCCTCCTCGTAGCAGACGTGAAATACAAAAACACCCCTCTCAGACTTATTAATCTGTACGCCCCGGCCGTTAAAAAGTGAGCGGCTGGCAGTCCTTCAGCAACTCCCACTGCTGTTGGCCACCTCCAAGCCGGTCATTCTGAGCGGTCACTTCAACTGCATCATCGATGCAACTGAACGATCTGCCGGAGCCGACACAAACTAGACGCTACGTCCAGACTCCTGATGGAAACGGTAAAAGACGCCAAGCTGCTCGACGTCTGCAGAAACCCTGCAGACGGAGCGCAGCGTAGATACGCATGGTCACGGCCAGACGGGTCCGTCCGCTCCAGGATAGACTTCTTCTTTGTGTCCCGTGCTTTCACGGCCATGTCCAAGATGTATGGCCGGTGTTCTTCTCTGACAACATCCTCCTGCTGGCCGACTGCCACCTGCTGGAAAACCAGGCTGCAGGCAGGGGGACATGGAAGCTGAATGTAAAACTGCTGAACCCTGAGAACCTCGAGGAACTCGAGAGGGATTACAAAGGTTGGAGAACCGTGAAACCCCTCTATGAGGCTCCACATCTCTGATGGGAAGCAATCAAGGGGAATATCAAGAGGTTTTTCATCCTCAAGGGCGTTCAAAAGGCGAGAGAGAGACGAGGGGATCATGTCCAGGCTCCAGAAAAGTATGCAGAATTTGCTCCAGCTGCAGTCGATGGGGGTGGATGTCAAGGAGGATCTCCAAGAGGTGAAGAGCCAGCAAGCCTCGCTGTACAACTCGGAGGCCTCCAAGGTTATCTTCCGTTCCAGAGTCCGCTCCGTGGAGCAGGACGAAAAGTGCTCACGCTTCTTCTTCCAAAAGGTGCACAGAGAGACCTCTGTGATCAGCAGCCTGAAGGAAGAAGATGGCTCTGAAAAGTCAACGCAGTCTGACGCCCTGAGGATCAGCCAATCCTTTTATGCCGGACTGTATGACCTGAAACCAACAGATAGCACTGATTCCCAGACCTTCCTGTCGACTATCACGGTGGTCTTAGGCGAGCTGGAAAACCTGGACAAACCACTAACTCTGGATGAGCTGACAAAGGCCGCCAAGTCCTTCGAGACGAGGAAAACTCCCGGAAGCGACGGCTTACCGGTTGAGTTGTATTCGGCTCTGTGGAACTGGATGGGCCCAGACCTGCTGGAAGTGTACGAGAGTATGCTTCTGGAAGGCAGCATGTCAGAGTCCATGAGGAAAGGCATCATCACCCACATCTACAAGCAGAAGGGGGAAAGGGAAGAAATTCGAAATTGGCGACCCATTTCACTGTTGAATGTGGATTCCAAAATTCTAGCCAAAGTCATCGCCAATCGGGTCAAGTCTGCTCTGGAGTCGGTGATCCACCCTGACCAGACCTGTGCTGTTCCTGGCAGGAAGATCTCTGAGAGCCTCGAGCTACTCAGGGATACGATCGCCTATGTGCAGGACAGGAGGGTGGTCACATGCCTCGTCAGCCTTGACCAGGAGAAGGCTTTTGACAGAATATCGCACACCTACATGATGGATGTGCTCTCCAAAATGGGGTTTGGGGAGGGAATTCGCAATTGGATCAAACTGCTCTACACAAACATCTATAGCGCAGTCTCAATCAATGGGTGGGAATCAGAAAAGTTCCAGATAAATCCGGAGTCAGGCAGGGCTGCCCTCTCTCCTCTGCCCTTTTTGTGTGCTGCATGGAACCTTTTGCCGAGTCCATCAGGAAGGATCCGGGTATAAGATGAGTGACGATCCCAGGCAGTGGAGGCATACAAGTCAAGGCCTCCCTGTACATGGACGACGTTGCCGTCTTCTGCTCGGATCCTGCGTCTGCACGAAGGCTCTTGACCACCTGCGACCAGTTTGAACTGACCTCGGGAGCCAAGGTAAACCGTGGCAAGAGCGAGGCCATGTTCTTTGGGAGCTGGGCCGACCGGTCCTTCGTCCAATTCACTGTCAGGTCAGATTACCATGGGATATGGTTCGGAGCTGCTGGGGCATGCACCAAAAACTGGGAGGAGCGCATAGCCAAGGTAAGACAGGAACTGGGCTGGAGGGAGCAACGCTCCCTCTCCATTGCGGGCAAAACCCTGGTCATCAGGTGTGAGGTGCTCTCGGTGTTACTGTACGTGGCGCAGTTCTGACCCTACGCCACAGCAGTCACCCGGGCCAACTTGAAATTCATCTAGAGATCCAAGATGGACCGTGTCCGAAGGAAGGAGATGGCTCTGTAAAGTCATCGCAGTCTGACATCCTGAGGATCAGCCAATCCTTTTATGCCGGACTGTATGACCTGAAGCAAACAGATAGCACTGTTTCCCAGACCTTCCTGTCGACTATCACGGAGGTCATAGGCGACAGCGAGCTGGAAAACCTGGACAAACCGCTAACTCTGGATGAGCTGACAAAGGCCGTCAAGCCCTTCGAGACGAGTAAGACTCCCGGAAACCTCTGGAGAAGGGAGGGCGGAACGTACCCAACGCCTCCCTCATCCTGTTGGCCACTTTTGTGTCCAGCTGCATCAAGCTGTGCGTGGACCCCAAATATGCAAACACCAAGTGTCACTACATACTGAGGTTCTACCTGTCCCCCGTTTTACGAAGGATGATCCTGGCCTCAGTGCCGCGGAACGCTCCAAATCGTTGGACCGTTCCATACTACCTGTCCTTCGTGGAAAGGTTTTCGAAGAAAAACACCTTTGACCACAAGGCAATGAAGCAGAGTTCAGCACGTAATGCCCTCGAGGCCCTCAGGGAAACGGAGAACGTGGAGGACGTTGGATGGTTCGCTGAGCAGACTGCCAGAGCCGTCTCGCAGAACGACTCATCACCAGAACTTTCAAACAAGCACCAAGACCTAGCTTGGCTGGTGGTGAGAAGGCTCTGCGCCAATGCACGCTGCCCTCGGAATGGCTGTGGGGGAAATGAGACGGTCACACACCTCCTTGTGGAATGTGCCTTTGCAAAGAAGGTCTGGCGAGAGATGCAGTGGTATTTGTCAAGGTTTATCCCGAGCAGCTCTGTGACACAGGACTCTGTGCTCTACGGATTGTTTCCAGGGACACACACCGAGACAAATATCAACTGCTGCTGGAAGGTCATCAACTCGGTAAAAGACGCTCTTTGGTCTGCCCGAAACTTGCTGATCTTCCAGTGCAAAGAATTGTCCTCGATCGAGTGTTGCAGACTGGCACATTCCAAGGTCCAGGACTACGTGCTGAGGGACGCACTCAAGCTTGGGCCAGCTGCCGCCAAGGCGCAATGGGGAAAGACCACTGTGTAAGGTCCTTCCAGCAAATGTACACCGAGGGCCGGGTAACAGTGTAAAACCCCTCGGTCTGGGCAACCAACACTCCAATGTATAAAAGAAACATGACGATGTAAATATTTAAGAAGGAATTGTAATGTAAAGAGTGATATGTGTATAATAAGATCAAAATTGAATGGAAGAAAGTCAAGGCAATGTGTAACCCTGACGGAAATGTAGTCAAGACAATTCGAAATGCTCTGTAATGCTCATGATAAATTTTATTAATAAAGTATATTTTTTTGAATAACATTTTTTAAAAAAAATCTGTTCTTATCAGTATAATATCTGATGTGTCCTCTATCTGGGGACCGAATATTAAACTGATTTTTAAGACTCGGAGATCGTGCAGGGGATTGCTCCTAACACTCCACGCATCGACCTGGTCTTGCCATGCTTCCGGGAATGGTGCCTTCACCCCGCTTTGGGGAGCAAAGGTGCGAAGGCAGAAAATGGCGCAAAACCTGCCTTCCCCTTTTCTGTCTTGTCTCGTTATCTCATCCTGACCAATTTAAGGCCTTTCAGGCTCCAAAGCATTGCTAGCTTTTCTGCTGGCGGGAGCTTCGTGCACTAATGTTGCGAGCCGGTGGACTCGCGGACTTTCGGCAGCCAGGCTCCGTTTTCGGCTGATATGCGCACAGATTTCCTGCTGCTTTTTACAGGCCACTCACCCTCACCCCCGGATGCCGACTTGCCTTCTCGTCATTTCACTGACCAAAGCCCTTCATCCTGCACAACAGAGAAGTGTGGCGACAGACTGAACGGCATCCTGATTTGGATGTAGGTGTACCTTCACGGTGTCTCTTTTCATTCTCCTGACTCCACGACCAACACGCTAGGGTGTAGCTCAGGGGGACTAGACATTGCCCCCTGTTGGATTCCGCCAGTACTTGCTGCTTGCACGGATTGCCCTTTGTTCGGCAAAGGTGGAGGTTTCTTCGACTCCCTGCGTTGGGTGTCACTGGGCCTTCACAGCGTCTTCTTTCCTTCTGGTGACGACAGTGGAAGGCGTGCCAGACGATGTCTCCCTGTTGTGTTTTTCTGGTTCTGCATGCACAGACTCCACAGTGCTCGGCCAAGCTGGAGATCTCTTGACCAACCATGACCGTAGCCTAAACGTTCCAAAGCACAGTCGAGCGCAGCAAGGTGCACCTGAATGTTGGTGGGCGAGGAGGACAAGAGCCATAGCCGGGGAATATGGGCTATCGCTTCTCGGCCTTTTGGCTATGATCAACAGTATATTGGGTTAAGAGAAGCTGAGGATTGTGATGTAGATTGGAGAAGACAGAGGGATTGAAGTCGTCAAAGAGAAAATGTTTGTAGCTCGGCTGCTATTGGTGGATCTACATGCTGGGCTAAGCTTCTGGTTTAGGCCTAATGCCGATACAGTT
The DNA here is from genome assembly GCF_047496885.1 of Scyliorhinus torazame. Lineage (NCBI taxonomy): Eukaryota > Metazoa > Chordata > Chondrichthyes > Carcharhiniformes > Scyliorhinidae > Scyliorhinus > Scyliorhinus torazame. The sequence continues at coordinate 42,258,359 of NC_092726.1, read as the reverse complement.
TAGACTCAACGTATGAGGTTTGGCTGCAACTGCATCCCGACCACCAGGCTGGGGAGTGCGAAACACTGTCCGAATCACAGCGAAGAAGGCGGAAGGGGAGTCACCTGTAGACCGAAACTTCTTCGTGAAGCGGGTGCTGCTCGAGCAGCGGGTTCCAAGCAACAGATATCTTCTGCTTGCAAAACCTCCCCAACAATGGATATTTTGATGTCACCTTCAAGAGTGTTGCAGCGTGCATCAAATTCTTGAACGTGTTCAAAGAAAAGGGCAACCAAAGTCCCCTGTTTATCCTGACTGCGGAGCCTCTGTTTACGCTACCTTCGCAGCAAAACCGGGTTGTTACACTGCACAAGTACAACCCCCACGTCCCCGTGTCTGATGTGCTCACGTTCCTCGCCAGGAACGCTGAGCTGAAAAGTGACAGCGTGCAACTGATGGACACCTTTGGCATCTGGACAAGTGAGCACCAGATCAAGGTGACTCTGAGAACAGAGGGCGGCGGAACCATCCTGCAACCCCCCTCCAGTTCCGCCATTGGAGTAAATCGTGGCTACCTCTACTACGTGGGACAGCCACGAGTATGCCACACCTGTGGCAAAACGGGGCATGTTGCCGCCAACTGCAATGTCACCTTCTGCAACAACTGCAGGCAGGAGGGACACATGACTAAGGACTGCAAGGAAGACAAGTGCTGCAACCTGTGTGGGGAGGCCGGCCATCTTTACAGGGCCTGCCCGAAACGCGGGGCAACGTACGCACAAATCATCAGCGGCGGAGTCAAAAAGGCGACCTCAGAGGAGGTTGATGCCACCTCCATCGACAAAGACATCACAGCGCAGAATGTGTAAAAGCACCAGAAGGGCCCTCAACAAAAAGGGGAGGCCACAGCACGCCCTGACAATACAACCCCAACCTCATCTGACGAGGAACACTCAATGGAAGAGGATGGAACGAAGATTCAAGAGGAATAAAAGGTGAACAACATTAAACCAGCTGTACCGCTCCGTGGAAATCTCAGAGACAACCCCAGACAATGAGGCGCTGAGATGAATGTGTGTTTAAAAGGTGCGGGATGCAGAATGTGCCGGTGAAAAGGCGGCTGCAGCTTTCCTCTGTGTCTGTCAATGAATTAAAGACTCAAATCCCTCTCTGTCTCAAACCTCTGTCAGTGTGGCTGATTCAACTGCTTCAAGGCTGCCGCCTGCTGGTGGTTCACAGCCGCTGCAGGCGCTGCTCTGCGGCCAGAGAGACGTCGGCGGCTGTTTCCCGTCCCGGCCGCCAGAGGGCGTGGGTCACTCTCCCAGAAGCCGATGCTGCTTCCGCTCCTCCCAGTATCACCTCCTGTCCGCAGCCCGGCCCGGCCGCTGCTTGTTGGCGGAACATCCGGGTACCGGTGATGGGCGGGGCATCCGCCATGTTGCCGTGACGTCACCTCTCCACCCACCGGTTATTTCACAGAAAAGACGAAGAAGCGGCTGCTGGGAAACGGGGGAGTTGACTTAAATTCAGAGCCGCCCCCAGGAAATGAATTAAAATCAAATCAACAGGTCATTTCATAAACCAGTGACGGCTGCGAGACTGCGCATGCGCCGCCGCATCCCCCAGAGTGCGGCCAGAGGAGCCCAGGTTTGAAAAATAAATCAAATTGTCAAAAACAGATCAAAACTGGAATCGAAGCTTCAGAACCGAGAAGGAAGAGGAATTCAGACGGGAGAGGATGCGAGTAATTATAATCATCAGATGCAAATTAAATATTCAAACATGCGCCTGTGCTCATGTGCGGAGGGGCTTTCCCCCAGAGGACAGCGAGCGGGCCATCACCTCAATGAAGCCGTTTCCCCTGGCAACTCAAGATTGCCGCCGGCCGTCTCCCCGGCAACTCAAAATGGCGCCGGCCGTCACACCGAGCAGCTCAAGATGGCCGCCATCCTCAGGCTGTGGTTGTGGCGCAGGCGCAGTGGCGACTCCTGCAGCCTATTGTCCAGATTGGATGGAGCAGGAGATGGACAACAATTCCCTAAGGCAGAGACTGGCCAATGGCAGCATCTTTATTGACAAAACCAGTTCACATTGACTGAGCTTCAGCTCAATCTCAACGATGGCCGTTGACCAGCTCCACATTGAAACCACCGCGCCATCCACGGTGAAAAGTCCTTCTTACAAAGTAGACGTCTATCCTGAGATTGGACATTGCCCGTGACCCACAATATAACAGAAATTCCAAACTCAAATCACACGCAATGTGACAAAGGGCCACCCAGGCACAACACCAGAGTTTGGTTTGACCAACACCAATGTGTGTTTGATTCTGGTGCCACGCACTCCGACCTGGTGTGCGATCATTCTGAGGCAGAGAGACATCAGGATAACATCAGACGAAACATTGTGCCTTTTAATCTCTCTCCCTCTGACAGTCCCCGAGCAGGTACAACACGGCCATTAGACAGCCGTTCAGGTTGGGTGGATTGGCCATGAAAAACTGCCCGTTAATGTCCAAGTGTGTGCAGGTTAGGTTACTGGGTTATTGGGGTCGAGGGGGGTGGGCGGGGGAGTGGAACTCGGTACAGTACACTTTCGGAGGGTTGGCGTAGACTCATTGGGCCAAATGGCTTCCTTCTGTAATTGGAGTCATAAAATCATACAGCACAGAAAGGGCCATTCGGCCCATTGCGCTTGTGCGGGTCATAAATGAACAACTAACCATTCTAATGCCGTTTTCCAGGACTTGGCCCATAGCCTTCTATGCCGTGTAGGAATTCCATGTGATTCCATAAAATGTGCTCTTGATATCCATGATGGATTCTACTTCCACTTCAATGTCAGGCAGTACATTCAGGACAATAGTCACTGACTACATTAATACAATTCCTCAGTCACCTCTGTCGCAAAACCATCGACAACCGCTTCATCAGTGACCTTCCCTCCATCATAAGATCGCTGATAATTGCACAATCTTCAGCACCATACACAACTCCTCAGACAATGAAATGGAAAATGTGATCATACGAAGCAGGTCAGGCAGCATCTATGGAGATGCAAACAAATTACTTGAGTTATATGACACAGGAGTGCATCAGAAGCTCAGCAGATTGATTCTTGGGAGGGAAGATTGTCGCCTTGGAGAGATTGGGTTGACAGCACCTGCATTCACTAGAATTGAGAAGAATGGGAGGGAATCGAATTGAACCGTATAAAAAACTGACAGTGCTGGAGAAGCTGGATGTAGGGATGTTCGTTATTCTGGTTGGGGGCTGGGGAAGAAGAAGGTGTCACTGCAAATTGTTTCCATTCAAATAGTCACCCAATGCCCTCTTGAGTGCCTCGATTCAAATCTTCCACCAATGTGCCAAGGGCAGCATGGTAGCCTTGTGGATAGCACAATTGCTTCACAGCTCCAGGGTCCCAGGTTCGATTCCAGCTTGGGTCCCTGTCTGTGCGGAGTCTGCACATCCTCCCTGTGTGTGCGTGGGTTTCCTCCGGGTGCTCCGGTTTCCTCCCACAGTCCAAAGATGTGCAGGTTAGGTGGATTGGCTATGATAAATTGCCCTTAGTGTCCAAAATTGCCCTTAGTGTTGGGTGGGGTTACTGGGTTATGGGGATAGGGTGGTGGTGTTGACCTTGGGTAGGGTGCTCTTTCCAAGAGCCGGTGCACACTCGATGGGCCGAATGGCCTCCTTCTACACTGTAAATTCTACGAAAGCAAATTATTTTACTCCCATCATTCAAAGCTGATCCATTGTCCATCAAAAAAATCAATTGCTTCAACAAATGTACGGAAATATGATATCCTTTTGCGCTATTCATGACCATATTGTTATGGGCGAGGCGTTTTTAGAACCCGAAAATCTATCATGGAGTTCAACCAACCTCTCCCTTTAATGGATTTGTTGCTTTTCCTAGCACACGGCTTGTTCCCGAGGTGTAGGATTGCAATTATGGATACGTGGGTTTTTAAACACAAAACACTTTTATTCCATGAACTCAACTTAACATCTTAAATAAACATTGGATCTCTTAACACCCTTTTCTTCAAAGCTAACTCAGAAAATATTGCAACAGTAAATAATTCCTAAAAATGTTCCTTCGAACTTCCAAAAGACTTAACACCTTCAAACAAAATCACATCAGGTTGAAGGCTTTACTTTAAATCACCCAAAATGATCCACGGATAGTCTTTCATGGCAGAGACCCAACTCACTGTAAAGCACAGGCACACACAAGCTGCTTTTTAAAACTGCAGCTCTCTGGAAACACCGAGACAGAGACACGCTCTTTTTCCAACTGCAAAACAAAACTGCAAAACGGCTGACCTGACCTCAGCTCCACCCACTCTCTGACATCACTGTTTTCTTAAAGGTACATTGCTTCAACATCCATGTCTTAAAGGTACTCTCACATGACAATGTCCTGTGCTTCTATGTTACACCGATATTGTATTTTGATCAGATCACTGGGGTTGTGTTATCTGGTCGAAGGTTTTTCCAGAAGGAAATCCGGTGGAGGAGAGGTTGCGACATTACAATTCTCTTGGGCAGCCAGATTGCAATTGCAGGTAGGCTATTACTAGGCCAAGCATTACCCCGCCTCCTGTTTCTGACCCCGAAAACCTCTACCGCAGGGATAACCTGTCAGTTCTTGCCAGGTTGGGTGAAGTATCTATTAAACTATCAAGAAAAAGATTCTTACATTTACAAGTTCAGGACAATTACCAACACACCATACCCTAGCCTAAAATTACATCAGTGGCATTGGAATGGGGAAGATTATGTATGCCTTAAAAAACAAACCCACAAATAACAAGTCAAATTTGTTATTGAAGTCAATGCCTGGACGATCATTTTCCAGCATCCCATAATCAGACGGGCATCCCCCAGAGCCGAGGGGTTAGACAAGCAAAGTGAAAGAGAATACATTATATTTAATGGAGTGTGTTTTGACACATAGAAGTGTCCCCAACAAAACTGGAGGGTAAGGAAGATGGAGGATATTCCTTCAGACACTATCGCAGAGGCAGACGTCTGTCAAAATATTAATAGTAAGTGTGGGAAACATTTGCAATAATTCTATACATGATTAAGGAGAATGAAATAAATAGTTAATTGGTCGATCATTTTTACAACGCACTGTGGGACATGGTCTGTGTGGGTATGTTGTTACAAATGGATCTTCCATCCTTTTTTTTAAAGAACAACATTGAACGAAATGTCCTTGTCACTAGGTTATATATGCGGTTGTAAAAAAAACATCTAAAAAGTTCTCCCATATTCTTAGAGGTTTTGCCTTTCGCCATAGCTTATATTTTACCATTCTGACAATTCAGAAAAATAACAATAAATGTATAAATTTCCACTTTGAGCATTGTATCTCAATTAGAATTCCGTGAAGGTTTCGTGGCCAAATCCCGTGAAACCCCGTTGGCTTCATCAACAGACAGCCCCTCCCTACACCACCAACCCGCCACTCGCTGACACAGAGACACAGCATCTGCTGTCAAAAATAACGGCCTTTGCGATCATGCGCTACATAATGTTCCAAGATGCAGCATGCAGTGGTGGCATTTCAGGCCTTAACACAGGGAGCATGTTGTGGGCCTGGTTTGGAAGGATGGGGTTGAGGGGCAGAGGGGTAGTGGTGCGGTGCCCCAGGATATAGTGTGATGCTGTCCACAGTTGTCTTCATAAGACACCGTAAATCATGCTCGATGGTTGGAAATATGAAGGCACGGCTAGGGAATAAACAGAGAATTTGGCAGCCCTCAAATAGTAAAATTATTTGATGAAGATTGGCCAGGACGGGTAACAGAGAGTTTCATTGAATGGCTGTTGGTCAACAGAAGTCAAACATGTATTACTGTGTGAGTTCTGATATGCGGTCACTGTATGTATTTTGGGACATTAGTTAATACTGAGGTAATTCTTCAGCAACTCATAAAACACTGATTTAAAAAACCATAAAATGAAAAATATATTTCTTCCCAGAGATGTGAGACGTGAGAAATTTTAGTTGCAAAACATATGTTCCGCATCCGGGTATTGCCAAATGGATAGAGAAATGCTGATGGCGTCTAAAAGTCACGAACTCTTGCTGAATCAAAATTCTTAAAGTGACTCGACAGGAACAGAACTGCTCTACGAACCAGGACACAGCATACAACTGAGACATCACCCGAAATATTAACAGATTAATAGCTGGATCCCTCATTTTCACAACATCCAGACACTGCTCCAGAATTCATCTCTGAACAAAGGTACAAGAGTGCATCAGTGGGCCTCTCGCTAATAAAGCAATACAGGGATGACCAGGTAGCCGTGTGGTCCCAATTACTGACGAAACACTTAGGAAATCACATCGTGGTTAGTGCTTGACATGCTGTTGTTATGGGCGAGGCGTTTTCAGAACCCCAAAATGTGCCATGGAGTTGAACCAATCTCCCCCTTTAATGCAATTGTTGCTTTTCCGAGCACACGGCTTGTTCCCTAGGTGTGGTATTTCAATTATGGACACGTGGGTTTTCAAACACAACACAATGTTTATTCCATGAACTCAACTTAACCTCTGAAATAAACATTGGATCTCTTAACACCCCTTACTTCAAAGATAACCCCGAAAACATTACAACAGTAAATAATCCTTCAGTTATTCCTTTCAACATCCAAGAGAGACTTAACACCTTTAAACAGAAACACACCAGGTTAAACGCTTTACTATTATGAGTTTAAATCACCCAAATGATCCAGAGATAGTCTTTCACCTTTGAACATCCTTGAGATTAATACCTTTAAACAGAAACACATCAGGTTAAATGCTTTACTATTATGAGTTTAAATCACCCAAATGATCCAGAGATAGTCTTTCACCTTTGAACATCCTTGAGATTAATACCTTTAAACAGAAACACATCAGGTTAAATGCTTTACCATTATGAGTTTAAATCACCCAAATGATCCAGAGATAGTCTTTAACCTTTGAACATCCTTGAGACTTAACACCATTAAACAGAAACACGTCAGGTTAAAGGCTTTACTATTATGAGTTTAAATCACTCAAATGATCCAGAGATAGTCTTTCATGGCAGAGATCACAGCAGATCCAGCTCACTGCAAACACAGACAGACACCCAAGCTCTTTTCAAACTGAAACTACAAACTGGCTGAACTGAGCTCAGCTCCACCCACTCTCTGCTTTCACTGTTTTCTTAAAGGTACATTGCTGAAACATCCATTTCTTAAATGTACTCTCACATGACACTGTGTATTGAAATATATCAGAGGAAACTGACAACCAGATTGTAACTGACCCAGAAACCGTAATAACATCCTGCAACTAAAGGTAAGAGGAGGACCTAACATCCCAAGTACCTTTCTGCTCGCATCTCAACGGTATGTGTGGCATGTTCCTGTGAGGAAGAAGGATAAATACGGCAATTTTCAGGAGCCTTGGAAAACGAGAGATATTGTAGGCCTCGTCACAAAGAAAAAGGAGCAATTTGTCAGGGCTAAAAGGCTGGGAACAGACGAAGCCTGCGTGAAATATAAGGAAAGTAGGAATGAACTTAAGAAAGGAGTAAGGAGGGCTAGAAGGGGTCACGAAAAGTCATTGGCAAATAGGGTTAAGGAAAATCCCATGGCTTTTTACACGTACATAAAAAGCAAGAGGTAGCCAGGGAAAGGGTTGGCTCACTGAAGGATGGGCAAGGGAATCTATGTGTGGAGCCAGAGGAAATGGGCGAGGTACTCAATGAATACTTTGCATCAGTATTCACCAATGAGAAGACATTGGTAGATGTTGAGTCTAGAGAAGGGTGTGTAGATAGCCTGGGAGACATTGAGATCCAAAAAGACGAGGTGTCTTAAAAAATATTAAGGTAGGTAAGTCCCCAGGGCCTGATGGGATCTACCCCAGAATACTGAAGGAAGTTGGAGAGAAAATTGCTGAGGCCTTGACAGAAATCTTTGGATCCTCACTGTCTTCAGGGGATGTCCCGGAGGACTGGAGAATAGCCAATGTTGTTCCTCTGTTTAAGAAGCGTAGCAACAATAATCCAGGGAACTACAGGCCGGTGAGCCTTACTTCAGTGGTAGGGAAGTTACTGGCGAGAATTCTTCGAGACAGGATCTACTCCCATTTGGAAGCAAATGGACGTATTGGTGAGAGGCAGCATGGTTTTGTGAAGGGGAGGTCGTGTCTCACTAACTTTATAGAGTTTTTCGAGGAGGTCACTAAGATGATTGATGCAGGTAGGGCCGTGGATGTTGTCTATATGGACTTCAGTAAGGCCTTTGACATGGTTCCTCATGGTAGACTAGTACAAAAGGTGAAGTCACACGGGGTCAGGGGTGAGCTGGGAAGGTGGATACAGAACTGGCTAGGTCATAGAAGGCAGAGAGTAGCAATGGAAGGATGCTTTTCTTATTGGAGGGTTGTGACCAGTGGTGTTCCACAGGGATCAGTGCTCGGACCTTTGCTGTTTGTAGTATATATAAATGATTTGGAGGAAAATGTAACTGGTCTGATTAGTAAGTTTGCAGACGACACAAAGGTTGGTGGAATTGCGGATAGCGATGAAGACTGTCAGAGGATACAGCAGGATTTAGATTGTTTGGAGACTTGGGCGGAGAGATGGCAGATGGAGTTTAATCCGGACAAATGTGAGGTAATGCATTTTGGAAGGTCTGATGCAGGTAGTGAATATACAGTGAATGGTAGAATCCTCAAGAGTATTGAAAGTCAAAGAGATCTAGGAGTACAGGTCCACAGGTCACTGAAAGGGGCAACACAGCTGGAGAAGGAAGTCAAGAAGCCATACGGCATGCTTGCCTTCATTGGCCGTGGCATTGAGTATAAGAATTGGCAAGTCATGTTGCAGCTGTATAGAACCTTAGTTAGGCCACACTTGGAGTATAGTGTTCAATTCTGGTCGCCACACTACCAGAAGGATGTGGAGGCTTTAGAGAGGGTGCAGAAGAGATTTACCAGAATGTTGCCTGGTATGGAGGGCATTAGCTATGAGGAGCGGTTGAATAAACTCGGTTTGTTCTCACTGGAACGAAGAAGGTTGACGGACGACCTGATAGAGGTCTACAAAATCATGAGGGGCATAGACAGAGTGGATAGTCAGAGTCTTTTCCCCGGGGTAGAGGGGTCAATTCCTAGAGGGCATAGGTTTAAGGTGAGAGGGGCAAGGTTTAGAGTAGATGTACGAGGCAAGTGTTTTACGCAGAGGGTGGTGGGTGCCTGGAACTCGCTACCGGAGGAGGTGGTGGAAGCAGGGACGATCGTGACATTTAAGGGGCAACTTGACAAATACATGAATAGGATGGGAATAGAGGGATACGGACCCAGGAAGTGTAGAAGATTGTAGTTTAGTCGGGCAGCATGGTCGGCATGGGCTTGGAGGGCCGAAGGGCCCGTTCCAGTGCTGTACATTTCTTTGTTCTTTGTTGTTTATAGTCCATCCGGCCTGCTGTGTGTAGTCAGGAAGTACTGAGGGATTTCAGCTGGATCGTGGCTCCTGTACAACTAAGCAGGACAAGGTATACGTATAGCTTATTGATTTTCACTTGAGGATTTTATATAGAAGCCATGCTTTCAGAAGTTACCAGTAAATGGTTACAGTTTAGCAATGTTACCTCCCCGCTACATTGCCCAGCACAAGTTAGAACATTCAGCAGCAGCGTGGCAACGCAAACGGAGATCAAAGACTGAAATGCAAACACAGACATCGCTAGAACGCCAGGTGCTTCCTGTCAGTTTTGCAGAACAGGAAAAGACACAGCGAGTCTTCTGAGGCTCTGCAAACTTAAACCTGCTTTCGCATTACCCAAAATATGTCTCAATGCCAATTGGTCAGCTTCTCATCAACATTTCTCTTTGTGTTTACAACAAATATAACAGTGCGCGTTACGTCTGTGCCAGAAGCTCGATAAATATTGCAGCACGTTTACTCAACTGACTGGCAAGTTGACCGATGAAGGTGCAAGAATTTTGGTGCATTAATAATGAACGATTACTGAGCGGCATTGGCCTGACGTACTCTGTCACTCTAAGCTGGGCACAGGCAGCAAACACGCTCAGAAATGTAATGTTGGCCTCGATCGTCTGATCGAAAAGTAATTAAATTCAATTGAAGAATTACTATATTTTAACAGAGCCTTTAATAACTTCTGCAATAAGTCGCTGCAAATTAGAAGTTAATTGAGATTGAGCCGCCATTTAGACTGAAAGTTATATAAAACCCAATAGGTTGCTGAAATCCTTGGTTAAACTGCGTGTCATTCCTTTAAGTATGTTCAAGGCTGAGATAGATATAATTTAAATCAATAAGGGGATCATGGGATATTGGGATAACGGGTAAAAGTGGTCTAGAAGATTATCATTGCAAATCAGTATTGTACAGTATTCAATTGTGGAACAGACTTGATTGGATAAATGACCTACTTCTGCCCCAACGTCTTGTCGATTTATGATCTGTAATGCATCCCCAAATCTTTAGTTATCCCTGTACAGGATCACCGACAATAATCCTCTGCATATTTCACGAACACAGCTGATTTGCTTGCAGAATAGCCAGGAAAATGTTATAAATTTGACACAACGTCTATTTGAAACATACGACAACATCGCGATCCACATCAAAGATCAGTTTAAAATAGGGCCGTTTGAACTTCAGGAATAGAGAGAAAAGTTGGAAATAGACGTTTCACTTCACTGTCTCTATCATGTTCCAATTGGATTGGGGACACGGCAGTACATGTCCGCGTGCGTCTGGGTGTGCTTTGATTTAGATTTTAAAAATGTACGGAACATGCGGTAAAGGATTTTGCATTCTGCGATGGACATTGAAAAGTGAAAATCACACTGTGTCAGCACAAACACTGAGTGCAATCAGGATGTGGAACCAAATGTCACAATAGGCTTCAAATATAAAATCTGACTAATTTCAAATATAATCGATGAGCTGCCTCTGAATCTGTTGGTGGCCAGGTTTAACATGATATTTTCAATGAGGATGATCAAAAGATCCATTTCGAGCTTAACTTTTACTTTGTTTTCAGGTTTTCCTGTGGATGTGTTGTTTCTCCATTATAAACCCCGCATTCAGGCGGATTAGCAAACACAATTTAGTCTTCCAATGCCTGCTTCATTTCAGGTGAACATTCCATCTCACGCACGGCTCTCTCTGACTGACAGAGCTGCAGTTTCAGTGCGAAATTGCCTTTCATCTGAATCTGGATGCTATGTTGCTGAGGTCACCTTGTCATGAAAGGTTGCATGTTTCGCTCCAAAGATGCTGCTACATCATTCAAGTCATTCAAACATTTTATTTGTCGCGTTTATAATTCAGTACGTCAGGTTCAACAGCATTGTGCTTGTATGCTGCACGGGAACCTTTGTGAAAGAAGGACATGGCTGCCAAAGGGCCACAAAGCAGCTTAGAAGGGCCTCCAAAAATGAATAATGAAATGAAACTTGCAAGGGGCATCAAAATGAAAAAGAATAAGTTTGACAGCTGTACAAAAGGAACGCCGGCGACCAGGAGCACTATTGGCCCGCTGCAGACTGAAAGTGAGGATATTGTCAATGACTGTGACAACTTTGCACACACGGTGAATAATTATTTGCCTGAGCATTCACATTAGGGCAGGACGCTGGAAAGCGTTAGGCCTCCTATTGTGGACCAAGAAAGGAGATACCTGGATACTTTCTGGATCGAGATGGTATGAAACTAAATTCAGGGGAATCCGAGAGGGGCCTGTGGGTTCAGCTGCCCAGAACAAAGAACAAAGAAATGTACAGCACAGGAACATGCCCTTCGGCCCTCCAATCTTGAGCCAATCATGATGCCCTAACTAAAAAACAAAACCTTCTGTACTCGGACCGTATTCCTCTATTTCCTCCATGTGGATGTACCTAGCCTCTTAATTTTGCTAATATGCCTACTTCCACCACATCCTCTGGCAGCATGGTCTACGTGCCCACCACTCTGTGTGAAAACCTTACCCCGCACACCTTCCTTACATTTTCCCCCTCTCACGTAGAATCTCTGCCCCCTTCTAATTGACACTTCCACCCTTGGAAAAAGCCGCTGACTACCCACCCGGTCTATGCCTCGCATAATTTTGTAGAACTCTATCAGGTGTCTCCTCAGCTTCTGTCTTTACAGCGAAATCAATTCTTGTTTATTCAATCTTTCCTCACAGTGAACACCTTCGAGACCAGGCACCATCCTGGTGAACTTACTTTTCACTCCCTCCAAACTAACACGTCTTTCTGATAATGTGGTTACTAGAACTGCACGCAATATTCTAAATGCGCCTAACCAAGGTTTTAAATAGCTGAAACGTGATTTTCTAACTCCGATACTCAGTGACCCGGCTGATGAAGGCAATCATGTCATTTACCTTCTGAATCACCTTGGCCACCTGTGTTGCCACTTTCACGGAAGTGTGGACCTGCACGCCGTGATCCCTCTGTTTGTTAATGTTCCTGAGCGTTCTGCCACTTACAGTATAATTCATACCTAGATTTGATACTCTAAAATGCATCATCTCGCCTTTGTCCGGAATAAACTCCAACTTTAATGTGTTTGCCCAAATTTCCAAACTATTTATACCCTGTTCTGTACTCTGGCAATCCTTGCCACGATCAGCAACTCCGCCAATCTTCACGTCATCCCCAAACTTACTGAAAATACCACCCACATTTTCTTCCAGATCATTTATGTATACAGCGATCGCGGCACCGATCCCTGCGGAACATCCCTAGCTACAGATCTCCGTTCTGAAAAACACCCTTCCACCGCTACGCTCTGCCTTGTACAACCAAGCCAATTCTGTGTCCATCTGGCCATCCCACGACGAATCCCATGAGATTTTAGTTTTTCTACCACTCTGCCATGTGGAACCTTGTCAATCTCCTTACTAACGTCTTTATAAACTATATCCAGAGCCCTTTCCTCATCAATTTTCTTTGTTACGTCTTCAGAAAACTCAATAAGTCGGTGAGGCATGGCCATCTACGTGCAAAACCGTGCTGTCTGTCACTAACTAGTCCATTTTCGTCCAAATGATCACAGAGCCGGTCCCTCACACTATTTTCCAAAAGCAATAGATAATTCAAATTCCATGAAGAAGGGCAGAAGGTAATCAAGAAGGATAATGGAATGCTGGCATTTATACTTAGAGGACTGCAATATAAATATGCAGGGGTTGTATTGCAGCTTTACAAAACCCTTGTTATACCACAATTGGAGTACTGTGGGCAGATCTGGCCATTACACTCCAGGCAGCATATTCTGGCCTTGTGTGGAGTGTAGGCTAGGTTGAGGAGAATGACACTTTAACGTCAGGGGATAAGTGGAGAGATTAGACAAATTTCCTCTAGAATGTGAAAGGTTAAGAGGTGATCTGATCGACATCTTAAATATATCAAGACCAAAGGATAGATTAGGTAAATTTAAAGTGATTCAGCTGCTTGGAGATGTGAGGAAGCACTGCGTCACACAAAGTGTGGCAGAGATTTGGATCAAACTTCCAACAACGGCAATTCATACTCCATCAGCTGTTAATTGAAATCGGAGACAAAAACACCTTTCTATAAACCAAGACATTAAGGGAAATGGGCCACGGATTACTTAGTACTCAACAAGCCCTTAAATCCAATCAGATAGAGTTAGGCCCCGGATCAGCTAATTAATCACAGTGCAGTCTCGATGGGCTGAATGACCTTTTCCAGTTCCTATGTTGCATTGCAATTTCAGAGATAGATATTTGGAAAGAGATATTTAGTTATGAACGTCGAACCAAAAACAGGAGGCCAGATGTACATACAAACATACACATATGCATACACACACACCGCACCATCACACGCAGAGATTGCGAAGAGATTTAGATAGAGGTGAGAGAGACAGATTGAAAGCGAGAGATAGAGATAGATAGATAGAGTAATAGAGAGAAAGAGAGAATGAGAGAGCGAGAGAGAGAGAAATAGAAACAGCCAGGAGAGTTAATAAAGTGCAGATGGAGACTATTAAGAAATCATATTCGACATGCATTGGCTTATATCATTGGGTTTTCTCACTGTTGTACAATTTTTCTCAGATACTTTAGGCTGCACGATTGAGGTTCCTTGACAGGATATGGATTATATTTCGCAGATTAATACCATAGGGACGGGTCTGCTGTTATTTCGAGAAATTGCTTCGTTTGGGCTGTGCCTCCTTCGAGAATATAGTTCTCCAAATAGAAATGGTGGTAGAGTAGTATTGTCGCAGAGCGAGAAATCCAGAGACCCAGGATATGAAATGGGGACCCGGGTTCGAATCCCACCATGCAAAGTGATGGAATTTAATCTCAATAAAATATCTAAGTTAAAATGTCTACTGATGACCATGAACTATTATCTATTGTCTGATAAACCTATCTGGTTCACTCATGCCATTTAGAGAAGGAAATCTGCCATCCTTACCTGGTCTGGTAGTCGGTCTAACCTACATGTGGCTCCAGGTCCACAGCCATGTGATTGACTCTCAACTGCCCCCTCAAGAGCTTTTGGGAAGGGCAATAAATGCGTGCAGCACGAGCGACACCCATGACCCATGAAAGAATAAAATGACATCTGCGAGTTGCTGTAAGAGTAAGTAGGAAAGATTTTAATTCCCCCACAAGTTATTTATTATATTCAGATTGCATAGATTTGAAATTGTTGATTAACTTGTTGCTGAACAGAAAGTTATTCATTCACCGAGTTGTTAAGATGTGGACCGCGCGGTGAGAATACTGCTGAATTCAGACTCCACGGGATTCTGGGAACTCTGCTGGGACATGTGCGTTAGGAACACTCACTTCCAGATTTGTGGAGGAAAAGCAAAAGGCTCTGGCGTTGCAGCTGCAATAGACCGCTGCGTCTGTGGTGGGAGATTCTATGACTCTATGATGCAGGATACGTCATCTACTTCCCTTCATGGGCCGCACAGGACAAGAAGGTGGATGAAACCTGGGCTTTTCTCACGTGTTATTGCTCTGATTGTTTCTCATTGGTGCACTTTATCAAAGGGCGGTTTACCTTATCCACATGACAGCATGAATTGATTATGCAGAAGAGGACAAACTGTTCTCAAAGAAATAATTGTCTGAACAGTCTGGGTTTCAGATCGTGCAGGAAAGGCAGTCTAGTGTCTGTGCACAACATCTGGTTAATATTCCAGTCTGATCGCAGTAAAGGACTGCCGGGACGATGATGCGCTCCTTTCTGACACTAGTTACACTGCAGCTTCTGAACTGTGAGTTATTATTGACTAAAACTATTCTGATTCCTGTTGAGAAATCAGCTATTATAAATATTTACATCAAATGAAGTGATGTACTAATTATTCGTCATGAAAATGCTTATGTGCTACATTGAGGAAGATAGGCGTTTGAATATTAACATTGGATACCGGAGTTAAAGGGATATTAATATATAATAAACTGCATTGGGAGGAGGGAAGCTCAGTGTCTGAAAAACTGAAATCCTCAGCGTTTTTCCATCATTCTTGATTCTTGGATTGAATTATTGTTTCGCACGAAGAAAGAACTAAGATCAGGTAACAGGCACAAACTGGATCAAATTTCCTTCCATCCATACACTCAGGTTGGACCAATAGGCCTATGTTTGTGACTCAAATAATTCTGAGTTCACTAGTCTCCAGCGGAAACTGTCTTTAATCTCCGTTCACCGGAGATTCTTGGTGCAGGCTGCAGATATTGGAGTTAAAAATCAAAAGGGAGAGTTCACACTGAACCTGGAAGAAACAGTTGACTTTTCCCTCAGAGTTTCGGAATCTGGGCTCCTTTTAGGAAAAGGTGACCGGGGATTTTCAACTGTGACCTTCAGTCATGTCTTTTCAGCTTTCTGTGACCTTCAGCTTTCCCGATAAAGCTGGGAAATTAACTGGCAGAAGTTCTCGTTATTTAATATTTTAGATTCTTTGTTTCATATTAAAATCCACCCCTTTCAAGTAAATTTAGAATATAGTATAAATGATTTACATATTTTTAAAGTTTTCAGTTGAGATTTACATCAAATTGAGATTTAAATCTGTCCTTGAACATAAACACATTAGCAGATGGGTTTACTTTGGCATCCGCCACCCCTGTATATTATAGAAACAGCATATTATAGAAACATATTGAAGTATTTAAGTGAGCTTGTCCGTTTTAAGTGTGTAGCCGCTGATTGAAGCAGTTAAATCCAGGCTGCCCGGCAGCACAGTGGTGAGCATGGTGCCGAGGATGTGCAGACTTTGGCCACGCTAAATTGCACCAGAATGTCATGTTGTTATTGTTGAATGGAAGCCGACGTATAAGCCAATGCAGTGAGTTTAAACTGCACTAACATCGCCATGAAGCTCCATATATATCTGTCAGAGAGTTTCCACAGTCGACCTTCCACATGAGTCCGTGTCCGGGGAAAATTAATATTTTTTAACAACCTTACAGCGTTGTGCAAATTGGATACACAGCGGACTGGATTCTCCACTATCCCAGCCGCGTGTTTCTCGGCGGCGCGCCGTTCTTTGGCGGCGGGATTTTTCACTCCCGCCGCTTGTCAATGGGATTTCCCATTGAAGACACCCCACACCGCCGGGAAACCTCTGGGTGGGAGTGCGCTGACGGAGGGAAAAGTGTATCTTAACACAGGAATTACAAGAGCAATTAATGCTGTTATTAATTACTTTTGTTTGGGGGGGGGGGGGGGTGGGTGAGGTGAGGAACATTCTCACAAGCTGAGATTTACTCATTCTGTGGGAAACTTGCTTTGTGAATACTGTTGCATAAGCGGCTCAGAAATGCTTTCATATATAACCACGTCGTGTTAAATTAGTATTTCTGTGCAATGTTTCTACTTTCTTTTTGTCGTCACTAATTTTGCGCAAACCCATTCCATATTTTTATTTTTGCTGTATACCAGGCAGTGTTCAGCAACATTTTCAGAATTGTTTCTTCATTCATCTCCTCATCTCGGGTATTTTGCTGAGTCCTATGCCGATGAGTAAGTTCAGTTCATCGCTAATCAAAATGAGTCTCTTAAGTTAAAGTTTTTAACCTCTCACTATTAATAACAATCACCGACACTCGTCCCTGCACTGATATTGATGTTACTGTCAAGTTAAGAACAGGCATCTTATGGAATAATATGTTGTCGGCAAATAGGGAAATAATTTTCCAACTATAATCACAGCAGTGTCATACGTAGGGTATCTTGCATCTGATTAATAGATACTTTAAATTTGTCACCAGTATTAACATCAAAAACAGAGTGAACACGGACTATAACTCCAGACTGAGGTCGTTTTAAAATGTTCAGCTGCGGCTTTTGTGCAGACACAGCAGACTGGAATTGAAATTCGAGTTCAACTGATCCGGCTACAAATAGTTAGAATAGATTGTACCGCAGTCCTGGATGCCTGTTAAGTTGCTGACTCCAGCTGTAGTTACTGCCCACTGAGCACACCCTCAGGTTAGGCAAAGCTGTATCTAAATGGAACCGCTGTGTGCCTGGTCTGCAGTACAGTGAACTGTTTTAACACCTTATTCTGGGTAATTGGATTGTTGGACACGGTGTATTAATATTGTAAATGTGGAAATTAAATTAAGCTGGAGCCAATGTTACTTTAACCATTATCAGTATGATTAATATCAATTACAATCTCGAATATGTTCCAAAACATAAATGGACATCTGTCTGTTTGTCTAACAATGAGGATTTTCCAGCCTCTCCACAGAGATTCCCTATTTCACGCGGGTTTCTGCAGAATGTAATGAGAACCTGTTCCTCAATCTCTTTGCACCTGCTCCATCGTCTATTCGTAAAACACGTGTGAAGCATTTTGTATTTTCACCTTCCACTGAAAGATGCCATAAAATTTCATCCGGTCCCGGAATTATAACATACATAACGGGTTACATTCTAAACTCACATCCAGTACGAGTTCATTTGGTGTGATGTAACTTTATGAAATTGAAGTTGCACTTTTCACACATATTCTGGGCCCGCTGACAATTATTTCTTTTAACCTATAATCAATATTTGTTTTAATAATTCTGCTCGTATCATTTAAATTTATTTCTGACAACTCTCCAATTCACGTGCCATAGTTTAAAATAAAATATTATTATTATCGACACATAGAACAATCCGCCATGGGAAGATACATTTACATTAAAATGCGCAAGAAATATTCTGACCTTCACATCCCGCCTGTATTTATCGGTAAATGATTATGAGTCGGCTTATTCACCGGCAGCGGAACACGTTGCATACGGACAAGCATAGTGAGGTTAAGGAGGGATCATTCCCGATATAGGAATGTCGATATAGTTCCCTGGCCGCATTGCAGCTGTCTTGCATTTCTTGGTGCTCCCACATGTCTGCGGCCCGTGTTTTTCTGGGCGGTAGAGGTCCGGGGTTTGGAAGCAGCTGTGGAAGTATGTCTGACGCTTTGCTACAGTTTACTGTTTAAAATCCACTTACTGCATGAGGGTGTCGCTGGCAAGACCTGCGTTTATTGTCCCGCCCTCCTTGCCCTTCAGAGGTTGGTGGCGATGTGTCTTTATGCACCTCTGCAATCCCTGATGTGCAAGTACATCCACCGTGCTGTTTGGCTGGGGGAGGCGTTTGCAGGTTTTTACCGAGCTACAGTGAAGGAATGGTCCACATCTTTCCCAGTTCGGATGGTGAATGACTTGGAGAGGGTCTGCCAGGTGTCGCTGTTCCCAGGAATCTACTGCTGACGTTCTCCTCGATGGTCGTGGTCGTTGGTTTAGCGGGAATGTCTCAGGGACGTGGCAAGTTTAATGAAACGGCTGACATGTGCCTTGTAGGTGATTTGCAGTCTTTACTGTGTCAGGAGTTGAGGGCGAATTGACTGAATTCGTGATGCTTGGGCCTCCGGTGCAGGCCGAGATGAATCACTCACGGGGCACTTCTGTCTGATAATTGTTGTCATAACTTTTGCACAGTTGTTGCTGGGGTCCTGCATCGCTGTGGATGGGGATATTTGTGTATACTCATTTTTCAGTGCGTTGTTTAATTGTCCAGCACCATTCAATGTATTTTCGCAGATGACACACTGACAAGTAAGTTCATGGTTGAGCTGCCCATCGATAGAAATGTGCTTTTATCTGGATGTTCTCCTAATGATTCTGTTTTGTGGCTTGTCATTGTCTGTGGCAATGCGCTTTTAGAGCAAACTAATGGAAAATAACTGAGGAAACATTACGAAGATTAACTCGGAAAAGGATGGTTTATAACTGGAGCAGGAAAACAAAAGACGGAATGGAATAAATGCGTTTCGTATATTCCAGTGAGACCATTGTGGTTGTGACATTCCTGAGTAGCTATTGGAATATGTTCCATCAGTCAGGCAATGTGTATCAAAAGATGGATTTATAGGCAGTATAACTATCAGGATTGAGTTCTTAAGGATGACTGAGGATTTCCAGGATCGGCCACACTTGACGAACACTCGATATTATAGAAAGCGGAGATACAGGATTTACATTATCGTTGTTAATTTTGGTATCAAGTGACAAATTTCGGCAAACCAACAGCACGGAGGAATCTCTGTCCAGTTTTAATAGTTTTTCATAGTTTTAATAGTGTATATACGAGCGATTAAAAGCAATCAGGAGATTTGACAGACACGCTGGCTGACCAGTCTGCGAATATATATTTTTATTTTTAAAAATAAATTTAGCGGACCCAATTCATTTTTTTCCCCAATTCAGGGGCAACGTAGCGTGACCAATGTACCTACTCTGCACATCATCGGGTTGTGGGGGCGAAATCCACGCAAACCAGGGGAGAATGTGCAAAATCCACGCGGTCAGTGACCCAGAGGCGGGATCGAACCTTTGACCACTGCACCGTGAGGCAGCAAGGCTAACCCAGTGCGCCACCGTGCTTACCGTCTGGGAGTATATAAAGGAAAAATGAATAGTATTGAGCCAACACATAGAATGTGACCATGATTTATGGAGTCCCCAACATCATGGTGGCGCCATTTTGAATAGTTAGCCGATTCGTGAGATTGTCAACATAGACCGACGGTATTGCAGGGTGACTATGGCAAAAGTCATGATGATCTGTGGGAGACAATGACCTCAGGAATATTGGGAACAGCTCAATATTTTGGCAGTTAAAACAATTCTGGGTAAATGTTGACACGTTACTGATATTAGCCATGTTACAATCGATTTAATCACAATTCCCGGTGTTCCTTCTTCCTGACATTCATGAAATTCAACCCGAAAGAAAATGTCGGATCCTGGATTTAGGTGGAATATTTTATCATTAGGTGTGAATTAATAAAACAAATCACCGTGTTGTCTTTGTTTGTATTCTTTTAAATTTAGAGTACCGAATTATTATTTCCCCAATCAAAGGACAATTTAGAGTGGTCAATCCACCCACCCTGCACATCTTTGGGTTGTGGGGGTGAAACCCACGCAGGCACGGGGAGAATATGCAAACTCCAGATGGACAATGACCCAGGGCTGGGGTTCAAACCCATGTCCTCAGCGTCGCAGTCCGAGTGCTAACCACTGCGCCACACGCAGCTCCAGGGTTGCCTTTGTGATGCTTGATTTGGACAGTTTCATTCATGTCGTGTTCCAGTGAGCACTGATTCTCAACTATTTATTCCAGGCAGACCCGGGAGCAGCCAGGCTGATTCAGCAGGTAATCGCTTTCATTCTCATAGCTGATATTTTCCTTCCCAACGCATCCAACTGAATTTTAAATCTGTGAGACAATCTCAGTGCTTTTCTGTTTAAGTATTGACACGTTATCAATTAATTCCTGTTCCGAGATTAATGCTGGATATTTCCGAGCGACAATTGATTGTGTCCGTGGGCTTAGAGAAAAATCAGACACAGCTGTCGGTCTGAAACAGATATTCAGTTCCGGAATTGCCAGCCAGCGCTGACATATCGTGGAATTTTACGGTCCTTCCGCCGTCGACATCATCCGGTTCCACTGAAGGCAGTGGGTTCACCACATTTTCCCCTCCCGCCCCCTCCCTGAGCGGGCAGCACATTACATATCTGTCCCTTCCAGCGGAGAGCGGGAGGGCGCAGCTGGCTCGGCGGTGATGGCAGATATCTTGTAATCCGCACTAGGATTGGAATCTCACTGTGCTCGGCCAATCCGTGTGATTGACCGCTGACTATTCCACTCTTGACCTGTGTAGAGAAAATAAATTCTTTTTCTAATATAAATTTAGAGTACCCAATTCATTTTTTCCAATTAAGGGGCAATTTAGCATGGCCAATCCCCCAACCCTGCACATCTTTGGGTTGTGGGGGGGGGGGGGGGGGTGATACCCACGCAGACACGGGGAGAATGTGCAAACTCCACACGGACAGTCACCCAGCGCCGGGATCGAACCTGGGACCTCGGCGCCGTGAGGCAGCAGGTCTCACCCTCTGCACCACCATGCTGCCCTGAGCGAATAAATTCTGTGCCGATGCACACTCCAGGGTGACGCAGCCGGTAGAATTGTTTTTAAATAACCCACTATTCGCCCCGTGTTTATACCATTTAGAAAGATGCTCTCTTACATTTGCAATGTCTAATATTTGCTGCGTGTTTGTTGAGCTCCTGTAAACGGCCCAATGCTACCAATGATTCCGATATTTACCGCTGTATCGGGGACCAATAACTCTGCATTTTATTTCTGTATTTTACAGAGGCGGTGAAGCTGAGACTGAGCAATGTGGGCAGTCGGTGCGCTGGGAGAGTGGAGATTCACTATAGGGGACAGTGGGGGACAGTGCACCATTCTGAATGGGACACGAAGGACGCCGCTGTTGTGTGTCGGGAGCTGGGCTGTGGCACCGCGCGCGCTACACCGCTCAGCGCTCACTTTGGTAAAGGCTCCGGACCCATTGTGACGTTGCAGGTGCAATGCAAAGGGAGCGAATCCGCTCTGCGTGATTGTCCTTCATACCATTGGGATGCCTATCCCTTGCCGCATTCCAATGATGCTGGAGTAATTTGTTCAGGTAAAAATCTTTCTTCGTCTATTCTCTACCGAATGGAATCTGTTCACTGAAAATAGCGGCAGTGAATTTGAACTTATAGGACATCCTGATTAATAAAATGGGTTACTTCACCATCCAAGGCCTGCATCCTGTGCTGGGTTAACGTTGCGGGTAAACGCCCATTCGCTTTCATGTGCAGGGAGAAATTCGCGGCTCCATCAGTGGCAACATTTCGACCTTTAGTTTCTGAAGTAGAAAATGGACGTGAGAAACAGGGAATAGAGCCAGCGCTGCTATTGGTAGGTCAGGGGTTACTTCCCCTCAATTTGGCATTCTATCAATCAAGACTTCAACGTTACAACACTGGTGATAAAGTGCGTGTTTGCAACATGACACTGACGGTCTCTTTTAGACAGACGGACAATTAAGTTAATCTGAAAGGAAAAATTATGGTCGCGAGAGAAGCAAAAACATTTGGTGGAAGGAGGTAAGTTGTTTGATTAGTGTTGGAGCGGAAATGAGCCAATGTCCAAACTAATCGTGACAGATTCTCATTCAGCAGATGTGTACAGATTTGTAAATCATTTGTATCATTGTAATCTATTGTTGCTCAGCCCACAGATTTCCCAGATTGGTATCCCAAGGTGCACACTGCGCTGGAAGACTGGAGATCCAGGTCGGTATAACCTGGGGAACAGTTTGTAACCTTGACTGGGACTGGAATGATGCCATGGTAGTCTGTGCTCAACTTCAGTGTGGAGTCGCCGTGTCTGTGAGAAGAGGGGGTGATTTTGGAGAGCGCACTGGACTGATACACAGCGATAAATTTCAATGCATAGGCAACGAGACAAGCCTGGAGGACTGTCCTCTTGTTCCAGTAAATCGGACCCAATGCACTCACAGCAACGATGTCAGTGTGATCTGTTCTGGTGAGTGTTGAATTATGAATGATAGATCATTTTTGTCCAATATTTCAGTAACTGAGCAAAAGACAATCCAAGTCCGAGATATTCAGTTCTAATCACTTATTTAGAGATCACGATGCCCGGCCAATCAGTGATTAATTTCATATTTCTGGCGTGACCTTACAAAGTAAGCACGGATATTGATAATGGTAAATATCTACATTTAATTGATCTTGTGAAAACAACAAATTATCATTGCTAATTACACATTGATGTAACTTTATATCGTACACTTCAATAGACAAGCTCTGTCTCCCCAGTCATGATCCACTTTATGGACTCTAACAATAGGTAATTTAGTAATTAACGGTGTTTACATTGTTAATAGAGAAAGATGTAGGGTATTGACAAAAGGAAAAAGATGAAGAGGTAGAACCATACAGTAATAGAATTTGAAGTGTAGAAGGAGGCCATTCGGCCCATCACGTTACCACCGGCCCTTGGACATAGCACCCCACTTAAGGCCTCAACTCCGTCCTATCCCCGTAACCCAGTAACCCTACCTAACCTGTTTTGGATAGTAAGGGCAATTTATCATGGCCAATCCATCGAACCTGCACATCTTTCTACTATGGAAGGGAACTGGAGCACCCGGAGGAAACCAATGCAGACACGGGGAGAACGTGCAGACTCCGCACAGACAGTGAACCAAGTCGAGAACCGATCCTGGGACCTGGAGCTGTGAAACAACGGTTCTAACCATTGTGGTATCGTGCTGCGCCTAAAGTATATACATCATTTTTTGCTGCCGATAGAAATTAATGAAGTTAGCTCTGTAACATAATTGCAAATGCCCGGTTAACATTCGGACACCAGCACTTGTAGTGGATAGTTTTCAAGCAGTTGAGAATAGAAATGAACAATACATGGAGAATTTTCCAAGAACGTCATAACCCCAAGAATTAAAACTATTCCAATAAACGGCCTCTTTCTGCATTTCCCGATCAGCGCCCTGTCTAAACATTGAAAGTCCTTCAACATTTTAAACATAATTCAGTCAACTCTGGACTGAGTCGATACGATACGTTTTTCAAACTGGCCTAATCATGCAAAGCTTAATTAAACATCTTATACTTAGTTGTAATCTATACAATGTCGCCTTTAAACCCACTATAATCGGCAATATTCCATCAGATTGATTTTCAGGATGAGCACTCACATTTGAGTCGTGGCAGCTTCTTAAAAGTGTCCAGCACCATTTTAACTCCTTTAAAATGAGTATTTGGTGAACATGAGCAGTGGGTATAGGTGCCTTGGTATAATTTACTTTCCTTACTTTTGACGTGTGACTATTCTAATGGATA
Source organism: Scyliorhinus torazame (assembly GCF_047496885.1). Lineage (NCBI taxonomy): Eukaryota > Metazoa > Chordata > Chondrichthyes > Carcharhiniformes > Scyliorhinidae > Scyliorhinus > Scyliorhinus torazame. The sequence continues at coordinate 42,234,062 of NC_092726.1, read as the reverse complement.
TCTACAAGTTACGTGGGTCCGTGTTTATATCCGAAACAGGACAACATGGTCCCCGATTGGTTGGTGGCCAGGACAGGTGCTCAGGACGGGTGGAGTTGTTACACGGAGACCGCTGGGGGACGCTGTGTGATGTTTACTTTGGTTTAGAAGCCGCCAGTGTGATCTGTGAGCATCTTCAGTGCGGGGCGGTAAAGAACATCATGAGAGGTGCTGCCTTTGGAAAGGGAACCGGCCCTGTGTGGAAGGAGAACTACAGGTGCGGCGGGAACGAGTCCAGGTTGTGGCAGTGTCCGCTTTCATCCGTGGACGATTTTAGCTGCTCCCATGGAAATGAAGCCAGTGTCATCTGCTCGGGTGAGTGCCCTCAATCCAGATAATCCGAGCAAAGTAAAATGTGGTACAGAAAGTGACCGTGCAAGCGTTTTGGAAATGTAACTCACCTCATCACAGCCCTGGAGTGCCCTCGCAGACTGTATTATTTCCCTTCCACATAATTGATCAATTCTCTTTTCAATGACATGATTGATCTCCACCTCCATTATACCCACACTGTCCATTTCCGATCCAAACCACTCACTGCCGATGAAAGTACTCTGAGGTCACAATTGTTATTTTGTCAAGTATCTTAAATCTGAACCTCCTCCCATCCTCGCCCTTTGCCGACGGGAACATTGCGTCCATATCTGTGTTACACAGAACTCAGGACTCTGAACACACGGTCAAATCGGGAAGTTAAAAAATCCTCACACTGCATTGAGGGTAATTAGAGGAGAAGTCCCGCGTGTCCACGCCTGTATTTTCTTTCACTCAATATCACACAGGACAGATTAATGGCTACTCTCACATGGCTGTTTGCGGGACTTTGGTCTCCTCCTTAATGTCTCTATTTTTTTTTTCATTTTGCATATTCCTGCAGCTGTTTCAGACAATTCACCTTTGCAATGGCAGAATAATAGCTCTCGGTATTCGGCACTGCAGGCAAATTCTTTCCCACACTCTGAATTTACATCCCTAGAATGCAAGCGTAATTTCAAAGGAGTTACATTCTCTTCTCCTATAATCCCAGATAATGCCGCAATCGCCCATCCTCTCGTGCTAGCTGCCAGCACCGATTCTCCGAACGTGATCGATTTCCCCTAATGTTACCTCATAGCTCCAAAATGTTTTCCAAATCTGTCCTGACCATACCGATGGAACTAGCCAATTGAACTGGAAGGATATGGGACGCGACTGCGTTCAGCTGCAACCTATCCCAACATTCCCTGATCACTCTTCCGCAGAACTGTTGCCCATATTGGAGGAAATTTATGTCCAAACCCCAGCATCTAATATCCAGCAAGGTGTACATGCGTTTCCTAATGTTACAAAAACAGAGCTGCATTTGCTCAGCATCCGCTCAGTCACACCCTTCACTCTTGCACCAGAGAAGCAGTCGGGGTGAAGATGATCGAAATCTGCGTTAATTTGTTTCACTGTTACCATTGTTCTCAACGTCTCACTTCACACAGATGAAAATTGGTCACTGAGATTGATGAATGGGGGTAGCAGGTGTGATGGCCGAGTGGAGATTTACTACAACCGCAGCTGGGGCAGAGTCCAGGACAGCCTCTGGGACCTGAATGACGCTCACGTGGTCTGCAGACAGCTGGGCTGCGGAGCCGCGATAGCCGCATATAACTCTTCACAATACGGAGAGGGTGAAGGGTCAGTGTGGTTGAATTATGTCCATTGTAAAGGAAACGAATCGCATGTCTGGAACTGCAGCTCATTCCCACCGATGTTGCCTCACACTGACAGCATCGACGTAGGGGTTCTGTGTTCAGGTGAATAAACACGTCATGTGACTGAAATGAATGGGAAATGTGTCATCGACAATGGGAACATGTCATTTCTTCCTCAGGGGCCTGTGGAACAATTATTTAACACTGGAGCCAGGATGAACATGGGCAGTAATAACACATATTTGGAACTATGTTGACAGATTGAACAACGCGATAAATCTCTAGGTCCCGCCCTCAGTAAATACAGACAAAGCCAATAAGGACCAATGGCAACGATGACAAATGAATTGGTCAAAGGGGTAGATTTCATCAGCGCAACTGAAAGGGAGAGGAAAGGTTTATGTAAAGGAATTCTGATATTGTCTGTCAAAAGCCAATGTCGGGGCTGTTGATTTTTTTTTGTTCGTTCTTGTGATGTGGGCGTCGCTGTCTGGGCCAGCAATTGTTACCCAAATCTAATTGCCCTTGAACTGAGTGGAGTTCTAGACTATTTCAGACTGGGGGAAACTAAGACTTAACCGCATTGGTGTGTGGGGCTATAGTCACATGGAGGTCAGAGCGGGTTAGGACAACAGATTTCCTCACTGAGGTGCATTAGTGAATGAGATGGGTTTTTACGACAATCGACAATGGTTACATTGTCATCAATAGACGTCCAATTACAGATTTTAGTTGAATTCAAATTCCACCATTTCGCAAGATGGGATTAGAAGCCGCGCCCCCAGAGATATCCCCAGGTCTCTGCATTAGTAGTCCAGTAACAATACCGCTACGAAGACGCCTCCTCATTAAGTATGGGGGATCGATTGATGTATTTGTGCATTTGAACATGACAATGATATTCTAAAGCTAAATTATATTATAGGATGAAAGTGCAGGATAGATCAAATATGTGATTTTGGTAGGCGGGGGGAGTGTGTGAGGCAATGTAATTGCGGTGGGCATTTCTGGTGAGATCAAATTTGCGCGGTTCACTTTGGAAAGTGTTGTTTGCAATAGCGTTTTTGAAGGGAGCAAGATTGGTTTCCCAGCTAGGCATTTGAGAAATCCTCCTGTCTTGAAAGAACATGGATCTTCTGAAACTTTCAGCCGGATGTGTGGTGAATTCGCGGGGAGGGTCAGTGCTTGAGCGGTTAAGCCGCTTATTCTCTCAATGATGCTACCAACCCATTGAACATTTTCTGATTTGTACCATTAAGAACATTATGGCGATATCTGATGAAATATGGGCAGCAAAACAGTATGCAGTGAAAAACATAACATAAAATGTTTGCTTAAAGGGATTGTGTTTAGACCAATTAATTAACATAATTAGACAATTGCGGGCGAAATATACTATCCAGCATAGAATGGGCCAATCCCGAAAACCACGGTGCAGATTTTATAACATAAATTGAGAGTACCCACTAATTTTTTCCAATTAACGGGCAATTTAGCGTGATCAAATCACCATACGCTATTCATGTTTGGGTTGTGAGTGTGAGAACAACGCAGACACGGGCAGAATGTGAATTCTCCACATTGCCAGTGACCCAGGGCCGGGATTAATCCTGGGACCGCTGCGCGGTGAGGCAGCGGTGCTAACCACTGCTCGCTTTATCAATCTCCAAATGATTTGTATCGGTTGATTCAGATTTTCGGAACAGGCATTTCCCTACGTCCCATTGAAGAGCAGTTCCACATTGCCTTCACGGCGTAATTTTCCAGTCACCATATTATACATTTAGGTAAGACTACAAAAGTGTTGGACAACAGGTATTCATTTACCTGTGAACAGCAGCTTGAAAGGGAGATTTTGATTCAGCCGGCTATGACACAATAGTTTGAATTAAACAGTGATATGAATTTGTGTTAGAAGGATAATATTCCACTGCATTATTTTCTATCAGGACACAAACAGTTAAGGCTGTCTGACGGGGCAAGCCGGTGTGCTGGCCGATTGGAGATTTATTACTCTGGGACCTGGGGCTCAGTTTGTGACGATTCCTGGGACCTGACAGACGCTGACGTTGTTTGCAAACAGCTGGGCTGTGGAAATGCATTGCAGCTTCCATTTCCTGCCCCGTCTGGACCAGGCACAGGCACCATTTGGCTTGAAGAGCTGGACTGCTCCGGGAACGAATCGTCTATCTGGCAATGCCCCCATGCATTGTGGGGAAACCACGACTGTAATCATAAAGAAGATGTGGAGATCATGTGCTCAGGTAAAGATCGTATTTCCTTCAGTTATAAGCGAAGTTTCATACTGAAGATATATCCCCGAATTTGGTCGGAACTGCACTGACGTAGGTTAGTCGGACTAACGCCGAGTGTGGCGTTTATTCTGCACACAAATAGCATTAAAACGTTGATTCAGCCTACCGGATCTATGTTCCCTTCCGATTCTTTCTCCTCTCACTTCCGTTTATACTCTCAGTGTAAAAGCATCGATGCTGTCCGCCTCAAGTATCTTATGTTTTCTGAGTTTCACTTTCCTCCAACCTTCTGGCAATCAGAAGAAAAACATGTTCTCCTGAACTCACTGTGAATGTTATTCGTACAAGAGATGGTCGTAACAGGGTCATACAAATCCACAGCACAGAAAAGAGCTCTCGGCCCATCGTGTCTGTTATATATTGTGCAGCCCTCTTCAGAAGTAACTGCTTGCCCCATTTTCTGCCTCCTATAAATTTGGAACTTTTACTTGTGAGGGCAAAGTACGACTGGTTGATGTATATCATCAGGAACAGTAAAACCAGCACCAATCCATGTGAACATCCCGTTCGTACTTCTGCTATTTAACTAACAGAATAATTTACAGCTAATTTTACAGCAACTTTCCTACTGACTCGCTGGTTTCTCATTTTCTGACATGAGTTAACAATGTGGGAACTTGTCAAAGCTCTGCTGACAATCCAGGCTGATTTAAAGGAACGCATTTATCATAGATTATCATAGAATTTTCAGTGAAGAAGGACGCCATTGGGCCCATGGAGTCTTCACCGGCTCTTGGAAAGAGCACCCTACCCAAGGTCAACACCTCCACACCCAATCCCCATAACCCAGTAACTCCACCCAACACTAAACTTTGCAAAGTTTCCTAGTCATTCAATGCGGTACATCATGTAAATATCTGGTTTGGAATTCACATTTACTTATTATGGACTGTATCGTTTGATTGCAGCTGCTCGTTTCTGTTAATTTTCTGAAATAATATCAATGAAAATGTTAACTCAACTGGCGCAACATATGTATTGCAGTGCACTGTGGATAAACAATTGGTCAATTGAACCAACAGGGTGTTTGTTATTTCATTGATAGAACACAAAGAGCTACGTCTGGTTAATGGAAAGCATCGCTGTGAGGGGAGAGTGGAAGTGTTCTACAATGGGACCTGGGGCACAGTGTGCTCTGACAAACTGGAGAACCGTGATGCAGATGTGATCTGTAAACAGTTAGAGTGCGGCACCGCCGATTTCATTGACTATGACGCTAAATCATTTGGAATGGGTACCGGCCACATTTGGCTCGATGAGATCGAATGTCTGTCACATGAGACGACGCTTTGGCAATGTCAGGGAGACCCGTGGGGTCAACACAACTGTGAACATCGGGAAGATGCGGGTATTGTTTGTTCAGGTAACACAATGAACTACTTTGTTTGCAGATGTAATTTCACATATTAATTTCATCTTCATTCAACATGTCTGTCTTATCAACAGGGGGAAACACAATAAAGGGACCACACTACAGTTTCAAGGACTGCGGTGGAGAATCAGGTTCTCCTTCATCTTTTCTAACAGCTGCCTGATTGTATTCTGCGCTTGTGTCACGTCAAGTGTAATAATTATTTTTTCTTTGACAAATTCAGGACAAATCTTGCGCTTGGCTGGAGGTGACACCAAATGCTCCGGGCGAGTGGCGATATTGTGTAACGACACTTGGGGCACGGTATGCGATGATTCCTGGGATATGAACGATGCCAGAGTTGTGTGCAGGCAGTTGGAGTGTGGTCCCCCTCCATTGGCCCCAGGAGGGGCCTCTTTTGGCCAGGGTAACGGTACTACCTGGCTGGATGAGGTGAAGTGCACTGGAAATGAATCCTTTCTCTCTGATTGTCCTTTATCATTGTGGCCTCAAGCTGACTGTGATCACAAGGAAGACGCCAGTGTGGTTTGTTCCGGTAAGCATCGCACAGAGTGGTGGGAGCTTGAGCTGGACAGGGGTGTTTGGTTCTTGGTTTCATAGATTATCATAGAATTTACAGTGCAGAAGGAGGCCATTCGGCCCATCGAGTCTGCACCGGCTCTTGGAAAGAGCACCCTACCCAAGGTCAACACCGCCACCCTATCCCCATAACCCAGTAACCCCACCCAACACTAAGGGCAATTTTGGACACTATAGATTAAATCTTCTGAATATGAAGCACGTATATAAATTAAGAATAACAGCTAAATTTCGAACATCAAACCCAAATAATTGTTTATTTTTTTCGACATGTTCCACAGATCCGCCTTTCTCTCCAACTTCTTCTCCATCCACGCCTGAAGGTACATCTCGTTGATAGAAATCATTCAATATTATTGTTATTTTTATATTCGGGGAATAATTGGACATTGGAATTGCCTAGTTGTGAGGATTTCTCAAAATGATAATCATGTAAACATTGAAAATTACACGGTGAAACCTTTATCTGTGAAAACGTTCCTGAATCTTTAATACAGCTCCTGGAGATGAAAACACTTCCATTCCTCTTGTTATCTGCATATCACTCGGAGTCCTATTGATCTGTGAGTTACTCGCCCTGGTGACAGTAATGCAGAGGAAGATGTCAATAAAAGGTGCGGCTCGAATCGGATTGTGAACCTCACACTGAATTTTGAATGTTGCTTTATCTTCTCTTCAATGTCTCTTTCCCCAAACTGTACCCAGTCGGTTGTAAGACAGAAAATAACATGCTATTGGTCAGTCATTTCGTTCAAGGTATTCGAGAAACAGTAACATCATAGAATCATAAAAACTGTACAGTACAGAGGGAGACCAGTCGCCCCATCGAATCTGCACCAACCCTCCTAATGCGCACCCGACGTAGGCCTGATCCAACCCTCTATTCCCGTACCCGCACCTAACCATAGGCACTAAGGGGAAATTTTGAATTGTCAATCCGACTAACCTCCACATCTTTGAATAGATTCAAAACATTACACTTAAAATAGGGACTTTTCATCAGCCGTCCAGGAGACTCGAAATTAGTTTCATTTTTGTAACAATAGATCAACACATGGAATGAAAACACTTTAAACTCTGAGCTCAGTATTTTCTTTAGCTGCTTATATATATTATTCCATTCAGTATTCGTTGTAAGCCTGCACAGTCTGTGCCGATGTCCACTGTCAACTTCTCTGAATGGAATCAGCCGCCGTTTTCAGAAGTGATGGAACATTTTCTATCTTTTACATTCTGCATCCCAGCACAACAAACACTCTGGTATCAGTGGATCTCTGCTGGTGGTGCAGTGAGTACTGGGCCCACAGCCGAGTCAGAAGCTCCGCTTCAGGTCCAAAGACTTCATATACCAAGGAATATCAAAACACCTTGAAAGTTCTTTCCATGGCCACAATGACACACAGGTAAAGTGGGGGAAAGTCCTGCTCCGTCAAGCTTGGTGTGGATTTGTGACCGTCTGGCGACAGGCTGGCGACATTTTCCATACAGAATTTTGGCTATAGAATCTGATGAACCTTTGTCTTGTGAACCACTATGATTGGGGCTGAGAAACAAAACTGCTCCCCGTATCTTAACTCGCACCAAGTTATTTTGATTCATATCTGATGGACAGAACAATAGTGGCCCGGAAATCCCTCCGTTACTGATCCTTGAAATCGAGTAAGTGGAATTATTACTGGGCCAATCATCCAGAGACACAAAGTAATGCTCTGTGTTCCGTGGTACAAATACAGCCTCGGCAAAGAGGGAGATTTGAAATGAGTCAATCTGGAATTATATGTCTAACTATGATTGTAACAATATGCTAATCGTTCCGCTCTCCCGCCAACAGGCCCTCTCACTGGCGGCTGGGACTCACCATCTGGTTTCTACCAACCAATTTATGCAGAAATATATAATACTCCACCTGACAAGGTTTCCATCCAGACCCGTGATTCAGGTTTGCATTCTGTATTCACTTCAAAACCAAGTTACAAGGGCAAATACCGGTTCAGGTTTAACAAGTTTAATTTTCAGTGCACTGGCTGCACAACACCATTCTCGTGCAACAAGGAGATCTGTATTTCTTCATCTTCAGATGACGAATGATTTTGATTCGATTCCCACTCTCCCGAATTGTTCCAGAATGTTTTTGGCGGCCAGTGCATAACATATAGAGCACCGTAGGAGTTTCCCACAAGGCTGCATCGCGGCTCCATTTGCCCCCAGCAACGTTCAGCTTCAAATACGTATCGGCAAAGCGGCTGCTGGAATATGTAAATGAACATTTCAAAGCTTGCAGATGATACCACGTTGGGTGGGAGGGTGAACTGTGACGAGGATGCCGGAATCCAACAGCATGCTCTGGACAGGTACGGTGAGTGGGGAAATCAATGGCAGATGCAGTATAATTTGGATAAGTGTGAGATTAATCACTTTGGAAGCAAAAACAGGAAGGCAGATTACCACCTGAATTGTTGTAATTTGGGAGAGGGGAGTGTGCAGCGGGACCTGGGAGTCATTGCGCACCAGTCGCTGAAGGTAAGCATGCAGATGCACAGGCGGTAAAGGAGGTTAAGGGCTGGATGAGCTCAGTGGGCTCGACCGTTGGTTTCCAGTGCCGAACAAGGCTAGCAGCGTGGGTTCAATCCCCGTACCAGCTTACGCGAACAGGTGCCGTAATGTGGCAACGAGGGGCTTTTCGCAGTAACTTCATACTTATGACAATAAAAGATTAGTATTATATTATGGTATTTTGGCCTTCATTGCAAGAAATTTCGAGTACAGATGCCGGGATGTGTTGCTGCCATACCTCGAATATTGCGCACAGTTTTGGTCTCCCTTTCTGAGGAAGAATGTTCTTGCTCTCGAGGTAGTGCAACGAAGGTTTATCAGACTGATCCCAGGTATGGACTGATACCAAGAATGGTAGATCTGTCAAATGCGGAGAGATTCAGTACGTTAGGATTGTCCTCTCTGAAGTTCAGGAAAATGATCTCATCGAGACTTACAAAATTCTAACAGGTCTAGACAGGGTAGATGCAGGGAAGATGTTACCAATGATGAGTGTGTCCACAACCAGGAGTCAGTCTGAGGATTCAGGGTAAACTATTTCGGACAGAGATGAGGACACGTTTCTTCACCCAATGTGTGGTGAGCCTGTGGAATCCATTCTCACAGAATGTATTCACGAGGCGGCAAGATATAGCACTTGGGGAGAGTGGGACATAAATGGAAAAGATAGCAGAGGCAGTACTGCAGTTATTTACTAATCATGACTAAAGGTGTAATGTCAGGCTCCTAGCGGAAAGCTAGGGATATTACGAATAAATAATATTACTAAAGGATATTACTAATAAAGGATGAGAAGAATGTCTAGGAAAATAAACATCAATCCGCTGAACATTATCGAGAGGAAAATTCCGACTAAAGGAGGGAAGAAAATCAATACAAATAAAAGAATATTAGAACGGTCAGCGCATCTTTCAAATAGGACCTCTCAACACCGAATTAATTTAAAGGCGCCGGAGCAGATATGGTTTACACTGTAAATCTTGATGTCTAATATTAGGCTAGAAGTTAGCACCTAATACACTAATGAATGAGACCAGAGCACAGCTGTCAGCTAGGTGATAAGTAGGTGCAATGTGGCCTCTGAGTCAGACGTTTTCAGGTTCAGGCTCCACCCCATAACTTGGACAGATAAATGAAGTCTGGCACTGCGGTGCATTGCTGAGCGGGGAGCTGTGCATCTTCGGATGTCAGCTTTCATTGGAGCTATTGAAGAGAGGAACATCATGTCCTCTATTCTGAGTATAAAGTATCAATTGACCATGCTGAAGAAGTCTTGAGGGTTTGCCGTTTTGTCCTGACCAATAATGACCCCTGTCGCAAATTCACACAATCAGGTGACATGTTCTTTATGTTGAAATGCTGTGATGTCCGTGGTAATTCACAATTTGACTGCTGTGTTCCCATATTGTAACAGCGACTAATTTTAATTGTACATCTTTAGCTGCAAAGAGTTTAAAACCTGCTGATCATGAAAAACACGAAAAACAAGTGGTTATTTCATGAGTATGGAGTCACGTGGAAAGCAGAAGAATTAGTCCCAGTCGGTAGTGATCGAAGGACTAAATTCTGGGAATAAATGCATCCATATAGACGGAAGGAGGTTAGGAATGTGCTCTGCATGAATAGGCGCTAAGATGAATGTTGTTTGTAATTTGTTGGATCAACTTTGAGTTTGGAGTCAAAACTACATTTTTACGATGGTCTCAAATTGTGGTAGGCGGAGATGTACTGACTTGATAGAATAGATATACGATTGGAAAATTAATTTTTACATAAGTAACTAACATAAATGAAAACTTTGTGAGAAAAGGCACCATGTCATGTATTAAATTAAGAATAATTTAAATGACATACTTACTAAATGGGGTTAAGAACACAAAGGTAGAATAGTAATCTGATGTAAAGTAAAAACGTCAACTAAAACCAAATAAAACACAAATGTTCATTTCTAACTCCGGGAAAACAGACATTTCCGGACAAAGTCAGCAGGTGTGGCAGGATTCTGGGCGAGACCAACAAATCCAACACTTTGAGGCCATGTGACTCTTCCTGCCAGACCATCTGACTGTGACATAATTTGATTTTCAGCATCCGCAGTATGTTGCTTTTATAAAAGTTTATTTTTAACCAGGTATAACTGGAAGGTAGAAGAATGAAGATCAAAGTCAATCGAACTTTGGTTGGATGGAATTGGAGTAGATTGTATGGATCTGAAGAGGATATTACGAAAGTGCAAGAACAGTTAAGGGGAGGGCTGATCACAATGTACAAGAGCGTGAACAGTATTGAGGGGTGCTGTTTATCCAGAATGGCTGAACAGAAAGGAAGCAAAATGATCGCATTTGGCGCATTCTGGCTCTTCCCTGAACCATTGCCCGCGGGTTCCACGATCTAAATCCACTTCTGATGTATTTACCGTCAGTGATATTGAAACAGAGGGAATTATTGTGGGAGGGGAAGCGGTTCTGTATCAAACACCCAACGGCTGATGCAGACCTCACGGATTATGTCTTATATTATTTAATCCACTGGGATATCTGACACATTAACTATCCGAACGGACGGAACTGTTAGATGACAGAAGTGACATTTATTGTCCACCTGATGGACATAAATAACAAACCAGTCATTTTCTGGAACACAGGGTTTACTGCAGAAACTCAGTATTAGTAAAGAAGTGGAGATAGGAAACTGATGACAGTGAAGGCCGATAAATATCAGGACTTGATAATATACATTCCAGGCTACTTACCAACGTGGCGCTAGATCTTGTTGATGCATTGTGCGTCATCTTTTATGATGATTTGCACTTTGTAATTAATTATTGGAGGATAGCTCATGTAATCCCATTATTCAGAAGGAGAGGGTGACTGAAAATGGGAAATGATAGATCAGTACACCTAACGTCAGTAGTGGGGACAATTCTAGAGTCATTATGAAAAACCAAATAGCAGGCCACTTATAAAACAGTGATAAAATCGTGCAGAGTCATCATGGATTTACGAAAAGGAAAACATGCTTATGAGTACGACTGGAATTATTTGAGCATATAATCAGTAGAATATATAAGGTGGGACAGTGGGCCTGGTTTACCTAGACTTTCAGAAGGCTTTCTACAATGACCCTCACCCGATTATTAGCAAGTGACATTGAAACGCAAACGATTAGGAGGAGGATATTAAGATGAATGGAATTTTGTTTGGCAGAAAAGAAGCAGAAGAGTAGGGATTTTAAAAAAAAATCAGAATGGCAGTCATTGAGGTATTGCATGTTTCAGTGCTGGGACCCAAGCTGTTCACAATATACATTAATGATTTAAAGAATGCAATATGCCCAACACTTCAGATGACACACGCTGTGTGAGAGGGTGAGCTATAAGGAGGATGGATACAAAGATGTTTCAGTGTGATTTGGCCGAGCTGAGTGGGAAAATTCAGGGGATATGCAGTGTTATGTGGATAAATGTGAGGTTGGCGGCAAAAGTAAGAAGACAGAATATCATCTGATTGATTATAAATTGAGAGAGCGGTTTGTGCAACGAGACCCGGGTGTCTTCTCACACCAGTCGCTGAAGGTAATCCTGCAGGTACAGCAGGTGGAACAGAAGGCAACTGGTTTGCTGGCCATAAAAGTAGAAGAACAGGATGTCATGGTGCAATTATAAAGTGCCTTCGTGAGACCACACCAGGAATATTGTACAGTTTTGGTCACCTTATCTGAGGGGTGATTTGTTTTTGCCATAAAGGGAGTGCAACGAATATTTACCAGATGGATCCCTATAATGGTGGGTCCGACATATGAGGAAATAGTGAGTCCTTCACGATAATTTACGCTTGAGTTCAGAAGAATGCAGAGCGTTTGTGGCATCTATCTGAAACCTATAAAATGCAATCAGGATTACTTCCTTCACTTGGATATGATATTGTGTAATTTGCTACTACAAAAAGTAATTGAGCCCAAAACACATATGTTGATTTCCAGAACGAATTAGAAGGGCCGAATGACCCACTCCTGCTCCTACGTTCCATATTTCTATGTCTCTCTATGTTCCTCTGTATAGTTGTCCTGAAAAGTTTGTGCAGTTTCTTCGCCTGATCTCCCAAAGTTGAATGTTCTTCCAAAGTGGAGTCATGTATCAATTCCAGGACATTGTCACAATGATGGTGAAGTTATTGATACCTCGCCTCTGATTGGTTGAAATATTATGTGTCGTGATGACTTTATGATGACTCCACCACAAACAACTGATCCATTAACCAATCACTTTCTGTTTAGCAGATTCTGCAACGATTAACACTCTCAACCAGATTGAATATTACAGCAGTCACAGTTTGGGTGACACTGATCCTGGATCCGCATATCCTGAAGATGAATGCTCAAATATGCAGGGTATGTAGAAATTTACTTTCCACCATCTCGTTTCAGTTCTTCACTCTGTAATATCTGAAATACCAAAACAGATCAACTATTAAATGAGAGATTCAAGGATCTCAGGTATTGCACAATGATTTCAGTAACCGAAACATCGAAACTGCTTGAGTCTGAAACAACGTCTTATCATTTCTCCCAATAAAATAAATTAATTAAAAATAAACGTTTCCTTGTGATTCTACACAAGCCTATGGAGGCTGTGAAATGTTTGCAGGTTGGTGGGATGTACATTTTCTGGGAACAGTATGAATTTAAACTAAAATTGAAAATACTGCCGCACAAGCTGGCTCAATAATTCTCTCCACTCAAACTCAATGACATCATACCGTAATCGATCTACTTTCCTGCCCCGGTATTACTTGGGAGAGAATGATTAAAGTATATCATTCTAACTGTCCTTTGGACGTAAGTAACTTCAACTGCAAACACCTGTGCCTCTCAGCTCCTGTTTCTGCCGACTATGACGATGCTGAGACTGAAACCATTGACGCCCAGAGTGGACACATGCTGCAGGATCCTGGGTCTGATGATCGCATTACATTGGGAAAGTTCAGCGGTGATATCCACACTCTGGGTAAGATAATCCTTTGATTCTTCTGTTTCTTTGAGAATCGCTCGCTTCCGTCGATGATTTTCTCCAGCTCCGCTGAGATAGGCTCTAGGATGAACGATGAGCCCAATGGACGACCTGCAGATTTTGCTACATCTGGGGCAGCTTGATGGGCTGGGAAAACAGGTTGTTTAACAGGAGGATCATCAACTTTTCACAACTCAAGTTCGGCTTTGCGCATTTCCACGAAGTCTCTTGATGTGCTTCATGCCATTGGGGGTGACCCTTCTACATTATTGGGCTTTCAAATTCCAGGTCCTTCCATTGGTCATCGCGCATGTTTCAATTTGCTTGGATGTTTGATGACACCCCTGTACTTTTCCACGTCCCTCTTGCTGTCTTCTGTTGCGACTGCGTTCCCAATAGATTATCAGCTCTGGTTATTCCCTCAGTCACCAACTTTCTTGTGAGGAATTGACTCTCTCTGGATTGAAGTTATTCTAATCGATCATGGAACAAAGTGGGATTTGCAATTGTTCATGTCGCAAATGCAAATAATTTAAAGAAAACATCTAACTTTCAGCCCAATGTTTAACTGAAGTATGCTCATCCCCACAGTGTACAACAGTCATATCCTCATTGACCCAGCGTTATCGGTTCCTTCCACACCTTCTCACAATACCAATGTTATCTGTGTCACAGGCCGGGGGGTTCTACCATCATTGGGCAGTGACCGTTTACATCTAAAGTTTACAAATCTGCATTGCACTGTTAAACGGTGATGGTTAGTTCCATTTCCCTCTGTATGTGGCGCGCTGCTGGGGCGTTCCGTGTCCCGTATAATTTTGGGTCTCCTGGACTATTCCCACGGTTCACTGAGTGAGAGTTTATGAGAGAAAAAACGGAGAATGTTTTTGATAGAATTTTAAAAGGCCAGTTGCACTTGAAATGTTACGAAAGAGAAAACATGTAGATGTGATTTCTTTCGATGATCTCTTCTTTCTTTTCACCCATCTCAGATAATAGTCAACTCCACATCCCTGAGGTGACGTCCACAGATATATGATTCTACATTAAATCTGATGGAAGACATCAGAACTTTTCCAAAATGTCATCGCTTTGATTATGCTTTGCTGCCCGATATCAATATTGTATTTGACTGAATGAGAGATTACTTCCTGTTGTGTTTCTTAGAATCACATTTCTCTCCTTATTTTGTGTGAAAGAATCTGCATTCTGTCTCTTTAGAAATGAAAAACAAAATAGAATGTATATCCAGTATTGCACTGCCCATGTTAAAGCTGTGTTAAATCGCAGTGCATTGTGGAACCGAACCGGCATTATAATTAAATAACTGATGCTGTTTCATGTCAGGTGTATTGGAAGACCATTTGGTAAAATCCCTCACTCTTGCACCATTACATTAAGATTAGGAGTGATAAATGCATTATTTCTCTGTTTTATCTCCAGTTATTGATGATGTGGAGATGCCGGCGTTGGACTGGGGAGAGCACAGTAAGACGTCTTACAACACCAGATAAAATTCCAACAGATTTGTTTCGAATTACTAGCTTTCGGACCTCAGCTCCTTTCTCAGGTGAAGGAGCTGCACTCCGAAAGCTAGTAATTCGAAACAAATCTCTTGGACTTTAACCTGGTGTTGTTAGACATCTTACTGCCCAGTTATTGAGCCCGTACATCATGTATTCGAGGAACAGCGATCACTGCATTCTCCCAGCAGCAAAGTCCCACACATTCATTCCAGCACTGCCCCTGACAATCGGGTCCTGAAGGCTGTAATCAGAATTTAACGTAGTCTTCTCACTTCAATTCCCCAATTTGTATATTCATTTCCATTAGTGTTGCCCCACTCAAGAGATCATCGGCAGTATCACCCAGTATCACCCAGTACTGGAGAGAATTCTTCGAGACAGGATCTGCTCACATTTGATTATCATAGAATTTACAGTGCAGAAGGAGGCCATGCGAATCATCGAGTCTGCACCGGCTCTTGGAAAGAGCACCCTACCCAAGGTCAACACCTCCACCCTATCCCCATAACCCAGTAACCCCACCCAACACTAAGGGCAATTTTGGACACTAAGGGCAATTTATCATGGCCAATCCACCTAACCTGCACATCTTTGGACTGTGGGAGCAAACCAGAGCACCCGGAGGAAACCCGCGCACACACGGGGAGGATGTGCAGATTCCGCACAGACAGTGACCCAAGCCGGAATCGAACCTGGGACCCTGGAGCTGTGAAGCAATTGTGCTATCCACAATGCCACCGTGCTGCCCATTTGGAAGCAAATGGACGTGTTAGTGAGAGGCAGCATGGTTTTGTGAAGGAGAGGTCGTGTCTCACTAAATTGATAGAGTTTTTCGAGGAGGTCACAAAGATGATTGATGAAGCTAGGGCAGTGGATGTTGTCTATATGGACTTCAGTAAGGCCTTTGACAAGGTCCCTCATGGCAGACTAGTACAAAAGGTGAAGTCACACGGGTGAGCTGGCAAGGTGGATATAGAACTGGCTAGGTCATAGAAGGCAGAGAATAGCAATGGAAGGATGCTTTTCTAATTGCAGAGCTGTGACTAGTGGTGTTCCGCAGGGATCAGTGCTGGGACCTTTGCTGTTTGTAGTATATATAAATGATTTGGAGGAAAATGTAACTGGTCTGATTAGTACGTTTGCAGACGACACAAAGGTTTGTGGAATTGCGGATAGCGATGAGGACTGCCAGAGGATACAGTAGGATTTAGATTGTTTGGAGATTGGGCGGAGAGATGGCAGATGGAGTTTAATCCGGACAAATGTGAGGTCAGGCATTTTGGAAGGTCTACTGCAGGTAGTGAATATACAGTGATAGGTAGAACCCTCAAGAGTATTGAAAGTCAGAGAGATCTAGGTGTACAGGTACACAGGTCACTGAAAGGGGCAACACAGGCGAAGAAGGTAGTCAAGAAGGCATACGGCATGCTTGCCTTCATTGGCCGAGGCATTGAGTATAAGAATTGGCAAGTCATGTTGCAGCTGGATAGAGCCTTAGTTAGGCCACACTTGGAGTATAGTGTCCAATTCTGGTCGCCACACTACCAGAAGGATGTGGAGGCTTTAGAGAGGGTGCAGAAGAGATTTACCAGAATGTTGCCTGCTATGGAGGGCATTAGCTATGAGGAGGGTCAAAGACAGAGTGGCTAGTCAGAGGCTTTTTCCCAGGGTAGAGGGGTAAATTAATAGGGGGCAGAGGTTTAAGGTGCGAGGGGCAAGGTATAGAGTAGATGTACGAGACATGTTTTTTACGCAGAGGGTAGTGGGTGCCTGGAACTCGCTGCCGGAGGAGGTGATATTTAAGGGGCATCTTGACAAATACGTGAATAGGATGGGAATATTTGGATACGGACCCAGGAAGTGTAGAAGATTGTAGTTTAGCCGGGCAGGATGGTCGGCACGGGACTGGAGGGCCGAAGGGTCTGTTCCTGTGCTGTACGTGTCTTTATTCTTTGTCCTTATAAACAGTGCCCTAAAGTAAACGAAAGGCATTTGAACAGGCCCCTCCAGTAAATCATTACATTTAAACCGTGTCCTCCAGTAAACAAAATGTATTTAAACAGTACCCGACATAAAACAAGTGCATTTAAACAGTGCACCTACAGTGAATCAAATGTATTTAAACAGTGCCCTAGAGTAACTCAAATATATTTATACCGTACCCTAAAGTAAATCAATCACATTTAAACCGTTCCCGACAATAAACCAAATGTAGTTAAACAGTGCTGTATAGTAAATCAAATGCATTTAAACAGTGCGCTACAGTAAATCAAATGCATTTCAACTGTGCCCCACAGTAAATCAAATGTTCTTAAATATTGCCCTAGACAATACAAATGCAGTTGAACAGTGCCCTGCACTAAATCAAATGCATGAAGAAAGTGTGCCGCAGAAAACCAAATGCATTTAAACAGTGCCCGACTGTCAATCAAATGTATTTCAACGGTGCCCGAAACTAAAGCAAATGCATTTAAACAGTGCCCTACAGTAAATAAAATGCAGTTAAAGTGCCCTGCTGAAAATCAAATGCATTTAAACAGTGTCCAACAGTAAACTAAAGACAGTTAAACAGTGCCCGTCACTAAATCTAATGCATTTAAACAGTGCCCTACAGTAAATAAAATGCAGTTAAAGTGCCCTGCTGAAAATCAAATGCATTTAAACAGTGTCCAACAGTAAACTAAAGACAGTTAAACAGTGCCCGTCACTAAATCTAATGCATTTAAACAGTGCCCTACAGTAAATAAAATGCAGTTAAAGTGCCCTGCTGAAAATCAAATGCATTTAAACAGTGTCCAACAGTAAACTAAAGACAGTTAAACAGTGCCCGTCACTAAATCTAATGCATTTAAACAGTGCCCTACAGTAAATAAAATGCAGTTAAAGTACCCTACAGAAAATCAAATGCATTTAAACAGTGTCCAACAGTAAACTAAAGGCAGTTAAACAGTGCCCGTCACTAAATCTAATGTATTTAAACAGTGTCCTATAGGAAATCAAGTGCATTTAAACAGTGCCCAAATGGAAACCAAATGAATTTGAACAATGCTCTATTTGAAGAAAATGCTTTTAAACAGTGCTCGACAGTAAATCAAAGGCATTTAAACAGTGCACTACAGAAAATCAAATGCTTTAAAATAGTGCGCTACAGTGAACCAAATGCCTTTAAACAGTGCCTGACAGTAAACAAATAGCATTAACAGCGCATTACAGGAATTCAAATGTACTTAAAGAGGGTCCTGGAGTAAATTAAATGCATTTAAACAGTGCTCTACTGTAAATCAAATTTATTTAAACAGTGCCCTCCAGTAAATCAAACGTATTTAAACAGTGTCCTACAGCAAATCAGATGCATTTAAACAGTGTCCTACAGTAAATCAAATGCATTTAAACAGTGTCCTACTGTAAATAAAATGCACTGAAGCAGTGCCCTACAGTAAATCAAATGCATTTAAACCGTGCCCTACTGTAACCCAAATGCGTTTGAACAGTGATCTACGTCAAATCAAATGCATTTAAACTGGACCCTCCAGTAAATAAAATGTATTTAAACAGTGCCCGACAGTAAATCAAAGATAGTTAAACAGGGCCCTGCTGAAAATCAAATGCATTTGAACAGTGCCCCCGAGTAAATCCAATGTATTTAAACAGTGTCCTACAGTAAGTCAAATAGATTTAAACAGTGTCCTCCAGTAAGTCAAACACATTTAAACAGTGCCCTACAGTAAATCAAATGCTTTTAAATAGTGCCCGACAAAAACCAAATGCCCTTAAAGTGTCTTACAGTAAATCAGACAAATTTAAACAGTGAAATGAAATGAAAATCGCTTATTGTCATAAGTAGGTTTCAAAGGAAGTTACTGTGAAAAGCCCCTCGTCGCCACTTTCCGATGCCTGTTCGGGGAGTCGGTACGGGAAATACGGGGAACAGTGCCCTGAAGTAAACCAAATGCATTCAACAGTGCACAACAAAAAAACAAATGTATTTAAACAGTGCCCTAAGATAAACCAAATGCATTTAAACAGTGCCCTCCAGTAAGTCAAATGCATTTAAACAGTGCCCTAAGATAAGCCAAATGCACTTAAACAGTGCCCTACTGTAAGTCAAATGCATTTAAACAGCGCCATGCAGAAAATCAAATGTATTTAAACAGTGCCCTACAGTCAACCAAATACATTTATACAGTGCACCACAGTAAATCAAATGTATTAAAAAGTGCCCGACACTAAAGCAAATGCATTTAAACTGTGCTCTGAAGAAAATCAAATGCATTTAATCAGGGCCCTACAGCAAGCCAAACGTATTTAACCAGTGCCCTAATGTAAAATCACTTGAATTTAAACAGTGACCTGAAGTAAATCAAATGCATTTAAAAAGTGCCCTACAGTAAATCATATACATTTAAACAGTGCCCGACAGTTAACTGAGGCAGTTAAACAGTGCCCGTCACTAAATCTAATGTATTTAAACAGTGTCCTACAGGAAATGAAGTGCATTTAAACAGTGCCCAATTGGAAACCAAATGAATTTGAACAATGCGCTACATTAAAGAAAATGCTTTTAAACAGTGCTCGACAGTAAATCAAAGGCATTTAAACAGTGCGCTACAGAAAATCAAATGCTTTAAAATAGTGCGCTACAGTGAACCAAATGCCTTTAAACAGTGCCTGACAGTAAACAAATAGCATTAACAGCGCATTACAGGAATTCAAATGTACTTAAAGAGGTCCTAGAGTAAATTAAATGCATTTAAACAGTGCTCGACTCTAAATCAAATGTCTTGAAACAGTGCTCTACTGTAAATCAAATTTATTTAAACAGTGCCCTCCAGTAAATCAAACGTATTTAAACAGTGTCCTACAGCAAATCAGATGCATTTAAACAGTGCCCTACCGTAACCCAAATGCATTTAAACAGTGCCCTACGTTAAGTCAAATGCATTTAAACAGAACCTTACAGTAAATAAAAAGCATTTAAACAGTGTCCTACAGTAAATCAAATGCATTCAAACAGTGCCCTACCGTAACCCAAATGCGTTTGAACAGTGATCTACGTTAAATCAAATGCATTTAAACTGGACCCTCCAGTAAATAAAATGTATTTAAACAGTGCCCGACAGTAAATCAAAGACAGTGAAACAGGGCCCTGCAGAAAATCAAATGCATTTAAAGAGTGCCCCGAGTAAATCCAATGTATTTAAACAGTGTCCTACAGTAAGTCAAACACATTTAAACAGTGCCCTACAGTAAATCAAATGCATTTAAACAGTGCCCTGCAGTAAATCAAATGCATTTAAACAGTGCCCTACAGTAAATCAAATGCTTTTAAATAGTGCCCGACAAAAACCAAATGCCTTTGAGGTGTCTTACAGTAAATCAGACAAATTTAAACAGTGAAATTAAATGAAAATCGCTTATTGTCAAAAGTAGGCTTCAAAGGAAGTTACTGTGAAATGCCCCTCGTCGCCACATTCCGATGACTGTTTGGGGAGTCGGTACGGGAAATACGGGAAACAGTGCCCTGAAGTAAACCAAATGCATTTCAACAGTGCACAACAAAAAATGTAATGTATTTAAACAGTGGCCGACAGAAAATCAAATGTATTTAAACAGTGCCCTACGGTAAATCAAATGCATTTAAACAGTGCCCTACAGTAAGTCAAATGCATTTAAACAGCGCCATGCAGAAAATCAAATGTATTTAAACAGTGCCCTGCGGTAAGTCAAATGCATTTAAACAGCGCCCTATAGCAAATAAAATGCATTTAAACAGTGCCCTACAGTATATCAATCGCATTTAAACAGTGCCCTCAGTAAATCAATCGCTTTTACAAAGTGCCCTCCAGTAAATCAAAAACTCTTAAATAGTGCCCTACAGTTTTTGAATCGCATATAAACCGTGCCTCAAAGTAAATAAACCGCATTTAAACAGTTCCATGCAGTGAACCAAATGTTTTTAAACAGTGCTTTATAGTAAATCAAATGCATTTACAGTGCCCTGCAGTAAAACAAATGCATTTCAACTGTGCCCTACAGTAAATTGAATGTGCTTAAGTACTGCCATGCACAACACAAATGCAGTTGAAGAGTGGCCCACACTCAATCAAATGCATTTAGAAAGTGCCCTTCAGTAAACCAAAAGCATTTAAACAGCGCGCCAGAGTAAATAAAATGCATGAAAACAGCGGCCTATAATAAACCAAATACGTTTATCCAGTGCACTACAGTAAATCAAATGCATTTATACCGTGCACCACAGTAAATCAAATGTATTTAAAAAGTGCCCGACACTAAAGCAAATGCATTTAATCAGCGCCCTACAGCAAACCAAACGTATTTAACCAGTGCCCTGATGCAAAATCATTTGGAATTAAACAGTGCCCTACAGTAAATCAAATGCATTTAAACAGTGCCCTACAGTAAATCAAATGCATTTAAACAGTGCCCTACAGTAAATCAAATGCATTTAAACAGTGCCCCACAGTAAATCAAATGCATTTAAACAGTGCCCTACAGTAAATCAAATACATTTAAACAGTGCCCGACAGTTAACTGAAGGTAATTAAACAGTGCCCGACATTAAATCAAATGTATTTAAACAGTGTACTACAGCAAATCAAAGGCACTTAAACAGTACTTTACAGTAAACCAAATGCATTTAATCAGTGCCCTACTGTACATCAATCGCATTTAAACAGTGTCCTACAATAAACCAAATGCACTTAAATAGTGCCTACAGTACATCAATCTTATTTGTTCTGGGCCAGGGTTTAGAGATTCCCAAAGTGTATCATGAAGTTCACCTCACGCTCCTGACCCAGAACTTTTAATAGACTGTGGTATGGGGAGCACACGGCCCACTCTACAGGAGTGGTACAGCAGAAATGGAAAATATATTTTAAAAAACAAATCGATGTTTATTCTATGAATTTAAGTTAACCTTTTTAAAACATACAGTGAACTTCTTAGCAACCATTAATTCAACTACAACCCCCAAAGAATACAACACTAAGTAATGCTTACGCTGTCCTTTTAACATCCAGAAGACTTACAAAAAACAGAACCTTTAACAGAAGCACATCTGGTTAACGTCACTCCTGAAAACGTTTATAATTCTGACTTCACCAAATGATCAAGAGATAGACGCTTCATGGCAGAGAGATCAAGAGTACACCCGCGCTGTCTGGCTTCTGCTCCAACACTGAGACTAAAACACATCCTGCAGCAAACAGCCTAAAACGAAAGTAAAAAGCTGCCAGACAGCCCAGCTCCACCCATACTCTGACATCACTGATAAACACCCGTTTCTTAAAGGTACATTTCTTAAACACCCATTTCTTAAAGGTACTCTCACATGACATCTCCGCCCAAGAAAAAATATAAACCATCAACTTCAAGATGGTTTCATTTTTCACCTTGTCACTATCCTTTAAGAAATGCACGAAGTAAACACACGTTTGCGTTTCTAAAAACAACACACGCAAACAGGGATAATAATATAGTCCATTTGTGTTCTTCTTCTTCAACTGAAGCCCTTCTCGATTGACAGTCACTTTCAACATGAAATTTTACTTAAATGTTTAATGAAATTCACTCATGCCAAGAAATCGCATTATTTCCCTACGTTTGAGGGTATCGGAAACTTCGCAATGAAAGTGACTTGGGTTTTTCCAAATTCACTTTTGGCTAGGTTTATCACCAAACCCGCCTCCGGAAGTCGATCGAATAATTCCATCAGACGTTTCAGCTGTTCTTTCCATGTCTGGCTGAACACTATCAGATCGTCGATGTATACCACACGATTGGGTAATCCTGAAACAACTTTGTTAGTTAACCATTTAAACGTGGTTGGACGTTTTTCATGCCAAATGGCACAACTTTGAATTGTTATATACCATCTGGAGTCACAAAAGCTGAAATCTCCTTCGCCCTTTCGGATAAAGGTACCTGCCAGTAACCCTTAAGTAAATCCAGTTTGGAAATAAAAGCTGATTGTCCCACTTTCTCAATGCAATTCTCCAAACGTGGGATAGGGTAAGAGCCCGTTCTTGTAACTGCATTAACCTTTCTATTGTCTACACACAACTGTTGGGTACCGTCTGGTATTGGTATCATCACTATGGGCGAGCTCCATTGGCTGCAACCCACTTCAATTATGCCATTTTAAAGCATAATCACCATCTCTTTGTTAACCTGTGCCAATTTTAAAGGATTAAGTCTACATGGATGTCGTTTGATTGGAACAGCATTTCCCACATCTACATCATGTATAGCCATTTTAGTACTTCCCAATTTATGTCCACAAACTTGCCCATGTGATAACTTTCAGGCCAGTCCGTTTTTCCTCTGGAAGGTAACTCTACAATTTATCCCAATTTTTAAGAACATCCCCGTTTTCCAATATAATTTGAGGTGTGTCAAATTCACAGTCATCTGGATTTGGTTGGTCATTTTGAGTTAGAATCATTAAAACCTTTTTCTCTCCTTCCCTTTCCAAGAACCTTTTAAGCATATTCACATGACACACTCGGTGAGTCTTCCTTTTATCTGGTATTTTTTACCACGTAATTCATTTCACTTAATTTCCTTTCAATCTGATATGGTCCACAAAGCCTAGCTTTTAAAAGTTCACCTCCCACTTGGAACAATACTAAAGCTTGATCTCCACAGGCGAAACTACAAACTTTGGATTTCTTGTCCGCTACCCGTTTCATCGCATTTTGTGCAACTTTTAAATGTTGTCTAGCCAATTGACCTGCTCTATTTAATAGTTCCCTATAATTTGCCACGTAATCCAATAATGTAATTTCTGATTACTCACTCACCAATTTTTCCTTACTCAATTTAAGTGACCCTCGTACCTCATGACGAAAGGTTAGTTCAAAAGACTAAATTTGGTTGACTCAGTAGGTGCATCCATAATTGCAAACAGTACGAATGGAATTTCTTTATCACAATCCTCTCAATAATCGTGACACTAAGCCCTCAACACTGTCTTTAATTTCTGACATCACCTTTCTAATACTCCCTGCAATTCTGGGTGGTACGCAGTTGATTTAAATTGTTTTATTCCTAAACTATCCATAACTTCTTCGAATAACCAGGAGGTAAAATTTGACCCTTGATCCGGTTGTATTTCTGTGGGTCGTCTATTGCTAGTAAATAATTTAAGTAATTCCTCCAGAATCCTTTTAGCTGTAATGTTACTGGATCGCCTCCGGAAACCTAGTAGACACCTCCATTATCGCCAAAAGATATTGATTCCAACATTTTGTTTTAGGAAGTTGTCCTACGCAATCAATTAGGGCCCTTGGAAAAGGTTCCTCAAATGCTGCAACGGGTATTAAGGGCGCTGCTTTTATCACTGCTTGAGGTTTCCCTATCATTTGACATGTGTGACATGACTGACAACATTTAATTACATCTTTCTGGCGTACAGGCCAATAAAATTGTTTTTGTATTTTAGCTTAAGTTTTCCTTATTCCCAAATGACCTCCCACTGGAACCTCATGTGAAACTCGCAACACCTCCTTTCCATACCCAACGGCAATACTACTTGATGAACTTCTGCCCACTTTTCATCCGCCTGCATATGTAAAGGTCTCCATTTTCTCATCAAGCCATTACTTTAACGGTAATAACACTCTGTTATATACTCTTCCGTGTATGTTTCTGATACATCCGTTTTATTTCTACACCTTTCTGTTGTAACTCTGCCAATTTTCCTGAACTAAAAATATCCGCCTCATCCTCCACCTTTGTCAACCATCTGATCAAAAACCTTTCTGATAATTGCACTTCAACTTCATCTTCACTCTCTGAATTCCCCTCCTGTCTTAACCAGTGATTTTGCGACCTTGTAACTACAGAATCCGGAAAAATACTTCAACACTTCAGTTGTCTGATTTTCCACTGGATTATCAACCACCGTGGGCATCACTCCCACCTGCGATTCAGCTATATCATTACCCAAGATAAACTGTATTCCTGGACAAGATAGTTTCTCTATTACTCCTACTACCACCTCACGCCTCTTCACTGGACTTTCCAACCTTATCTTATATAATTGAACACTACTCCTCTCACCCTGAATTCCACATATTACCACCTTTTCTGGCAGCATTCTTCCCAAACTACATAACTCCTCATCTCCTACCATTAAAGATTGATTGGCTCCAGTATCTCTTAAAATTGTGACTTCTTGACCTACTCCTCATGATACACATGAGTAACCTTTACCAACACAAGTAAATTCTTTAAAGAGATCTGGCACCATTTGATAAATCACCTCTTGATCAGGTGTACAATCTTTTGCAACTCCTTCGCTTCATTTGGGCTTTCCTTTACCACTTTAACTACCCCCACTGTCTTATCCTGTTTTACCACATCAGCCTTCCCAGCGCTTTTCTTCAAGCACCAACACTGTGACTTTACATGGCCTAGTTTATTACAGTGAAAACATTTGAACCTTTTCATGTCTCTTCCACCCTCCTGGATTTTTACTCTGAGGTACACTCTCCTTATTATATCCCATCACATCACCTTTACTTTTACCACTTGAGTATTTCTCATGTCCGCAGTTTCTATCCCTCACAGGCTGAAATTGATGTCGGAAACCAAGCTTTGATTTATGAACTAATTCATAATCATCTGCCATTTTGCTGCTAATCTCGCAATTTTAACGCTCTGTTCATGCACATGAGTGCATACTGCATCAGGAATTCAATGTTAAACTCCTCCAAAAGTATAATTTCTCTGAGAGCTTTGTACGTTTGGTCTATTTTCAAATCCCTTATCCACCTATCAAAATTAATTTGCTTGAGCCTTTCAAACTCCATGTATGTATGACCAAATTCTTTCTTTAATTTTCTAAACCTTTGTCAGTGAGCTTCGTGCCCGAGTTCATATGCACCTAAGATGGATTTTGTCACCTCCTCATACGTCCCAGATACCTCCTGCGGTAGTGATGCAAACACTTCACTGGCTCTACCTTCCAGCTTTGTTTGAATAAGTAATACCCACATGTCCTGGGGCCATTTTATTTGTTTAGCCACCTTATCAAATTAAATGAAAAAGGCTTCTACCTCCTTCTCGTCAAACCTTGGCAATGCTTGGACATATTAAAAAAATATTCCACCAAGCCTTCAACTTTGACGCTCTTTCTCACTATCCTCATCACTATCATCCAACTGTACGTTTCCCTTTGCGTCTACCAATTTTAACTGACTGTCATGTTTCATGGCTATTTTCTGAAGTTCAAACTCTCTCTCTTTATTTTTTCCCCTGATCTGTATCTCCCTTTCTCTTACTCTTTGTTCTGCTGGGGCTATTCTTCCTTTTCTACTTTCTTCTCTCACCTTTTCTATTTCTTCTCTCTCTCTCATTGATTT
Source organism: Scyliorhinus torazame (assembly GCF_047496885.1). Lineage (NCBI taxonomy): Eukaryota > Metazoa > Chordata > Chondrichthyes > Carcharhiniformes > Scyliorhinidae > Scyliorhinus > Scyliorhinus torazame. The sequence continues at coordinate 42,207,598 of NC_092726.1, read as the reverse complement.
CCGTCTCTCTCCCTTTCTTATTCCTCTCTATCTCTTTCTTTCTCCCTTTCTTTTTCCTACAGCAAACTAAAGGCATTTAATCAGTGCCCTACAGTAAATCAAATGTACAGAAACAGTGCCCCAGAATAAATCCAAAGTATTTAAACAGTGCACTGCAGTAAATCAAATATAATTAAATAGCGCACAACAGTCCATCAATTGTATTTAAACAGTGCCCTCGAGTCAATTAAATGCATTTCAACAGTGCCCGACTGCAAATCAAATACATTTAAACAGTGCCCTAAGTTAAATCAAATGCATTTAAACAATGCCCTACAGTAAACCAAACGTTTTTGAACAGTGCTTTATAGTCAATCAAATGCATTTAAATAGTGCCCTGCAGTAAATGAAATGCATTTAAACAGTGACACAGTAAATCAAATGTATTTAAACAGGCGCTGCAATAAATCAAATGCATTCAAACAGTGCCCCACAGTGAGCCAAATATATTTAAATCGTGATTTATAGTAAATTAATTGCATTTAAACAGTGCCTGACAGTAAATCAAAAGTAGTTAAATTTGCGCCCTAGAATAAATTAAATGCGTTTACACAGTGTCCGACACGAAATCAAACACATTGAAACAATGCCCTACAGTAAGTCAAGTGCATTTAAACAGTGCCCGACAGCAAACTAAAGGCATTTAAACAGTGCCCTGCAGTAAATCAAATGCATTTAAACTGCCCGACAGTAAATCAAATGTATTTAAACAGTGCCCCAGAATACATCCAAAGTATTTAAACAGTGTACTGCAGTAAATCAAATATAATTAAATAGCGCAAAATGCATTTAAACAGTGCCCTCGAGTCAATTAAATGCATTTAAACAGTGCCCTACAGTAAATCAAATACATTTGAACAGTGGCCTAAAATAAATCAATTATATCTAAACGGTGCCAAATGTATTTAAACAGTTCTTTACAGTAAATTAAATGCATTTAAACAGTGCCGACAATAAATCAAATGTATTTAAACAGTGCCCCGACAGTCAATCAAATGCGTTTAAACACTGCGCAAGAGTAAAACAAATACTTTTAAACAGTGCACCACAGTAAATCAAATGCATTTAAACAGTGCCCTACAGTAAATCAAATGCATTTAAACAGTGCCCTACAGTAAATCAAATGCATTTAAACAGTGCCCAACAGTAAATCAAATGCATTTTGTTCCCTACAGTAAACTAATTGCATTTAAACAGTGCCCGATATTCAAATGCATTTAAACATTGCCCTCCTGTAAATCAAAAGCATTTAAACAGTGTTCTACGTTAAATCAAATGCATTTAAACAGTGCCCTACAGTAAACCAAATGCATTTAAACAGTGACATAGTAAATCAAATGTTTTTAAACAGGCGCTACAATAAATCAAATGCATTTAAACAGTATCCTACAGTAAATCAAATGCATTTAAACAGTGCCCTCCAGTAAATCAAATGCATTTAAACAGTGCCCAGCAGTAAATCAAATGCATTTTGTTCCCTACAGTAAACTAATTGCATTTAAACAGTGCCTGATACACAAATGCATTTAAACATTGCCCTCCTGTAAATCAAAAGCATTTAAACAGTGTTCTACGTTAAATCAAATGCATTTAAACAGTGCCCTACAGTAAACCAAATGCATTTAAACAGTGACATAGTAAATCAAAAGTTTTTAAACAGGCGTTACAATAAATCAAATGCATTTTAACAGTATCCTACAGTGAACTAAATGCATTTTAAAAATGCCATGAAGTAAATCAAAAGCATTCAAATGCATGCCCTACAGTGAGCCAAATATATTTAAATCGTGATTTATAGTAAATTAATTGCATTTAAACAGTGCCTGACAGTAAATCAAAAGTATTTAAATTTGCGCCCTAGAATAAATTAAATGCGTTTACACAGTGTCCAACACGAAATCAAACGCATTGAAACAATGCCCTACAGTAAGTCAAGTGCATTTAAACAGTGCCCGACAGCAAACTAAAGGCATTTAAACAGTGCCCTGCAGTAAATTAAATGCATTTAAACTGCCCGACAGTAAATCAAATGTATTTAAAGAGTGCCCCAGAATACATCCAAAGTATTTAAACAGTGTACTGCAGTAAATCAAATATAATTAAATAGCACACAACAGTCCATCAAATGTATTGAAACAGTGCCCCAGAATAAATCCAAAGTATTTAAACGGTGTAATGCAGTAAATCAAATATAATTAAATAGCGCACAACAGTCCATCAATTGTATTTAAACAGTGCCCTCGAGTCAATTAAATGCATTTCAACAGTGCCCGACTGTAAATCAAATGCATTTAAACAGTGCCCGAAGTTAAATCAAATGCATTTAAACAATGCCCTACAGTAAACCAAACGTTTTTGAACAGTGCTTTATAGTAAATCAAATGCATTTAAATAGTGCCCGACAGTAAATGAAATGCATTTTAACAGTGACACAGTAAATCAAATGTATTTAAACAGGCGCTGCAATAAATCAAATGCGTTTAAACAGTGCCCTACAGGAAACTAAATGCATTTAAAAAGTGCCATGAAGTAAATCAAATACATTCAAACAGTGCCCTACAGTGAGCCAAATATATTTAAATCGTGATTTATAGTAAATTAATTGCATTTAAACAGTGCCTGATAGTAAATCAAAAGTATTTAAATTTGCGCCCTAGAATAAATTAAATGCGTTTACACAGTGTCCGACACGAAATCAAACGCATTGAAACAAAGCCCCACAGTAAGTCAAGTGCATTTAAACAGTGCCCGACAGCAAACTAAAGGCATTTAAACAGTGCCCTGCAGTAAATTAAATGCATTTAAACTGCCCGACAGTAAATCAAATGTATTTAAACAGTGCCCCAGAATAAATCCAAAGTATTTAAACAGTGTACTGCAGTAAATCAAATATAATTAAATAGCGCACAACAGTCCATCAAATGCATTTAAACAGTGCCCTCGAGTCAATTAAATGCATTTAAACAGTGCCCTACAGTAAATCAAATGCATTTGAACAGTGGCCTAAAATAAATCAATTATATCTAAACGGTGCCAAATGTATTTAAACAGATCTTTATAGTAAATTAAATGCATTTAAACAGTGTCCTACAGTAAGTCAAACACATTTAAACGGTGCCCTGCAGTAAATCAAATGCATTTAAACAGTGCCCTATAGTAAATCAAATGCTTTTAAACAGTGCCCTGGAGTAAATCAAACGCATTTAAACAGTGCCCTACAGTAAATCAAATGCATTTAAACAGTGCCCTACAGTAAATCAAATGCATTTAAACAGTGCCCTGCAGTAAATCAAATGCATTTAAACAGTGCCCAACCATAAATTAAATGCATTTTGTTCCCTACAGTAAACTAATTGCATTTAAACAGTGCCCGATACTCAAATGCATTTAAACATTGCCCTCCTGTAAATCAAAAGCATTTAAACAGTGTTCTACGTTAAATCAAATTCATTTAAACAGTGCCCTACAGTAAATCAAATGCATTTAAACAGTGACATAGTAAATCAAATGTTTTTAAACAGGCGCTACAATAAATCAAATGCATTTAAACAGTATCCTACAGTGAACTAAATGCATTTTAAAAATGCCCTGCAGTGAATCAAATGCATTCAAACAGTGCCCTACAGTATACGAAATGCGTTTAAACAGTTTCTGACAGTAAACTAAATGCATTTAAAGAGTGCCCAACACTCAAATGCATATAAGTAGTGCCCTACAGTAAATTAAATGAATTTAAACAGTGCCCTGTTGTAAACCAAATGCGTTTAAATAGTGCGGTGAAGTAAATGAAATGCATTTAAACTGTGCCCTACAATAAATCAAATGCATTTTAACAGTGCCCATAGTAAATCAATGCATTTAAACAGTGCCCTACAGGAAATCAAATGCATTTAAACAGTGCCCTACAGTAAACCAAATGAATTTAAACTGTGCCCTGTAGTCAATCAAATGTATTTAAACAGTGCCCTACAGTCAAACGGACCTTATTTAAACAGAGCCTTACAGTAACACACCAATTAAAAGTGCCCTACTGTAATCGGACTTAAAATGTGCCCGATAATAAATCATGTTTTTAAACATTAAACATGTTTATGTAAAGCGAATTGCTTTGGAGACCTAAAAAACAACTTTCCCGAGGCCAGTATATGCCCTTCCAAAAACTGAACGGGATCCAGCCAAAATAATACTGTTCCATATTTCTATCCAGCATATTAATTCTGCTCCATTTTAATATGCAGCCATATTAAAACGGCTCCATATTAATACTGTTCCATATTAATACTCTTCCACATAAATACTGTTCCATATTAATACTGTTCCATATTCGTGCTGCTTCATTTTAAGACCTTTACAAATGAGTACTGTTCCATATTAATGTCCAGCATATAAACATTGTTCCATATTAATACTCGCTCATATTATAACTTTTCCATATTAGTAGTGTTCCATATTAATACTGTTCTATATGATTACTGTTACATATTAATATCCAGCCATGTTAACACTGTTCCATATTAGTACTGTTCCATATTAATATCTGGCCATTTTAATATCCGGCTATATTAACACTGTTCCATAGTAATACAGTTCCATATTAACATCCAGCCACATTCCATATTAATAATAATTATCTTTGTCACAAGTAGTCTTACATTAACACAACAACGAAGTTACTGTGAAAAGCCCTTCGTCGCCACATTCTGGCGCCTGTTCGGGTACACAGAGGGAGAATTCAGAATGTCCAATTCACCTAACAAGCACGTCTTTCGGGCCTTGTGGGAGGAAACAGGAGCACCCGCAGGAAATGCACGCAGACACCGGGAGAACATGCAGGCTCCGCAAAGAGAGTGACCCAAGCGAGGAATCAAATCTGGGACCCTGGAGCTGTGACGATATGGTTCCATATTAATACTGTTCCATATTAGTACTGTTCCATATAAATATTCAGCCATATTAATACTATTCCATATTAATACGGTTCCAAGTTAATATGCAGCCATATTAATACTGCTCCATATGAATAATGTTCCATATTAATATCCAGCCACATTAATGCTGTTCCATATCAATATGGTTCCATATTAATATGCAGCCAGATTAATACGTTTTTGCTCAGTGCCTGCTACCCCGCCCCCCACATGGAGGTTGGACATGGCCCGACTTGCCCATAATGCTTTGTGCAAGAAAATATCACAGGCCACAGATGACTATATTATTAATAACTAGAATGGGTAAGTGCCACCCTTCACGCTCTGGGAGGCCACGAAGGCTGTGATCAGGGGTGATATCATGGCCAAGAACGCACGTAGAGACAAGGTAGAGAGGGCGGCTAGGAGACAGTTGTGGACTCCATACTGGAGGTAGACAGGCGATACTCTGAGGGCCCGACCAAAGAACTCCTGGCGGAGAGGAAAAAGCTACAAATGGACTTTGATCTGCTCTCCACGAGGGAAGCATTGCAGCAACTCCGCCAGGTACGGGAGACCCTTTATGAACACGGAGATAAAGCCAGCCACTGCTGGTTCGCCAGCTGAGAAAGCAGGCAGCCACGGGGGTAATAGCTCAGATTAGAAGCAGCAGACCGAATCCAGTGGCAGAGCCAAAAAATGTCTACGAGGCATTTGAGACGTTCTACCGGGGGCTATTCACCTACAAGCCCTCAGCTTAGGGATGAAACAGTTCATCGATGGACGGGACACGCCAGTTGTGAGACAGGCTGAAAATGGGACTGGAAGCACCAGTAAAACTGGGAGAAGGATAGCGCAGTGGTGAGCCCTCGTTCCTCATGGTCCCGCCCGCCCCACACATCCCTGTGACGATGGATGTGGCTGTCCTGCAACCCAGTTTTGTGTAGAAGCTGGGATTCGTCTTTCTGGAGCGCAGGAGGTTAGGGGGAATTTAAACAAGTCTTCAACGTCATAAAAACATTTTTTTAATGATAGAAATGGATAGATCCTCTGCCCCCAATTGCTCGACTGCATAAATCCCACCTTCGTTAGTGTCCCAATCCACCGGACTTTCCACAATACCATATCCAGCAATACTCAGGAAGAATAATTGTTTTCCTATCCAGCCGACTGTTCTATATTGAAGAAGCTGGTGAACTTTAGAAGGACAATTCTGCCTTCCTATCCACACTGCTGTTCACACATCAGTGCACTACGTCGAGATATACTTTGGACTGACTTTTCTGTGTCATTTTTGGCTCTATTGTTCATAAAAACAGATCAAGCTGAGCTGTACGAGATCTGCGTGTCCCCAGTGCACTCTGCTGAACACATCCAGATATAGTCTGGAGTAATATTTCGGTCTTCCGTTCTAACCTGGTGCTCCAACGGACACATGCACCTGCCCTGCATGTATGTGTTTCATTTCCCAACCACTGTCCATACCCACTGACCCAAGCTGTACTTCAGAAGCCAATCTGTCTGTGCCATTCGCCTTGGATTGTTTCGAAATCCCACGTCAGGCTCGAATGCAGGTTACGATTCTTTATAGAATCATAGAATCCCTACAGAGCGGAAGGCGGGTCATTCAGCCCAACGAGTCTGCACCAGCCCTTAGAAAGAGCAACCTATTTAAGTCCACACCGCCACCCTATCCACATTCCCGCAACCCAAACTAACCTAAAGGGCAATTTAGCACGGCGAATCCACCTGACCTGCACATATTTGGACTGTGGGAGGAAAACAGAGAACCCAGGGGAAACCGTGTCAGATAAAGTGCAAACTCCACATGGACAGACATCCGAGGCTGGAATTGAACCTGGGTTGCTGGCGCTCTGAGGCAAGCGTGCAAACCACTGTGACACCGGATTGCAGCCTCCTGGACTCTGCACTGCACAGATTCACCGTGTAGGACAATCTCTGGGGTCTCTGACAGCCTCTTTTTTGTTTTATAATGAAATACACAGTTCTTAAAATTTAGAGTAGTCAATTACTTTTCCAATTTATGATGGCTCAGCCACCTACCTCTCACATCTTTGAGTTGTGGGGTGAGACCAACGCAGAACCGGGGAGAATGTGCAAACTCCACGCGTCCAGTGACCCGGGACCGGGGTCGAACCCGGGTCCTCGGCGCAGCGAGGCAATGTGGACTGGGAACTTAAGGAAATTAGGAGAGCAAAAACGGTACATGAAAGGATACAGGCAGGGAAAATGAACGAACGTCCGAAGTAATTTTACCAGCTCATTAAGGGTAAAAGGATAACTGGGGAAATAGCCGGCAAACATGGGCTATCGCTTCTCGGCCTTTTGGTTCAGATCAAGTGTAGTATCTGTTCTTATCAGTTTAATATCTGGTATGTCCCCTATCGGGGCACCGAATATTAAATTGATTTTTGGGACACGGAGATGGTTCAGGGGCTTTCTTGCTCCGCTCCAGGCATCAACCTGGCCTTGCAATGTTTCCAGGAGTGGTGCCTTCACCCCACTTTGGGCACAAATAGTGCAAAAGCAGAAAATGGCGCAAAACCTGGCTTCCCCTCTTCTCTCTTGTCCAGTTGTCTCATCCTGACCAATTTAAAGATTTTCAGGCTCCAGAGCATTGCTAGCTTTTCTGCTGGCGGGCGCACTAATGTTGTGAGGCTATGGGCTCGCGGACTTGCGGCAGCCAGGCTCCGTTTTCAGCTGATATGCCAAAAAGATATCCTGCTGCTTTTTACAGGCCACTCACCCTCACCCTCGGATGCCGACTTGCCTTCTCCTCACTTCAGTTACCACATCCCTTCATCCTGCACAACGGGGAAGTGTGGCGACAGACTGAACGGCATCCTGATTTGGATGTAGGTATACCTTCACGGCGTCTCTTTTCGTTCTCGTGACTCCACGACCAACACGCCAGGGTGGAGCTCAGGGAGACTAGACATTGCCCCCTGTTGGATTCCGCCATTACTTGCTGCTTGCACGGATTGCCCTTTGTTCGGCAAAGGTGGAGATTACTTCGACTCCCTCCATTGGGTGTCACTGGGCCTTCGCAGCGTCTCCATTTAATCTGGTGACGACAGGGGACGGCTTGCCAGACGATGTCTTCCTGTTGTGTTTTACTGGTTCTGCATGCACAGACTCCACCGTGCTCGGCCAAACTGGAGGTCTCTTGACCAACAGTGACCGTAGACTAAAAGTTCCAAAGCACAGTCGAGCGCAGCAAGGTGCTCCTGAATGTCGGTGGTCGAGGAGGACAAGAGCCATAGCCGGAAAATATTGGCTATCGCTTCTCGGCCTTTTGGCTAAGATCAAGTGTAGTCTCATTTGATCGAGAGAAGCTGAGGATTTCGATGACGATCGTGGATTGGAGAACTCGGAGGGATTGAAGTCGTCAAAGAGGAAACGTTTGGAGCTCGGCTGCTATTGGTGGATCTACATGCTGGCTTAAACCTCTGGTTTAGGCCTAACGCCGATATAGTTCAGACCCAGCGTACGAGCTATGGATGCAGCCGCATCCCGACCACCAGGCTGGGGAGTGCGAAACACTGTCCGATTCACAGTGAAGAAAACGGAAGGAGAGTCACCTGTGGACCGGAAATACTTCGTGAAGAGGGTGCTGCTCGAGTGTTGTGGGTTTAAAGCAACAGAGATCTTCTGCTTGCAAAACTTCCCCAACAATGGTTTTTTTGATGTCACCTTCAAGAGGGTCGCAGCGTGCATCAAATTCTTGAACGTCTTCAAGGAAAAAGGTAACCAGAGTCAGCTGTCGATCCTGACTGCGGAGCCTCTGTTTACGCTACCGTCGCAGCGAAAGCGGGTTGTTACACTGCACACGTACAAACCCCACGTCCCTCTGTCTGATGTGCTCACGTTCCTCGCCAGGTACGCTGAGCTGAAAAGTGACAGCGTGCAAGTGAAAGACACCTTCGGCATCTGGACAAGTGAGGACCAGGTCAAGGTGACTCTATGAACAGACAGCAACGGAACCAACTTCATCCCCCCTCCAGTTTCGCTATTGGAGTAAATCGTGCCTACCTCGACTATGTGGGACAGCCACGAGTATGCCACACCTGTGGCAAGACGGGGAATGTTGCAGCAAACTGCAGTGTGACCTTCTGCAAAAACTGCAGGCAGGAGAGACAAATGACTAAGGACTGCAAGGAAGACAAGCACTGCAACCTGTGTGGGGAGGCGGGCCATCTTTTCAGGGCCTGCCCGAAACGCGGGGCAACATATGCTCAAATCATCAGCAGCGGAGTTATAAAGGCGACCAGAGAGAAGGTTCATACAACCTCCACCGAGAAAGATACCACGGCACAAAATGCGGGAAAGCAACAGAAGGGCCCCCAACAAAAAAGAGGCCCCAGCACGCCCTGACAACCCAGCGCCAGCCCCATCTGATGAGGAACACTCAATGGAAGAGGAAGAGGATGGGACAAAGAATAAAGAGCCCTGGGAAACAGTGAACAGGGACAAACGAAAGAGAAAACAAAAAAACAAACTGAAGAACCCCCCGAGGGGTAGTGGCAAAAAGCGACACCTTTCAGCCAGCGTACTTAGCGCCGACACCTCATCCGATGAGTGAAAACAGGACAGGAATCGGCCTCAAATAAAGAGGCATAGCACCAACGTGGAACGGAAGGCACAGACCCCCCCAGACCACCGACCGGGAAGAAAACAAGGTCACAGACCAACCCCCGATAGTAACGGGCAGCAACAACCCAGGTGAAGACCGGCCTGCAACCCCAACACCTACTGACTGCCACGACGAACCCCAGGGCTCCCCCCCTCCCCCCCCCCCCCCCCCCACAATGCATCGGCATCAAAATCACGGGGCCAGTATGGACCAGAACAGTTTTCTCAGCCCTGCAACTGTGCTAAATTTTGCGAGCACCACCGGCATGCTGGGGAACATCGAACAGCTGGAACAGCCAACTGTATAGACTCTGGACTCTTGAGACTGGTAAATCTACCTTTTTATAATGGGGTTAAAAATTGCATCCATAAATGTGCGAAGCATCAAAGATACTTCGCGGTGTGTAGCCACACTCAACTATTTGGCAAATGTAAAAGCTGACCTACTGTTCCAACAGGAGTGCGGAATTCCGCACCTCAGCAACTACAGGCGCTGGTCGGGCTGGTGGTCCCACGGGCCGTCCATCTGGTCAGGAGGAAACGACTGCCGCTCCTCCGGCCTGGGTATTCTGCTGCGGGGAGGCAACTTCACCATCTCCGACGTTAAGGAGGGCGGGCGCCTCCTCGTAGCAGACGTGAAATACAAAAACACCCCTCTCAGACCTATTAATGTGTACGCCCCGGCCGTAAAAAGTGAGCGGCTGGCAGTTCTTCAGCAACTCCCACTGCTGTTGGCCACCTCCAAGCCGGTCATCCTGGGTGGTGACTTCAACTGCATCATCGATGCGGCTGGACGATCCAGCAAAGCCGACAGCAAACTAGACGCTACGTCCAGACTCCTGATGGAAACGGTAAAAGACGCCAAGCTGCTCGACGTCTGCAGCAACCCTGCAGACGGCGCGGAGCGTAGATACACATGGTCACGGCCAGACGGGTCCGTCCGCTCCAGGATAGACTTCTTTTTTGTGTCCCGAGCTTTCACGGTCAGGTCCACCGACGTAACGCCGGTGTTCTTCTCTGACCACTGCCTCTTACTGGCCGACTGCCACCTGCAGGAAGACCAGGGGGTAGGCAGGGGGACGTGGAAGCTAAATGTAAAACTGCTGACCCCTGAGAACATCGAGGAACTCAGGAGGGATTACAAAGGTTGGAGAACCGTGAAACCCCTCTTTGAGGCCCCACATCTCTGGTGGGAAGCAATCAAGGGGAATATCAAGAGGTTTTTCATCCTCAAGGGCGTTCAAAAGGTGAGAGAGAGACGAGGGGTCATGTCCAGGCTCCAGAAAAGTATGCAAAATTTGCTCCAGCTGCAGTCGATGGGGGGGGGGGGGGGATGTCAAGGAGGATCTCCAAGAGGTGAAGAGCCAGCAAGCCTCGCTCTACACCTCGGAGGCCTCCAAGGTTATCTTCCGTTCCAGAGTCCGCTCCGTGGAGCAGGACGAAAAGTGCTCACGCTTCTTCTTCCAAAAGGTGCACAGAGAGACCTCTGTGATCAGCAGCCTGAAGGAAGAAGATGGCTCTGAAAAGTCATCGCAGTCTGACATCCTGAGGATCAGCCAATCCTTTTATGCCGGACTGTATGACCTGAAGCCAACAGATAGCACTGTTTCCCAGACCTTCCTGTCGACTATCACGGAGGTCATAGGCGACAGCGAGCTGGAAAACCTGGACAAACCACTAACTCTGGACGAGCTCACAAAGGCCGCCAAGTCCTTCGAGACGAGTAAAACTCCCGGAAGCGACGGCTTACCGGTTGAGTTGTATTCGGCTCTGTGGGAGTGGATGGGCCCAGACCTGCTGGAAGTGTACGAGAGTATGCTTCTGGAAGGCAGCATGTCAGTGTCCATGAGGAAAGGCATCATCACCCTCATCTACAAGCAGAAGGGGGAAAGGGAAGAAATTCGAAATTGGCGACCCATTTCACTGTTGAATGTGGACTACAAAATTCTAGCAAAGGTCATCGCCAATCGGGTCAGGTCTGCTCTGGAGTCGGTGATCCACCCTGAACAGACCTGTGCTGTACCCGGCAGGAAGATCTCTGATAGCCTCGCGCTACTCAGGGATACGATCGCCTACGTGCAGGACAGGGGGCTGGACACTTGCCTCATCAGCCTTGACCAGGAGAAGGCTTTTGACAGAATATCGCACACCTACATGATGGATGTGCTCTCCAAAATGGGGTTTGGGGAGGGAATTCGCAATTGGATCAAACTGCTCTACACAAACATCTATAGCGCAGTCTCAATCAATGGGTGGGAATCAGAAAAGTTCCATATCAGATTTGGAGTCAGGCAGGGCTGCCCTCTCTCCTCTGCCCTTTTTGTGTGCTGCATAGAACCTTTTGCCGAGTCCATCAGGAGGGATCCGGGTATAAGAGGAGTGACGATCCCAGGCAGTGGAGGCATGCAAGTCAAGGCCTCCCTGTACATGGACGACGTTGCCGTCTTCTGCTCGGATCCCGCGTCTGTACGCAGGCTCTTGACCACCTGCGACCAGTTTGAACTGGCCTCTGGAGCCAAGGTAAACCGGGGCAAGAGCGAGGCCATGTTCTTTGGGAACTGGGCCGACTGGTCCTTTGTCCCCTTCACTGTCAGGTCAGATTACCTGAAGGTGCTAGGGATATGGTTCGGAGCTGCTGGGGCGTGCAGCAAAAACTGGGAGGAGCGCATAGGAAAGGTAAGACAGAAACTGGGCTGGTGGGAGCAACGCTCCCTCTCCATTGCGGGCAAAACCCTGGTCATCAGCTGTGAGGTACTCTCGGTGTTACTGTACGTGGCGCAGGTCTGGCCCATAACCCGACCCTACGCCACAGCAGTCACCCGGGCCATCTTCAAATTTATCTGGCGATCCAAGATGGACCGTGTCCGAAGGGACACCATGTACAAACCTCTGGAGCAGGGAGGGCGGAACGTACCCAACGCCTCCCTCATCCTGTTGGCCACCTTTGTGTCCAGCTGCATCAAGCTGTGCGTGGACCCCCAGTATGCAAACACCAAGTGTCACTACATACTGAGGTTCTACCTGTCCCCGGTGTTACGAAGGATGGGCCTGGCCTCATTGCCGCGGAACGCTCCAAGTAGTTGGACCGTACCGCACCACCTGTCCTTTGTGGAAAAGTTTTTGAAGGAAAACACCTTTGACCACAAGGCAATGAAGCAGTGGTCAGCACGTAATGTCCTCGAGGCCCTCAGGGAAAAGGAGACCGTGGAGGACGTTGGATGGTTCCCTGAGCAGACTGCCAGAGTCATCTGGCAGAACGCCTCATCACCAGAACTTCCAAACAAGCACCAAGACCTAGCTTGGCTGGTGGTGAGAAGGGCCCTCCCTGTCAGATTCTTCATGCACACCCGAAGGCTCTGCACCAATGCACGCTGCCCTCGGAGTGGTTGTGGGGGAAATGAGACGGTCACACACCTCCTTGTGGAATGTGCCTTTGCAAAGAAGGTCTGGAGAGAGATGCAGTGGTATTTGTCAAGGTTTATCCCAAACAGATCTGTGACACAGGACTCTGTGCTCTACGGACTGTTTCCAGGGACACACACCGAGACAAATATCAACTGCTGCTGGAAGGTCATCAACTCGGTAAAAGACGCTCTTTGGTCTGCCCGAAACTTGCTGATCTTCCAGTGCAAAGAATTGTCCTCGAGCGAGTGTTGCAGACTGGCACATTCCAAGGTCCAGGACTACGTGCTGAGGGACGCACTCAAGCTTGGGGCAGCTGTCGTCAAGGCGCAATGGGGAAAGACCACTGTGTAAAGTCTTTCCAGCAAATGTACACCGAGGGGCGGGTAACAGTGTAAAGCCCCTCGGTCGGGGCAACCAACACTCCAATGTACAAAAAAAACTGGCACTGTAAATATTTAAGAAGGAATTGTAATGTAAAGAGTGATATGTGTATGACAATATCAAAATTGATTGGAGAAAGTCAAGGCAACATGTAACCCTGCCGGAAATGTACAGTCAAGACAATTTGAAATGTTTCTGTAATGCTCATGATAAATTTTTATGAATAAAGTATATTTTTTTGAAAAAAAAAAAAAAAAAAATCTGTTCTTTTCAGTTTAATATCTGATGTGTCCTCAATCTGGGGACCGAATATTAAATTGATTTTTAGGACTCGGAGATGGTTCAGGGGCTTGCTCCTTCCGCTCCACGCAACAACCTGATCTTGCAGTGCTTTCAGGAATGGTGCCCTCTCCCAGCTTTGGGGCGCAAAATGTATAAAAGCAGAAAATGCCGCAAAACCTGGCTTCCCCTTTTCGCTCTTGTCCAGTTGTCTCATCCTGACCAATTTAAGGCTTTTCAGGTTCCAAAGCATTGCTAGCTTTTCTGCTGGCGGGAGCTTCGTGCACGAATGTTGCGAGCCGATGGAGTCGCGGACTTGCGGCAGCCAGGCTCCGTTTTCAGCTGATATGCCACGCAGATTTCCTGCTGCTTTTTACAGGCCACTCACCTTCACACTCGGATGCCGACTTGCCTACTCCTCACTTCAGTTACCACATCCCTTCATCCTGCACAACGGGGAAGTGTGGCGACAGACTGAACGGCATCCTGTTTGGATGTAGGTACACCTTCACGGCGTCTCTTTTCGTTCTCCTGACTCCACGACCAACACGCCAGGGTGGAGTTCAGGGAGACTAGACATTGCCCTCTGTTGGATTCCGCCAGTACTTGCTGTTTGCACGGATTGCCCTTTGTTCGGCAAAGGTGGAGATTACTTCGACTCCCTCCGTTGGGTGTCACTGGGCCTACACAGCGTCTCCATTTCATCTGGTGACGACAGGGGACGGCTTGCCAGACGATGTCTTCGTGTTGTGTTTTACTGTTTCTGCATGCACAGACTCCACCGTGCTCGGCCAAGCTGGAGGTTTCTTGACCAACAGTGAGCGTAGACTAAAAGTTCCAAAGCACAGTCGAGCGCAGCAATAGCGCACAACAGTCCATCAATTGTATTTAAACAGTGCCCTCGAGTCAATTAAATGCATTTCAACATTGCCCGATTGTGAATCAAATGCATTTAAACAATGCCCTACAGTAAACCAAACGTTTTTGAACAGTGCTTTCTAGTAAATCAAATGTATTTAAATAGTGCCCTACAGTAAATGAAATGCATTTAAACAGTGACACAGTAAATCAAATGTATTTAAACAGGCGCTGCAATAAATCAAATGCGTTTAAACAGTGCCCTACCGGAAACTAAATGCATTTAAAAAGTGCCATGAAGTAAATCAAATGCATTCAAACAGTGCCCTCCAGTGAGCCAAATATATTAAATCGTGATTTATAGTAAATTAATTGCATTTAAACAGTGCCTGACAGTAAATCAAAAGTATTTAAATTTGCGCCTTGGAATAAATTAAATGCGTTTACACAGTGTCCGACACGAAATCAAACGCATTGAAACAATGCCCTCCAGTAAGTCAAGTGCATTTAAACAGTGCCCGGCAGCAAACTAAAGGCATTTAAACAGTGCCCTGCAGTAAATCAAATGCATTTAAACTGCCCGACAGTAAATCAAATGTATTTAAACAGTGCCCCAGAATACATCCAAAGTATTTAAACAGTGTACTGCAGTGAATAAAATATAATTAAATAGCGCACAACAGTCCATCAAATGTATTTAAACAGTGCCCCAGAATAAATCCAAAGTATTTAAACAGTGTACTGCAGTAAATCAAATACAATTAAATAGCGCACAACAGTCCATCAAATGCATTTAAACATTGCCCTCGAGTCAATTAAATGCATTTAAACAGTGCCCTACAGTAAATCAAATGCATTTGAACAGTGGCCTAAAATAAATCAATTATATCTAAACGGTGCCAAATGTATTTAAACAGTTCTTTATAGTAAATTAAATGCATTTAAACAGTGCCGACAATAAATCAAATGTATTTAAACAGTGCCCCGACAGTCAATCAAATGCGTTTAAACACTGCGCAAGAGTAAAACAAATACTTTTAAACAGTGCACCACAGTAAATCAAATGCATTTAAACAGTGCCCTACAGTAAATCAAATGCATTTAAACAGTGCCCTACAGTAAATCAAATGCATTTAAACAGTGCCCAACAGTAAATCAAATGCATTTTGTTCCCTACAGTAAACTAATTGCATTTAAATAGTGCCCGATACTCAAATGCATTTAAACATTGCCCTCCTGTGAATCAAAAGCATTTAAACAGTGTTCTACGTTAAATCAAATGCATTTAAACAGTGCCCTACAGTAAACCAAATGCATTTAAACAGTGACATAGTAAATCAAATGTTTTTAAACAGGCGCTACAATAAATCAAATGCATTTAAACAGTATCCTACAGTGAACTAAATGCATTATTAAAATGCCCTGCAGTGAATCAAATGCATTCAAACAGTGCCCTACAGTATACGAAATGCTTTTAAACAGTTTCTGACAGTTATCTGAATGCATTTAAAGAGTGCCCAACACTCAAATGCATATAAGTAGTGCCCTACAGTAAATTAAATGAATGTAAACAGTGCCCTGTTGTAAACCAAATGCGTTTAAATAGTGCGGTGAAGTAAATGAAATGCATTTAAACTGTGCCCTACAATAAATCAAACGCATTTTAACAGTGCCCATAGTAAATCAATGCATTTAAACAGTTCCCTACAGGAAATCAAATGCATTTATACAGTGCCCTACAGTAAACCAAATGCATTTAAACAGTGCCCTATAGTCAATCAAATGTATTTAAACAGTGCCCTACAGTCAAACGGACCTTATTTAAACAGAGCCTTACAGTAACACACCAATTAAAAGTGCCCTACTGTAATCGGACTTAAAATGTGCCCGATAATAAATCATGTTTTTAAACATTAAACATGTTTATGTAAAGCGAATTGCTTTGGAGACCTAAAAAACAACTTTCCCGAGGCCAGTATATGCCCTTCCAAAAACTGAACGGGATCCAGCCAAAATAATACTGTTCCATATTTCTATCCAGCATATTAATTCTGCTCCATTTTAATATGCAGCCATATTAAAACGGCTCCATATTAATACTGTTCCATATTAATACTCTTCCACATTAATACTGTTCCATATTAATACTGTTCCATATTCGTGCTGCTTCATTTTAAGACCGTTACAAATGAGTACTGTTCCCTATTAATGTCCAGCATATAAACATTGTTCCATATTAATATTCGCTCATATTATAACTTTTCCATATTAGTAGTGTTCCATATTAATACTGTTCTATATGATTACTGTTACATATTAATATCCAGCCATGTTAAAGCTGTTCCATATTAGTACTGTTCCATATTAATATCTGGCCATTTTAATATCCGGCTATATTAACACTGTTCCACACTAATACAGTTCCATATTAACATCCAGCCACATTCCATATTAATAATAATTATCTTTGTCACAAGTAGTCTTACATTAACACAACAACGAAGTCACTGTGAAAAGCCCTTCGTCGCCACATTCTGGCGCCTGTTCGGGGACACAGAGGGAGAATTCAGAATGTCCAATTCACCTAACAAGCACGTCTTTCGGGCCTTGTGGGAGGAAACCGGAGCACCCGCAGGAAATGCACGCAGACACTGGGAGAACATGCAGGCTCCGCAAAGAGAGTGACCCAATCTAGGAATCAAATCTGGGACCCTGGAGCTGTGAAGATATGGTTCCATATTAATACTGTTCCATATTAGTACTGTTCCATATTAATATTCAGCCATATCAATACTATTCCATATTAATACGGTTCCAAGTTAATATGCAGCCATATTAATACTGCTCCATATGAATAATGTTCCATATTAATATCCAGCCACATTAATGCTGTTCCATACCAATATGGTTCCATATTAATATGCAGTCAGATTAATACGTTTTTGCTCAATGCCTGCTACCCCGCCCCCCACATGGAGGTTGGACATGGCCCGACTTGCCCAGAATGCTTTGTGCAAGAAAATATCACAGGCCACAGATGACTATATTATTAATAACTAGAATGGGGAAGTCCCGCCCTTCACGCTCTGGGAGGCCACGAAGGCTGAGATCAGGGGTGATATCATGGCCAAGAACGCACGTAGAGACAAGGTAGAGAGGGCGGCTAGGCGACAGTTGTGGACTCCATACTGGAGGTAGACAGGCGATACTCTGAGGGCCCGAACAAAGAACTCCTGGCGGAGAGGAAAAAGCTACAAATGGACTTTGATCTGCTCTCCACGAGGGAAGCATTGCAGCAACTCCGCCAGGTACGGGAGACCCTTTACGAACACGGAGATAAAGCCAGCCACTGCTGGTTCGCCAGCTGAGAAAGCAGGCAGCCACGGGGGTAATAGCTCAGATTAGAAGCAGCAGACCGAATCCAGTGGCAGAGCCAAAAAATGTCTACGAGGCATTTGAGACCTTCTACCGGGGGCTATTCACCTACAAGCCCTCAGCTTAGGGATGAAACAGTTCATCGATGGATGGGACACGCCAGTTGTGAGACAGGCTGAAAATGGGACTGGAAGCACCTGTAAAACTGGGAGAAGGATAGCGCAGTGGTGAGCCCTCGTTCCTCATGGTCCCGCCCGCCCCACACATCCCTGTGACGATGGATGTGGCTGTCCTGCAACCCAGTTGTGTGTAGAAGCTGGGATTCGTCTTTCTGGAGCGCAGGAGGTTAGGGGGAATTTAAACAAGTCTTCAACGTCATAAAGATTTTTTTTTAATGATAGAAATGGATAGATCCTCTGCCCCCAATTGCTCGACTGCATAAATCCCACCTTAGTTAGTGTCCCAATCCACCGGACTTTCTACAATACCATATCCAGCAATGCTCAGGAAGAATAATTGTTTTCCTATCCAGCCGACTGTTCTATATTGAAGAAGCTGGTGAACTTTAGAAGGACAATTCTGCCTTCCTATACACACTGCTGTTCACACATCAGTGCACTACGTCGAGATATACTTTGGACTGACTTTTCTGTGTCATTTTTGGCTCTATTGTTCATAAAAACAGATCAAGCTGAGCTGTACGAGATCTGCGTGTCGCCAGTGCACTCTGCTGAACACATCCAGATATAGTCTGGAGTAATATTTCGCTCTTCCGTTCTAACCTGGTGCTCCAACGGACACATGCACCTGCCCTGCAGCCGAACATGTATGTGTTTCATTTCCCAACCACTGTCCACACCCACTGACCCAAGCTGTACTTCAGAAGCCAATCTGCCTGTGCCATTCGCCTTGGATTGTTTCGAAATCCCACGTCAGGCTCGAATGCAGGTTACGATTCTTTATAGAATCATAGAATCCCTACAGAGCGGAAGGCGGGTCATTCGGCCCAACGAGTCTGCACCAGCCCTTAGAAAGAGCAACCTATTTAAGCCCACACCGCCACCCTATCCACATTCCCGCAACCCAAACTAACCTAAAGGGCAATTTAGCACGGCGAATCCACCTGACTTGCACATATTTGGACTGTGGGAGGAAAACAGAGAACCCAGAGGAAACCGTGTCAGAGAAAGTGCAAACTCCACATGGACAGACATCCGAGGCTGGAATTGAACTTGGGTTGCTGGCGCGCTGAGGCAAGCTTGCAAACTACTGTGACACCGGATTGCAGCCTCCTGGACTCTGCACTGCACAGATTCACCGTGTAGGACAATCTCTGGGGTCTCTGACAGCCTCTTTTTTGTTTTACAATGAAATACACAGTTCTTAAAATTTAGAGTAGTCAATTATTTTTCCAATTTATGGTGGCTAATCCACCTACCTCTCACATCTTTGAGTTGTGGGGTGAGACTCACGCAGAACCGGGGAGAATGTGCAAACTCCACGCGGCCAGTGACCCGGGGCCGGGGTCGCAATGTGGACTGGGAACTTCAGGTAATTAGTAGAGCAAAAACGGTACAAGAAAGGATACAGGCAGGTAAAATGAACGAACGTCCTAAGTAATTTTACCAGCTCATTAAGGGTAAAAGGATAACTCGGGAAATAGCCGGAAAACATGGGCTATCGCTTCTCGGCCTTTTGGTTCAGATCAAGTGTAGTATCTGTTCTTATCAGTTTAATATCTGGTATGTCCCCTTCGGGGGACCGAATATTAAATTGATTTTTGGGACACGGAGATGGTTCAGGGGCTTTCTTGCTCCGCTCCAGGCATCAACCCGGTCTTGCAATGTTTCCAGGAATGGTGCCTTCACCCCGCTTTGGGCACAAATAGTGCAAAAGCAGAAAATGGCGCAAAACCTGGCTTCCCCTCTTCTGTCTTGTCCAGTTGTCTCATCCTGACCAATTAAAAAATTTTCAGGCTCCAGAGCATTGCTAGCTTTTCTGCTGGCGGGCGCTTCACGCACTAATGTCGTGAGCCTATGGGCTCGCGGACTTGCGGCAGCCAGGCTCCGTTTTCAGCTGATATGCCAAACAGATATCCTGCTGCTTTTTACAGGCCACTCACCCTCACCCTCGGATGCCGACTTGCCTTCTCCTCACTTCAGTAACCACATCCCTTCATCCTGCACAACGGGGAAGTGTGGCGACAGACTGAACGGCATCCTGATTTGGATGTAGGTATACCTTCACGGCGTCTCTTTTCGTTCTCGTGACTCCACGACCAACACGCCAGGGTGGAGCTCAGGGAGACTAGACATTGCCCCCTGTTGGATTCCGCCAGTACTCGCTGCTTGCACGGATTACCCTTTGTTCGGCAAAGGTGGAGATTTCTTCGACTCCCTCCGTTGGGTGTCACTGGGCCTTCACAGCGTCTCCATTTAATCTGGTGACGACAGGGGGCGGCTTGCCAGACGATGTCTTCCTGTTGTGTTTTACTGGTTCTGCATGCACAGACTCCACCGTGCTCGGCCAAGCTGGAGGTCTCTTGACCAACAGTGAGCGTAGACTAAAAGTTCCAAAGCACAGTCGAGCGCAGCAAGGTGCTCCTGAAAGTCGGTGGACGAGGAGGACAAGAGCCATAGCCGGAAAATATTGGCTATCGCTTCTCGGCCTTTTGCCTGAGATCAAGTGTAGTCTCATTTGATCGTGGGAAGCTGAGGATCTCGATTACGATCGTGGATAGGAGAACTCGGAGGAATTGAAGTCGTCAAAGAGGAAACGTTTGGAGCTTGGCTGCTATTGGTGGATCGACATACTGGCCTAAACCTCTGGTTTAGGCCTAACGCCGAAACAGTTCAGACCCAACGTACGAGCTATGGATGCAGCTGCATCCCGACCACCAGGCTGGGGAGTGCGAAACACTGTCCGAGTCACAGTGAAGAAAACGGAAGGAGAGTCACCTTTGGATCGGATTCTCTTCGTGAAGCGGGTGCTGCTCGAGTGTTGTGGGTTTAAAGCAACAGAAATCTTCTGCTTGCAAAACTTCCCCAAGAATGGCTTCTTTGATGTCACCTTCAAGAGCGGCGCAGCGTGCATCAAATTCTTGAACGTCTTCAAGGAAAAAGGTAACCAGAGTCCCCTGTCGATCCTGACTGCGGAGCCTCTGTTTACACTACCGGCACAGCGAAATCGGGTTGTTACACTGCACACCTACAACCCCCACGTCCCTGTGTCTGATGTGCTCACGTTCCTCGCCAGGTACGCTGAGCTGAAAGTGACAGCGTGCAAGTGAAAGACACCTTCGGCATCTGGACAAGTGAGCACCAGGTCAAGGTGACCCTAAGAACGGACAGCAACGGAGCCATCCTGCATCCCCCCTCCAATTTCGCTATTGGAGTAAATCGTGGCTACCTCTACTACGTGGGACAGCCACGAGTATGCCACACCTGTGTCAAAATGGGGCATGTTGCCGCAAACTGCAGTGTGACCTTCTGCAAGAACTGCAGGCAGGAGGGACACATGACTAAGGACTGCAAGGAAGACAAGTGCTGCAACCTGTGTGGGGAGGCCGGCCATCTTTACAGGGCCTGCCCGAAACGCGGGGCGACATATGCACAGATCATCAGCAGCGGAGTCAAAAAGGCGACCAGAGAGGAGGAGCATACACCCTCCACCGAAAAAGACACCACGGTTCAGAATGAGGAAAAGCAACAGAAGGGCCCCCAACAAAAAGAGGAGGCCCCAGCACCTCCTGACAACCCAGCCCCAGCCCCATCTGATGAGGAACACTCAATGGAAGAGGAAGAGGATGGGACAAAGAATAAAGAGCCCTGGGAAACCGTGAACAGGGACAAACGAAAGAGAAAACAAAAAAACAAACTGAAGAACCCCCTGAGGGGTAGTGGCAAAAAGCGACACCTCTCAGCCGGCGCACTTAGTGCCGACACCTCATCCGATGAGGGAAAACAGGACAAGAATCGGCCTCAGATAAAGAGGCAAAGCACCAACGTGGAACGGAAGGCACAGACCCCCCAGACCACCGACCGGGAAGAAAACAAGGTCACAGACCAACCCCCGATAGCAACGAGCAGCAACAACCCAGGTGAAGACCGGCCTGCAACCCCAACACCTACTGACTGCCACGACGAACCCCAGGGCTACACCACCCCCCCATTGCATCTGCATCAAAATCACTGGGCCAGTACGGACCAGAACAGTTTTCTCAGCCCTGCAACTGTGCTAAAGTTTGCGAGCACCACCGGCATGCTGGGGAACATTCAACAGCTGGAACAGCCAACTGTATAGACTCTGGGCTCTTGGAACTGGTAAATCTATCTTTTTATAATGGGTTTAAAAATTGCATCCATAAATCTGCGAAGCATCAAAGATACTTCGCGGTGTGTAGCCACACTCAACTATTTGGTAAATGTAAAAGCTGACCTACTGTTCCTGCAGGAGTGCGGAATTCCGCACCTCAGCAACTACAGGCGCTGGTCGAGCTGGTGGTCCCACGGGCCATCCATCTGGTCAGGAGGAATCGACTGCCGCTCCTCCGGCCTGGGTATTCTGCTGCGGGGAGGCAACTTCACCATCTCCGACGTTAAGGGGGTGGTGGGCGGGCGCCTCCTCGTAGCAGACGTGAAATACAAAAACACCCCTCTCAGACTTATTAATGTGTACGCCCCGGCCGTAAAAAGTGAGCGGCTGGCAGTTCTTCAGCAACTCCCAATGCTGTTGGCCACCTCCAAGCCGGTCATCCTGGGTGGTGACTTCAACTGCATCATCGATGCGGCTGGACGATCCAGCAAAGCCGACAGCAAACTAGACGCCACGTCCAGACTCCTGATGGAAACGGTAAAAGACGCCAAGCTGCTCGACGTCTGCAGCAACCCTGCAGACGGCGCGCAACGTAGATACACATGGTCACGGCCAGACGGGTCCGTCCGCTCCAGGATAGACTTCTTTTTTGTGTCCCGAGCTTTCACGGTCAGGTCCACCGACGTAACGCCGGTGTTCTTCTCTGACCACTGCCTCCTACTGGCCGACTGCCACCTGCAGGAAGACCAGGGGGTAGGCAGGGGGACGTGGAAGCTAAATGTAAAACTGCTGACCCCTGAGAACATCGAGGAACTCAGGAGGGATTACAAAGGTTGGAGAACCGTGAAACCCCTCTTTGAGGCCCCACATCTCTGGTGGGAAGCAATCAAGGGGAATATCAAGAGGTTTTTCATCCTCAAGGGCGTTCAAAAGGTGAGAGAGAGACGAGGGGTCATGTCCAGGCTCCAGAAAAGTATGCAAAATTTGCTCCAGCTGCAGTCGATGGGGGTGGATGTCAAGGAGGATCTCCAAGAGGTGAAGAGCCAGCAAGCCTCGCTCTACACCTCGGAGGCCTCCAAGGTTATCTTCCGTTCCAGAGTCCGCTCTGTGGAGCAGGACGAAAAGTGCTCACGCTTCTTCTTCCAAAAGGTGCACAGAGAGACCTCTGTGATCAGCAGCCTGAAGGAAGAAGATGGCTCTGAAAAGTCATCGCAGTCTGACATCCTGAGGATCAGCCAATCCTTTTATGCCGGACTGTATGACCTGAAGCCAACAGATAGCACTGTTTCCCAGACCTTCCTGTCGACTATCACGGAGGTCATAGGCGACAGCGTGCTGGAAAACCTGGACAAACCACTAACTCTGGACGAGCTGACAAAGGCCGCCAAGTCCTTCGAGACGAGTAAAACTCCCGGAAGCGACGGCTTACCGGTTGAGTTGTATTCGGCTCTGTGGGACTGGATCGGCCCAGACCTGCTGGAAGTGTACGAGAGTATGATTCTGGAAGGCAGCATGTCAGAGTCCATGAGGAAAGGCATCATCACCCTCATCTACAAGCAGAAGGGGGAAAGGGAAGAAATTCGAAATTGGCGACCCATTTCACTGTTGAATGTGGACTACAAAATTCTAGCAAAGGTCATCGCCAATCGGGTCAGGTCTGCTCTGGAGTCGGTGATCCACCCTGACCAGACCTGTGCTGTACCCGGCAGGAAGATCTCTGATAGCCTCGCGCTACTCAGGGATACGATCGCCTACGTGCAGGACAGGGGGGTGGACACTTGCCTCATCAGCCTTGACCAGGAGAAGGCTTTTGACAGAATATCGCACACCTACATGATGGATGTGCTCTCCAAAATGGGGTTTGGGGAGGGAATTCGCAATTGGATCAAACTGCTCTACATAAACATCTATAGCGCAGTCTCAATCAATGGGTGGGAATCAGAAAAGTTCCAGATCAGATCTGGAGTCAGGCAGGGCTGCCCTCTCTCCTCTGCCCTTTTTGTGTGCTGCATAGAACCCTTTGCCGAGTCCATCAGGAGGGATCCGGGTATAAGAGGAGTGACGATCCCAGGCAGTGGAGGCATGCAAGTCAAGGCCTCCCTGTACATGGACGACGTGGCCGTCTTCTGCTCGGATCCTGCGTCTGTACGCAGGCTCTTGACCACCTGCGACCAGTTTGAACTGGCCTCTGGAGCCAAGGTTAACCGGGGCAAGAGCGAGGCCATGTTCTTTGGGAACTGGGCCGACCGGTCCTTTGTCCCCTTCACTGTCAGGTCAGATTACCTGAAGGTGCTGGGGATATGGTTCGGAGCTGCTGGGGCGTGCACCAAAAACTGGGAGGAGCGCATAGGAAAGGTAAGACAGAAACTGGGCTGGTGGGAGCAACGCTCCCTCTCCATTGCGGGCAAAACCCTGGTCATCAGGTGTGAGGTACTCTCGGTGCTACTGTACGTGGCGCAGGTCTGGCCCATAACCCGACCCTACGCCACAGCAGTCACCCGGGCCATCTTCAAATTTATCTGGCGATCCAAGATGGACCGTGTCCGAAGGGACACCATGTACAAACCTCTGGAGAAGGGAGGGCGGAACGTACCCAACGCCTCCCTCATCCTGTTGGCCACCTTTGTGTCCAGCTGCATCAAGCTGTGCGTGGACCCCCAGTATGCAAACACCAAGTGTCACTACATACTGAGGTTCTACCTGTCCCCGGTGTTGCGAAGGATGGGCCTGGCCTCATTGCCGCGGAACGCTCCAAGTAGTTGGACCGTACCGTACCACCTGTCCTTTGTGGAAAAGTTTTTGAAGGAAAACACCTTTGACCACAAGGCAATGAAGCAGTGGTCAGCACGTAATGTCCTCGAGGCCCTCAGGGAAAAAGAGACCGTGGAGGACGTTGGATGGTTCCCTGAGCAGACTGCCAGAGTCATCTGGCAGAACGCCTCATCACCAGAACTTTCAAACAAGCACCAAGACCTAGCTTGGCTGGTGGTGAGAAGGGCCCTCCCTGTCAGATTCTTCATGCACACCCGAAGGCTCTGCACCAATGCACGCTGCCCTCGGAGTGGCTGTGGGGGAAATGAGACGGTCACACACCTCCTTGTGGAATGTGCCTTTGCAAAGAAGGTCTGGAGAGAGATGCAGTGGTATTTGTCAAGGTTTATCCCAAACAGATCTGTGACACAGGACTCTGTGCTCTACGGACTGTTTCCAGGGACACACACCGAGACAAATATCAACTGCTGCTGGAAGGTCATCAACTCGGTGAAAGACGCTCTTTGGTCTGCCCGAAACTTGCTGATCTTCCAGTGCAAAGAATTGTCCTCGACCGAGTGTTGCAGACTGGCACATTCCAAGGTCCAGGACTACGTGCTGAGGGACGCACTCAAGCTTGGGGCAGCTGCCGCCAAGGCGCAATGGGGAAAGACCACTGTGTAAAGTCTTTCCAGCAAATGTACACCGAGGGGCGCGTAACAGTGTAAAGCCCGTCGGTCTGGGCAACCAACACTCCAATGTATAAAACAAACATGCCACTGTAAATATTTCAGAAGGAATTGTAATGTAAAGAGTGATATGTTTACGACAATATCAAAATTGAATGAAAGAAAGTCAAGGCAACAAGTAACCCTGCCGGAAATGTGCAGTCAAGACAATTTGAAATGTTTCTGTAATGCTCATGATAAATTTTTATGAATAAAGTATATTTTTTTGAAAAAAAAAAAAAAAATCTGTTCTTATCAGTTTAATATCTGATATGTCCTCAATCTGGGGACCGAATATTAAATTGATTTTTAGGACTCGGAGATGGTTCAGGGGCTTGCTCCTTCCGCTCCACGCATCAACCTGGTCTTGCAGTGCTTCCAGGAATGGTGCCCTCTCCCCGCTTTGGGGCGCAATATGTATAAAAGCAGAAAATGCCGCAAAACCTGGCTTCCCCTTTTCTCTCTTGTCCAGTTGACTCATCCTGACCAATTTAAGGCCTTTCAGGCTCCAAAGCATTGCTAGCTTTTCTGCTGGCGGGAGCTTCGTGCACGAATGTTGTGAGCCGATGGACTCGCGGACTTGCGGCAGGCAGGCTCCGTTTTCAGCTGATATGCCACACAGATTTCCTGCTGCTCTTTACAGGCCACTCACCTTCACACTCGGATGCCGACTTGCCTTCTCCTCACTTCAGTTACCACATCCCTTCATCCTGCACAACGGGGAAGTGTGGCGACAGACTGAACGGCATTCTCTTTGGATGTAGATATACCTTCACGGCGTCTCTTTTCGTTCTCCTGACTCCACGACCAACACGCTAGGGTGGAGCTCAGGGAGACTAGACATTGCCCCCTGTTGGATACCGCCAGTACTTGCTGCTTGCACGGATTGTCCTTTGTTCGGCAAAGGTGGAGATTTCTTCGACTCTCTCCGTTGGGTGTCACTGGCCTTCACAGCGTCTCCATTTCATCTGGTGACGACAGGTGACGGCTTGCCAGACGATGTCTTCCTGTTGTGTTTTACTGGTTCTGCATGCTCAGACTCCACCGTGCTCGGCCAAGCTGGATGTCTCTTGACCAACAGTGAGCGTAGCCTGAAAGTTCCAAAGCACAGTCGAGCGCAGCAATAGCGCACAACAGTCCATCAATTGTATTTAAACAGTGCCCTCGAGTCAATTAAATGCATTTCAACAGTGCCCGATTGTGAATCAAATGCATTTAAACAGTGCCCTAAGTTAAATCAAATGCATTCAAACAATGCCCTACAGTAAACCAAACGTTTTTGAACATTGCTTTAGAGTAAATCAAATGTATTTAAATAGTGCCCTACAGTAAATGAAATGCATTTAAACAGTGACACAGTAAATCAAATGTATTTAAACAGGCGCTGCAATAAATTAAATGCGTTTAAACAGTGCCCTACCGGAAACTAAATGCATTTAAAAAGTGCCATGAAGTAAATCAAATGCATTCAAACAGTGCCCGACAGTGAGCCAAATATATTAAATCGTGATTTATAGTAAATTAATTGCATTTAAACAGTGCCTGACAGTAAATCAAAAGTATTTAAATTTGCGCCTTGGAATAAATTAAATGCGTTTACACAGTGTCCGACACGAAATCAAACGCATTGAAACAATGCCCTCCAGTAAGTCAAGTGCATTTAAACAGTGCCCGGCAGCAAACTAAAGGCATTTAAACAGTGCCCTGCAGTAAATCAAATGCATTTAAACTGCCCGACAGTAAATCAAATGTATTTAAACAGTGCCCCAGAATACATCCAAAGTATTTAAACAGTGTACTGCAGTGAATAAAATATAATTAAATAGCGCACAACAGTCCATCAAATGTATTTAAACAGTGCCCCAGAATACATCCAAAGTATTTAAACAGTGTACTGCAGTAAATCAAATATAATTAAATAGCGCACAACAGTCCATCAAATGCATTTAAACATTGCCCTCGAGTCAATTAAATGCATTTAAACAGTGCCCTACAGTAAATCAAATGCATTTGAACAGTGGCCTAAAATAAATCAATTATATCTAAACGGTGCCAAATGTATTTAAACAGTTCTTTATAGTAAATTAAATGCATTTAAACAGTGCCGACAATAAATCAAATGTATTTAAACAGTGCCCCGACAGTCAATCAAATGCGTTTAAACACTGCGCAAGAGTAAAACAAATACTTTTAAACAGTGCACCACAGTAAATCAAATGCATTTAAACAGTGCCCTACAGTAAATCAAATGCATTTAAACAGTGCCCTACAGTAAATCAAATGCATTTAAACAGTGCCCAACAGTAAATCAAATGCATTTTGTTCCCTACAGTAAACTAATTGCATTTAAATAGTGCCCGATACTCAAATGCATTTAAACATTGCCCTCCTGTGAATCAAAAGCATTTAAACAGTGTTCTACGTTAAATCAAATGCATTTAAACAGTGCCCTACAGTAAACCAAATGCATTTAAACAGTGACATAGTAAATCAAATGTTTTTAAACAGGCGCTACAATAAATCAAATGCATTTAAACAGTATCCTACAGTGAACTAAATGCATTATTAAAATGCCCTGCAGTGAATCAAATGCATTCAAACAGTGCCCTACAGTATACGAAATGCTTTTAAACAGTTTCTGACAGTTATCTGAATGCATTTAAAGAGTGCCCAACACTCAAATGCATATAAGTAGTGCCCTACAGTAAATTAAATGAATGTAAACAGTGCCCTGTTGTAAACCAAATGCGTTTAAATAGTGCGGTGAAGTAAATGAAATGCATTTAAACTGTGCCCTACAATAAATCAAACGCATTTTAACAGTGCCCATAGTAAATCAATGCATTTAAACAGTGCCCTACAGGAAATCAAATGCATTTATACAGTGCCCTACAGTAAACCAAATGCATTTAAACAGTGCCCTATAGTCAATCAAATGTATTTAAACAGTGCCCTACAGTCAAACGGACCTTATTTAAACAGAGCCTTACAGTAACACACCAATTAAAAGTGCCCTACTGTAATCGGACTTAAAATGTGCCCGATAATAAATCATGTTTTTAAACATTAAACATGTTTATGTAAAGCGAATTGCTTTGGAGACCTAAAAAACAACTTTCCCGAGGCCAGTATATGCCCTTCCAAAAACTGAACGGGATCCAGCCAAAATAATACTGTTCCATATTTCTATCCAGCATATTAATTCTGCTCCATTTTAATATGCAGCCATATTAAAACGGCTCCATATTAATACTGTTCCATATTAATACTCTTCCACATTAATACTGTTCCATATTAATACTGTTCCATATTCGTGCTGCTTCATTTTAAGACCGTTACAAATGAGTACTGTTCCCTATTAATGTCAAGCATATAAACATTGTTCCATATTAATACTCTCTCAGATTATAACTTTTCCATATTAGTAGTGTTCCATATTAATACTGTTCTATATGATTACCGGTACATATTAATATCCAGCCATGTTAACACTGTTCCATATTAGTACTGTTCCATATTAATATCTGGCCATTTTAATATCCGGCTATATTAACACTGTTCCATAGTAATACAGTTCCATATTAACATCCAGCCACATTCCATATTAATAATAATTATCTTTGTCACAAGTAGTCTTACATTAACACAACAACGAAGTTACTGTGAAAAGCCCTTCGTCGCCACATTCTGGCGCCTGTTCGGGGACACAGAGGGAGAATTCAGAATGTCCAATTCACCTAACAAGCACGTCTTTCGGGCCTTGTGGGAGGAAACCGGAGCACCCGCAGGAAATGCACGCAGACACCGGGAGAACATGCAGGCTCCGCAAAGAGAGTGACCCAATCTAGGAATCAAATCTGGGACCCTGGAGCTGTGAAGATATGGTTCCATATTAATACTGTTCCATATTAGTACTGTTCCATATTAATATTCAGCCATATCAATACTATTCCATATTAATACGGTTCCAAGTTAATATGCAGCCATATTAATACTGCTCCATATGAATAATGTTCCATATTAATATCCAGCCACATTAATGCTGTTCCATACCAATATGGTTCCATATTAATATGCAGCCAGATTAATACGTTTTTGCTCAATGCCTGCTACCCCGCCTCCCACATGGAGGTTGGACATGGCCCGACTTGCCCAGAATGCTTTGTGCAAGAAAATATCACAGGCCACAGATGACTATATTATTAATAACTAGAATGGGGAAGTCCCGCCCTTCACGCTCTGGGAGGCCACGAAGGCTGAGATCAGGGGTGATATCATGGCCAAGAACGCACGTAGAGACAAGGTAGAGAGGGCGGCTAGGCGACAGTTGTGGACTCCATACTGGAGGTAGACAGGCGATACTCTGAGGGCCCGAACAAAGAACTCCTGGCGGAGAGGAAAAAGCTACAAATGGACTTTGATCTGCTCTCCACGAGGGAAGCATTGCAGCAACTCCGCCAGGTACGGGAGACCCTTTACGAACACGGAGATAAAGCCAGCCACTGCTGGTTCGCCAGCTGAGAAAGCAGGCATCCACGGGGGTAATAGCTCAGATTAGAAGCAGCAGACCGAATCCAGTGACGGAGCCAAAAAATGTCTACGAGGCATTTGAGACCTTCTACCGGGGGCTATTCACCCTCAAGCCCTCAGCTTAGGGATGAAACAGTTCATCGATGGACGGGACACACCAGTTGTGAGACAGGCTGAAAATGGGACTGGAAGCACCAGTAAAACTGGCAGAAGGATAGCGCAGTGGTGAGCCCTCGTTCCTCATGGTCCCGCCCGCCCCACACATCCCTGTGACGATGGATGTGGCTGTCCTGCAACCCAGTTGTGTGTCGAAGCTGGGATTCGTCTTTCTGGAGCGCAGGAGGTTATGGGGAATTTAAACAAGTCTTCAACGTAATAAAGATTTTTTTTTAATGATGGAAATGGATAGATCCTCTGCCCCCAATTGCTCGACTGCATGAATCCCACCTTAGTTAGTGTCCTAATCCACCGGACTTTCCACAATACCATATCCAGCAATACTCAGGAAGAATAATTGTTTTCCTATCCAGCCGACTGTTCTATATTGAAGAAGCTGGTAAACTTTAGAAGGACAATTCTGCCTTCCTATCC
Source organism: Scyliorhinus torazame (assembly GCF_047496885.1). Classification (NCBI taxonomy): domain Eukaryota; kingdom Metazoa; phylum Chordata; class Chondrichthyes; order Carcharhiniformes; family Scyliorhinidae; genus Scyliorhinus; species Scyliorhinus torazame. The sequence goes on along the minus strand of NC_092726.1, from coordinate 42,176,787 downwards.
ACACTGCTGTTCACACATCAGTGCACTACGTCGAGATATACTTTGGACTGACTTTTCTGTGTCATTTTTGGCTCTATTGTTCATAAAAACAGATCAAGCTGAGCTGAACGAGATCTGCGTGTCCCCAGTGCACTCTGCTGAACACATCCAGATATAGTCTGGAGTAATATTTCGCTCTTCCGTTCTAACCTGGTGCTCCAACGGACACATGCACCTGCCCTGCAGCCGAACATGTATGTGTTTCATTTCCCAACCACTGTCCACACCCACTGACCCAAGCTGGACTTCAGAAGCCAATCTGCCTGTGCCATTCGCCTTGGATTGTTTCGAAATCCCACGTCAGGCTCGAATGCAGGTTACAATTCTTTATAGAATCATAGAATCCCGACAGAGCGGAAGGCGGGTCATTCGGCCCAACGAGTCTGCACCAGCCCTTAGAAAGAGCAACCTATTTAAGCCCACACCGCCACCCTATCCACATTCTCGCAACCCAAACAAACCTAAAGGGCAATTTAGCACGGCGAATCCACCTGACTTGCACATATTTGGACTGTGGGAGGAAAACAGAGAACCCAGAGGAAACCGTGTCAGAGAAAGTGCAAACTCCACATGGACAGACATCCGAGGCGGGAATTGAACCTGGGTTGCTGGCGCGCTGAGGCAAGCGTGTAAACTACTGTGACACCGGATTGCAGCCTCCTGGACTCTGCACTGCACAGATTCACCGTGTAGGACAATCTCTGGGGTCTCTGACAGCCTCTTTTTTGTTTTACAATGAAATACACAGTTCTTAAAATTTAGAGTAGTCAATTATTTTTCCAATTTATGGTGGCTAATCCACCTACCTCTCACATCTTTGAGTTGTGGGGTGAGACTCACGCAGAACCGGGGAGAATGTGCAAACTCCACGCGGCCAGTGACCCGGGGCCGGGGTCGCAATGTGGACTGGGAACTTCAGGAAATTAGGAGAGCAAAAACGGTACATGAAAGGATACAGGCAGGTAAAATGAACGAACGTCCTAAGTAATTTTACCAGCTCATTAAGGGTAAAAGGATAACTCGGGATATAGCCCGAAAACATGGGCTATCGCATCTCGGCCTTTTGGTTCAGATCAAGTGTAGTATCTGTTCTTATCAGTTTAATATCTGGAATGTCCCCTTCGGGGGACCGAATATTAAATTGATTTTTGGGACACGGAGATGGTTCAGGGGCTTTCTTGCTCCGCTCCAGGCATCAACCTGGTCTTGCAATGTTTCCAGGAATGGTGCCTTCACCCCGCTTTGGGCACAAATAGTGCAAAAGCAGAAAATGGCGCAAAACCTGGCTTCCCCTCTTCTGTCTTGTCCAGTTGTCTCATCCTGACCAATTAAAAAATTTTCAGGCTCCAGAGCATTGCTAGCTTTTCTGCTGGCGGGCGCTTCGCGCACTAATGTCGTGAGCCTATGGGCTCGCGGACTTGCGGCAGCCAGGCTCCGTTTTCAGCTGATATGCCAAACAGATTTCCTGCTGCTTTTTACAGGCCACTCACTCTCACCCTCGGATGCCTACTTGCCTTCTCCTCACTTCAGTTACCACATCCCTTCATCCTGCGCAACGGGGAAGTGTGGCGACAGACTGAACGGCATCCTGATTTGGATGTAGGTATACCTTCACGGCGTCTCTTTTTGTTCTCCTGACTCCACGACCAACACGCCAGGGCGGAGCTCAGGGAGACTAGACATTGCCCTCTGTTGGATTCCGCCAGTACTTGCTGCTTGCACGGATTGCCCTTTGTTCGGCAAAGGTGGAGATTTTTTCGACTCCCTCCGTTGGGTGTCACTGGGCCTTCACAGCGTCTCCATTTCATCTGGTGACGACAGGGGGCGGCTTGCCAGACGATGTCTTCCTGTTGTGTTTTACTGGTTCTGCATGCACAGACTCCACTGTGCTCGGCCAAGCTGGAGGTCTCTTGACCAACAGTGACCGTAGACTAAAAGTTCCAAAGCACAGTCGAGCGCAGCAAGGTGCTCCTGAATGTCGGTGGACGAGGAGGACAAGAGCCATAACCGGAAAATATTGGCTATCGCTTCTCGGCCTTTTGGCTGAGATCAAGTGTAGTCTCATTTGATCGAGGGAAGCTGATGATTTCCATGTCGATCGTGGATTGGAGAACTCGGAGGGATTGAAGTCGTCAAAGAGGAAACGTTTGGAGCCCGGCTGCTATTGGTGGATCTGCATAGGCCTAACGCCGATACAGTTCAGACCCAACGTACGAGCTATGGATGCAGCTTCATCCCGACCACCAGGCTGGGGAGTGCGAAACACTGTCCGAGTCACAGTGAAGAAAACGGAATGAGAGTCACCTGTGGACAGGAAACATTTCGTGAAGAGGGTGCTGCTCGAGTGTTGAGGGTTTACAGCAACAGAGATCTTCTGCTTGCAGAACTTCCCCAACAATGTTTTTTTTGATGTCACCTTCAAGAGCGTCGCAGCGTGCATCAAATTCTTGATTGTCTTCAAGGGAAAAGGTAACCAGAGTCCCTTGTCGATCCTGACTGCGGATCCTCTGTTTACGCTACCGTCGCAGCGAAATCGGGTTGTTACACTGCACACGTACAACCCCCACGTCCCTGTGTCTCATGTGCCGACGTTCCTCGCCAGGTACGCTCAGCTGAAAAGGACAGCGTGCAAGTGAAAGACACCTTCGGCATCTGGACAAGTGAGCACCAGGTCAAGGTGACTCTATGAACAGACAGCAAATGAACCATCCTGCATCCCCCCTCCAGTTTCGCTATTGGAGCAAATCGTGGCTACCTCTACTACGTGGGACAGCCACGAGTCTGCCACACCTGTGGCAAAACGGGGCATGTTGCAGCAAACTGCGGTGTGACCTTCTGCAAAACCTGCAGGCAGGAGTGACACATGACTAAGGAATGCAAGGAAGACAAGTCCTGCAACCTGTGTGAGGAGGCCGGCCATCTTTACAGGGCCTGCCCGAAACGCGGGGCGACATACGCTCAAATCATCAGCAGCGGAGTTAAAAAGGCGACCAGAGAGGAGGTGCATACACCCTCCACCGAAAAAGACACCACGGCTCAGAATGAGGAAAAGCAAGAGAAGGGCCCCCAACAAAAAGAGGAGGCCCCAGCACCTCCTGACAACCCAGCCCCAGCCCCATCTGATGAGGAACACTCAATGGAAGAGTAAGAGGATGGGACAAAGAATAAAGAGCCCTGGGAAACAGTGAACAGGGACAAACGAAAGAGAAAACAAAAAAACAAACTGAGGAACCCCCCGAGGGGTAGTGGCAAAAAGAGACACCTTTCAGCCGGCGCACTTAGCGCCGACACCTCATCCGATGAGGGAAAACAGGACAAGAATCGGCCTCAAATAAACAGACAAAGCACCAACGTGGAACGGGAGGCACAGACCCCCCAGACCACCGACCGGGAAGAAAACAAGGTCACAGACCAACCCCCGATAGCAACGAGCAGCAACAACCCAGGTGATGACCGGCCTGCAACCCCAACACCTACTGACTGCCACGAGGAACCCCAGGGCTACACCACCCCCCCATTGCATCTGCATCAAAATCACTGGGCCAGTACGGACCAGAACAGTTTTCTCAGCCCTGCAACTGTGCTAAAGTTTGCGAGCACCACCGGCATGCTGGGGAACATTCAACAGCTGGAACAGCCAACTGTATAGACTCTGGACTCTTGGAACTGGTAAATCTACCTTTTTATAATGGGTTTAAAAATTGCATCCATAAATGTGCGAAGCATCAAAGATACTTCGCGGTCTGTAGCCACACTCAACTATTTGGCAAATGCAAAAGCTGACCTACTGTTCCTGCAGGAGTGCGGAATTCCGCACCTCAGCAACTACAGGCGCTGGTCGAGCTGGTGGTCCCACGGGCCATCCATCTGGTCAGGAGGAAACGACTGCCGCTCCTCTGGCCTGGGTATTCTGCTGCGGGGAGGAAACTTCACCATCTCCGACGTTAAGGAGGTGGTGGGCGGGCGCCTCCTCGTAGCAGACGTGAAATACAAAAACACCCCTCTCAGATTTATTAATGTGTACGCCCCGGCCGTAAAAAGTGAGCGGCTGGCAGTTCTTCAGCAACTCCCACTGCTGTTGGCCACCTCCAAGCCGGTCATCCTGGGTGGTGACTTCAACTGCATCATCGATGCGGCTGGACGATCCAGCAAAGCCGACAGCAAACTAGACGCTACGTCCAGACTCCTGATGGAAACGGTAAAAGACGCCAAGCTGCTCGACGTCTGCAGCAACCCTGCAGACGGCGCGCAGCGTAGATACACATGGTCACGGCCAGACGGGTCCGTCCGCTCCAGGATAGACTTCTTTTTTGTGTCCCGAGCTTTCACGGTCAGGTCCACCGACGTAACGCCGGTGTTCTTCTCTGACCACTGCCTCCTACTGGCCGACTGCCACCTGCAGGAAGACCAGGGGGTAGGCAGGGGGACGTGGAAGCTAAATGTAAAACTGCTGACCCCTGAGAACATCGAGGAACTCAGGAGGGATTACAAAGGTTGGAGAACCGTGAAACCCCTCTTTGAGGCCCCACATCTCTGGTGGGAAGCAATCAAGGGGAATATCAAGAGGTTTTTCATCCTCAAGGGCGTTCAAAAGGAGAGAGAGAGACGAGGGGTCATGTCCAGGCTCCAGAAAAGTATGCAAAATTTGCTCCAGCTGCAGTCGATGGGGGTGGACGTTAAGGAGGATCTCCAAGAGGTGAAGAGCCAGCAAGCCTCGCTCTACACCTCGGAGGCCTCCAAGGTTATCTTCCGTTCCAGAGTCCGCTCCGTGGAGCAGGACGAAAAGTGCTCACGCTTCTTCTTCCAAAAGGTGCACAGAGAGACCTCTGTGATCAACAGCCTGAAGGAAGAAGATGGCTCTGAAAAGTCATCGCAGTCTGACATCCTGAGGATCAGCCAATCCTTTTATGCCGGACTGTATGACCTGAAGCCAACAGATAGCACTGTTTCCCAGACCTTCCTGTCGACTATCACGGAGGTCATAGGCGACAGCGAGCTGGAAAACCTGGACAAACCACTAACTCTGGACGAGCTGACAAAGGCCGCCAAGTCCTTCGAGACGAGTAAAACTCCCGGAAGCGACGGCTTACCGGTTGAGTTGTATTCGGCTCTGTGGGACTGGATGGGCCCAGACCTGCTGGAAGTGTACGAGAGTATGCTTCTGGAAGGCAGCATGTCAGAGTCCATGAGGAAAGGCATCATCACCCTCATCTACAAACAGAAGGGGGAAAGGGAAGAAATTCGAAATTGGCGACCCATTTCACTGTTGAATGTGGACTACAAAATTCTAGCAAAGGTCATCGCCAATCGGGTCAGGTCTGCTCTGGAGTCGGTGATCCACCCTGACCAGACCTGTGCTGTACCCGGCAGGAAGATCTCTGATAGCCTCGCGCTACTCAGGGATACGATCGCCTACGTGCAGGACCGGGGGGTGGACACTTGCCTCATCAGCCTTGACCAGGAGAAGGCTTTTGACAGAATATCGCACACCTACATGATGGATGTGCTCTCCAAAATGGGGTTTGGGGAGGGAATTCGCAATTGGATCAAACTGCTCTACACAAACATCTATAGCGCAGTCTCAATCAATGGGTGGGAATCAGAAAAGTTCCAGATCAGATCTGGAGTCAGGCAGGGCTGCCCTCTCTCCTCTGCCCTTTTTGTGTGCTGCATAGAACCTTTTGCCGAGTCCATCAGGAGGGATCCGGGTATAAGAGGAGTGACGATCCCAGGCAGTGGAGGCATGCAAGTCAAGGCCTCCCTGTACATGGACGACGTTGCCGTCTTCTGCTCGGATCCTGCGTCTGTACGCAGGCTCTTAACCACCTGCGACCAGTTTGAACTGGCCTCTGGAGCCAAGGTAAACCGGGGCAAGAGCGAGGCCATGTTCTTTGGGAACTGGGCCGACCGGTCCTTTGTCCCCTTCACTGTCAGGTCAGATTACCTGAAGGTGCTGGGGATATGGTTCGGAGCTGCTGGGGCGTGCACCAAAAACTGGGAGGAGCGCATAGGAAAGGTAAGACAGAAACTGGGCTGGTGGGAGCAACGCTCCCTCTCCATTGCGGGCAAAACCCTGGTCATCAGGTGTGAGGTACTCTCGGTGCTACTGTACGTGGCGCAGGTCTGGCCCATAACCCGACCCTACGCCACAGCAGTCACCCGGGCCATCTTCAAATTTATCTGGCGATCCAAGATGGACCGTGTCCGAAGGGACACCATGTACAAACCTCTGGAGAAGGGAGGGCGGAACGTACCCAACGCCTCCCTCATCCTGTTGGCCACCTTTGTGTCCAGCTGCATCAAGCTGTGCGTGGACCCCCAGTATGCAAACACCAAGTGTCACTACATACTGAGGTTCTACCTGTCCCCGGTGTTGCGAAGGATGGGCCTGGCCTCATTGCCGCGGAACGCTCCAAGTAGTTGGACCGTACCGTACCACCTGTCCTTTGTGGAAAAGTTTTTGAAGGAAAACACCTTTGACCACAAGGCAATGAAGCAGTGGTCAGCACGTAATGTCCTCGAGGCCCTCAGGGAAAAGGAGACCGTGGAGGACGTTGGATGGTTCCCTGAGCAGACTGCCAGAGTCATCTGGCAGAACGCCTCGTCACCAGAACTTTCAAACAAGCACCAAGACCTAGCTTGGCTGGTGGTGAGAAAGGCCCTCCCTGTCAGATTCTTCATGCACACCCGAAGGCTCTGCACCAATGCACGCTGCCCTCGGAGTGGCTGTGGGGGAAATGAGACGGTCACACACCTCCTTGTGGAATGTGCCTTTGCAAAGAAGGTCTGGAGAGAGATGCAGTGGTATTTGTCAAGGTTTATCCCAAACAGATCTGTGACACAGGACTCTGTGCTCTACGGACTGTTTCCAGGGACACACACCGAGACAAATATCAACTGCTGCTGGAAGGTCATCAACTCGGTAAAAGACGCTCTTTGGTCTGCCCGAAACTTGCTGATCTTCCAGTGCAAAGAATTGTCCTCGACCGAGTGTTGCAGACTGGCACATTCCAAGGTCCAGGACTACGTGCTGAGGGACGCACTCAAGCTTGGGGCAGCTGCCGCCAAGGCGCAATGGGGAAAGACCACTGTGTAAAGTCTTTCCAGCAAATGTACACCGAGGGGTGCGTAACAGTGTAAAGCCCCTCGGTCTGGGCAACCAACACTCCAATGTATAAAACAAACATGACAATGTAAATATTTAAGAAGGAATTGTAATGTAAAGAGTGATATGTGTACGACAATATCAAAATTGAATGAAAGAAAGTCAAGGCAACATGTAACCCTGCCGGAAATGTACAGTCAAGACAATTTGAAATGTTTCTGAAATGCTCATGATAAATTTTTATGAATAAAGTATATTTTTTTGAAAAAAAAAAAAAAAAAAAAATCTGTTCTTATCAGTTTAATATCTGATATGTCCTCAATCTGTGGACCGAATATTAAATTTATTTTTAGGACTCGGAGATGGTTCAGGGGCTTGCTCCTTCCGCTCCACGCATCAACCTGGTCTTGCAGTGCTTCCAGGAATGGTGCCCTCTCCCCACTTTGGGGCGCAAAATGTATAAAAGCAGAAAATGCCGCAAAACCTGGCTTCCCCTTTTCTCTCTTGTCCAGTTGTCTCATCCTGACCAATTTAAGGCCTTTCCGGCTCCAAAGCATTGCTAGCTTTTCTGCTGGCGGGAGCTTCGTGCACGAATGTTGCGAGCCGATGGACTCGCGGACTTGCGGCAGCCAGGCTCCGTTTTCAGCTGATATGCCACACAGATTTCCTGCTGCTTTTTACAGGCCACTCACCTTCACACTCGGATGCCGACTTGCCTTCTCCTCACTTCAGTTACCACATCCCTTCATCCTGCACAACGGGGAAGTGTGGCGACAGACTGAACGGCATCCTGTTTGGATGTAGGTACACCTTCACGGCGTCTCTTTTCGTTCTCCTGACTCCACGACCAACACGCCAGGGTGGAGCTCAGGGAGACTAGACATTGCCCTCTGTTGGATTCCGCCAGTACTTGCTGCTTGCACGGATTGCCCTTTGTTCGGCAAAGGTGGAGATTACTTCGACTCCCTCCGTTGGGTGTCACTGGGCCTTCACAGCGTCTCCATTTCATCTGGTGACGACAGGGGACGGCTTGCCAGACGATGTCTTCGTGTTGTGTTTACTGGTTCTGCATGCACAGACTCCACCGTGCTCGGCCAAGCTGGATGTCTCTTGACCAACAGTGAGCGTAGACTAAAAGTTCCAAAGCACAGTCGAGCGCAGCAATAGCGCACAACAGTCCACCAATTGTATTTAAAAGGTGCCCTCGAGTCAATTAAATGCATTTCAACAGTGCCCGATTGTGAATCAAATGCATTTAAACAGTGCCCTAAGTTAAATCAAATGCATTCAAACAATGCCCTACAGTAAACCAAACGTTTTTGAACAGTGCTTTCTAGTAAATCAAATGTATTTAAATAGTGCCCTACAGTAAATGAAATGCATTTAAACAGTGACACAGTAAATCAAATGAATTTAAACAGGCGCTGCAATAAATCAAATGCGTTTAAACAGTGCCCTACCGGAAACTAAATGCATTTAAAAAGTGCCATGAAGTAAATCAAATGCATTCAAACAGTGCCCTCCAGTGAGCCAAATATATTAAATCGTGATTTATAGTAAATTAATTGCATTTAAACAGTGCCTGACAGTAAATCAAAAGTATTTAAATTAAATGCGTTTACACAGTGTCCGACACGAAATCAAACGCATTGAAACAATGCCCTCCAGTAAGTCAAGTGCATTTAAACAGTGCCCGGCAGCAAACTAAAGGCATTTAAACAGTGCCCTGCAGTAAATCAAATGCATTTAAACTGCCCGACAGTAAATCAAATGTATTTAAACAGTGCCCCAGAATACATCCAAAGTATTTAAACAGTGAATAAAATATAATTAAATAGCGCACAACAGTCCATCAAATGTATTTAAACAGTGCCCCAGAATAAATCCAAAGTATTTAAACAGTGTACTGCAGTAAATCAAATATAATTAAATAGCGCACAACAGTCCATCAAATGCATTTAAACATTGCCCTCGAGTCAATTAAATGCATTTAAACAGTGCCCTACAGTAAATCAAATGCATTTGAACAGTGGCCTAAAATAAATCAATTATATCTAAACGGTGCCAAATGTATTTAAACAGTTCTTTATAGTAAATTAAATGCATTTAAACAGTGCCCCGACAGTCAATCAAATGCTTTTAAACACTGCGCAAGAGTAAAACAAATACTTTTAAACAGTGCACCACAGTAAATCAAATGCATTTAAACAGTGCCCTACAGTAAATCAAATGCATTTAAACAGTGCCCTATAGTAAATCAAATGCATTTAAACAGCGCCCAACAGTAAATCAAATGCATTTTGTTCCCTACAGTAAACTAATTGCATTTAAATAGTGCCCGATACTCAAATGCATTTAAACATTGCCCTCCTGTGAATCAAAAGCATTTAAACAGTGTTCTACGTTAAATCAAATACATTTAAACAGTGCCCTACAGTAAACCAAATGCATTTAAACAGTGACATAGTAAATCAAATGTTTTTAAACAGGCGCTACAATAAATCAAATGCATTTAAACAATATCCTACAGTGAACTAAATGCATTTTTAAAATGCCCTGCAGTGAATCAAATGCATTCAAACAGTGCCCTACAGTATACGAAATGCTTTTAAACAGTTTCTGACAGTTAACTGAATGTATTTAAAGAGTGCCCAACACTCAAATGCATATAAGTAGTGCCCTACAGTAAATTAAATGAATGTAAACAGTGCCCTGTTGTAAACCAAATGCGTTTAAATAGTGCGGTGAAGTAAATGAAATGCACTTAAACTGTGCCCTACAATAAATCAAACGCATTTTAACAGTGCCCATAGTAAATCAATGCATTTAAACAGTGCCCTACAGGAAATCAAATGCATTTATACAGTGCCCTACAGTAAACCAAATGCATTTAAACAGTGCCCTATAGTCAATCAAATGTATTTAAACAGTGCCCCACAGTCAAACGGACCTTATTTAAACAGAGCCTTACAGTAACACACCAATTAAAAGTGCCCTACTGTAATCGGACTTAAAATGTGCCCGATAATAAATCATGTTTTTAAACATTAAACATGTTTATGTAAAGCGAATTGCTTTGGAGACCTAAAAAACAACTTTCCCGAGGCCAGTATATGCCCTTCCAAAAACTGAACGGGATCCAGCCAAAATAATACTGTTCCATATTTCTATCCAGCATATTAATTCTGCTCCATTTTAATATGCAGCCATATTAAAACGGCTCCATATTAATACTGTTCCATATTAATACTCTTCCACATTAATACTGTTCCATATTAATACTGTTCCATATTCGTGCTGCTTCATTTTAAGACCGTTACAAATGAGTACTGTTCCCTATTAATGTCCAGCATATAAACATTGTTCCATATTAATATTCGCTCATATTATAACTTTTCCATATTAGTAGTGTTCCATATTAATACTGTTCTATATGATTACTGTTACATATTAATATCCAGCCATGTTAACGCTGTTCCATATTAGTACTGTTCCATATTAATATCTGGCCATTTTAATATCCGGCTATATTAACACTGTTCCATACTAATACAGTTCCATATTAACATCCAGCCACATTCCATATTAATAATAATTATCTTTGTCACAAGTAGTCTTACATTAACACAACAACGAAGTTACTGTGAAAAGCCCTTCGTCGCCACATTCTGGCGCCTGTTCGGGGACACAGAGGGAGAATTCAGAATGTCCAATTCACCTAACAAGCACGTCTTTCGGGCCTTGTGGGAGGAAACCGGAGCACCCGCAGGAAATGTACGCAGACACCGGGAGAACATGCAGGCTCCGCAAAGAGAGTGACCCAATCTAGGAATCAAATCTGGGACCCTGGAGCTGTGAAGATATGGTTCCATATTAATACTGTTCCATATTAGTACTGTTCCATATTAATATTCAGCCATATCAATACTATTCCATATTAATACGGTTCCAAGTTAATATGCAGCCATATTAATACTGCTCCATATGAATAATGTTCCATATTAATATCCAGCCACATTAATGCTGTTCCATACCAATATGGTTCCATATTAATATGCAGCCAGATTAATACGTTTTTGCTCAATGCCTGCTACCCCGCCCCCCACATGGAGGTTGGACATGGCCCGACTTGCCCAGAATGCTTTGTGCAAGAAAATATCACAGGCCACAGATGACTATATTATTAATAACTAGAATGGGGAAGTCCCGCCCTTCACGCTCTGGGAGGCCACGAAGGCTGAGATCAGGGGTGATATCATGGCCAAGAACGCACGTAGAGACAAGGTAGAGAGGGCGGCTAGGCGACAGTTGTGGACTCCATACTGGAGGTAGACAGGCGATACTCTGAGGGCCCGAACAAAGAACTCCTGGCGCAGAGGGAAAAGCTACAAATGGACTTTGATCTGCTCTCCACGAGGGAAGCATTGCAGCAACTCCGCCAGGTACGGGAGACCCTTTACGAACACGGAGATAAAGCCAGCCACTGCTGGTTCGCCAGCTGAGAAAGCAGGCAGCCACGGGGGTAATAGCTCAGATTAGAAGCAGCAGACCGAATCCAGTGGCAGAGCCAAAAAATGTCTACGAGGCATTTGAGACCTTCTACCGGGGGCTATTCACCTACAAGCCCTCAGCTTAGGGATGAAACAGTTCATCGATGGATGGGACACGCCAGTTGTGACACAGGCTGAAAATGGGACTGGAAGCACCTGTAAAACTGGGAGAAGGATAGCGCAGTGGTGAGCCCTCGTTCCTCATGGTCCCGCCCGCCCCACACATCCCTGTGACGATGGATGTGGCTGTCCTGCAACCCAGTTTTGTGTAGAAGCTGGGATTCGTCTTTCTGGAGCGCAGGAGGTTAGGGGGAATCTAAACAAGACTTCAACGTCATAAAGATTTTTTTTTAATGATAGAAATGGATAGATCCTCTGCCCCCAATTGCTCGACTGCATAAATCCCACCTTAGTTAGTGTCCCAATCCACCGGACTTTCCACAACACCATATCCAGCTATGCTCAGGAAGAATAATTGTTTTCCTATCCAGCCGACTGTTCTATATTGAAGAAGCTGGTGAACTTTAGAAGGACAATTCTGCCTTCCTATCCACACTGCTGTTCACACATCAGTGCACTACGTCGAGATATACTTTGGACTGACTTTTCTGTGTCATTTTTGGCTCTATTGTTCATAAAAACAGATCAAGCTGAGCTGTACGAGATCTGCGTGTCCCCAGTGCACTCTGCTGAACACATCCAGATATAGTCTGGAGTAATATTTCGCTCTTCCGTTCTAACCTGGTGCTCCAACGGACACATGCACCTGCCCTGCAGCCGAACATGTATGTGTTTCATTTCCCAACCACTGTCCACACCCACTGACCCAAGCTGTACTTCAGAAGCCAATCTGCCTGTGCCATTCGCCTTGGATTGTTTCGAAATCCCACGTCAGGCTCGAATGCAGGTTACGATTCTTTATAGAATCATAGAATCCCTGCAGAGCGGAAGGCGGGTCATTCGGCCCAACGAGTCTGCACCAGCCCTTAGAAAGAGCAACCTATTTAAGCCCACACCGCCACCCTATCCTCATTCCCGCAACCCAAACTAACCTAAAGGGCAATTTAGCACGGCGAATCCACCTGACTTGCACATATTTGGACTGTGGGAGGAAAACAGAGAACCCAGAGGAAACCGTGTCAGAGAAAGTGCAAACTCCACATGGACAGACATCCGAGGCTGGAATTGAACCTGGGTTGCTGGCGCGCTGAGGCAAGCGTGCAAACTACTGTGACACCGGATTGCAGCCTCCTGGACTCTGCACTGCACAGATTCACCGTGTAGGACAATCTCTGGGGTCTCTGACAGCCTCTTTTTTGTTTTACAATGAAATACACAGTTCTTAAAATTTAGAGTAGTCAATAATTCTTCCAATTTATGGTGGCTAATCCACCTACCTCTCACATCTTTGAGTTGTGGGGTGAGACTCACGCAGAACCGGGGAGAATGTGCAAACTCCACGCGGCCAGTGACCCGGGGCCGGGGTCGCAATGTGGACTGGGAACTTCAGGAAATTAGGAGAGCAAAAACGGTACATGAAAGTATACAGGCAGGTAAAATGAACGAACGTCCTAAGTAATTTTACCAGCTCATTAAGGGTAAAAGGATAACTCGGGAAATAGCCGGAAAACATGGGCTATCGCTTCTCGGCCTTTTGGTTCAGATCAAGTGTAGTATCTGTTCTTATCAGTTTAATATCTGGTATGTCCCCTTCGGGGGTCCGAATATTAAATTGATTTTTGGGACACGGAGATGGTTCAGGGGCTTTCTTGGTCCGCTCCAGGCATCAACCTGGTCTTGCAATGTTTCCAGGAATGGTGCCTTCACCCCGCTTTGGGCACAAATAGTGCAAAAGCAGAAAATGGCGCAAAACCTGGCTTCCCCTCTTCTGTCTTGTCCAGTTGTCTCATCCTGACCAATTAAAAAAATTTCAGGCTCCAGAGCATTGCTAGCTTTTCTGCTGGCGGGCGCTTCGCGCACTAATGTCGTGAGCCTATGGGCTCGCGGACTTGCGGCAGCCAGGCTCCGTTTTCAGCTGATATGCCAAACAGATATCCTGCTGCTTTTTACAGGCCACTCACCCTCACCCTCGGATGCCGACTTGCCTTCTCCTCACTTCAGTTACCACATCCCTTCATCCTGCACAACGGGGAAGTGTGGCGACAGACTGAACGGCATCCTGATTTGGATGTAGGTACACCTTCACGGCGTCTCTTTTCGTTCTCGTGACTCCACGACCAACACGTCAGGGTGGAGCTCAGGGAAACTAGACATTGCCCCCTGTTGGATTCCGCCAGTACTCGCTGCTTGCACGGATTGCCCTTTGTTCGGCAAAGGTGGAGATTTCTTCGACTCCCTCCGTTGGGTGTCACTGGGCCTTCACAGCGTCTCCATTTAATCTGGTGACGACAGGGGGCGGCTTGCCAGACGATGTCTTCCTCTTGTGTTTTACTGGTTCTGCATGCACAGACTCCACCGTGCTCGGCCAAGCTGGAGGTCTCTTGACCAACAGTGAGCGTAGACTAAAAGTTCCAAAGCACAGTCGAGCGCAGCAAGGTGCTCCTGAAAGTCGGTGGACGAGGAGGACAAGAGCCATAGCCGGAAAATATTGGCTATCGCTTCTCGGCCTTTTGCCTGAGATCAAATGTAGTCTCATTTAATCGTGGGAAGCTGAGAATCTCGATGACGATCGTGGATTGGAGAACTCGGAGGAATTGAAGTCGTCAAAGAGGAAACGTTTGGAGCCCGGCTGCTATTGGTGGATCCACATACTGGCCTAAACCTCTGGTTTAGGCCTAACGCCGATACAGTTCAGACCCAACGTACGAGCTATGGATGCAGCTGCATCCCGACCACCAGGCTGGGGAGTGCGAAACACTGTCCGAGTCACAGTGAAGAAAACGGAAGGAGAGTCACCTTTGGATCGGATACTCTTCGTGAAGCGGGTGCTGCTCGAGTGTTGTGGGTTTAAAGCAACAGAAATCTTCTGCTTGCAAAACTTCCCCAAAAATGGCTTCTTTGATGTCACCTTCAAGAGCGGCGCAGCGTGCATCAAATTCTTGAACGTCTTCAAGGAAAAAGGTAACCAGAGTCCCCTGTCGATCCTGACTGCGGAGCCTCTGTTTACGCTACCGGCACAGCGAAATCGGGTTGTTACACTGCACACGTACAACCCCCACGTCCCTGTGTCTGATGTGCTCACGTTCCTCGCCAGGTACGCTGAGCTGAAAGTGACAGCGTGCAAGTGAAAGACACCTTCGGCATCTGGACAAGTGAGCACCAGGTCAAGGTGACCCTAAGAACGGACAGCAACGGAGCCATCCTGCATCCCCCCTCCAATTTCGCTATTGGAGTAAATCGTGGCTACCTCTACTACGTGGGACAGCCACGAGTATGCCACGCCTGTGGCAAAACGGGGCATGTTGCCGCAAACTGCAGTGTGACCTTCTGCAAGAACTGCAGCCAGGAGGGACACATGACTAAGGACTGCAAGGAAGACAAGTGCTGCAACCTGTGTGGGGAGGCCGGCCATCTTTACAGGGCCTGCCCGAAACGCGGGGCGACATATGCACAGATCATCAGCAGCGGAGTCAAAAAGGCGACCAGAGAGGAGGTGCATACACCCTCCACCGAAAAAGACACCACGGTTCAGAATGAGGAAAAGCAACAGAAGGGCCCCCAACAAAAAGAGGAGGTCTCAGCACCTCCTGACAACCCAACCCCAGCCCCATCTGATGAGGAACACTCAATGGAAGAGGAAGAGGATGGGACAAAGAATAAAGAGCCCTGGGAAACAGTGAACAGGGACAAACGAAAGAGGAAACAAAAAAACAAACTGAAGAACCCCCCGAGGGGTAGTGGCAAAAAGCGACACCTCTCAGCCGGCGCACTTCGTGCCGACACCTCATCCGATGAGGGAAAACAGGACAAGAATCGGCCTCAGATAAAGAGGCAAAGCACCAACGTGGAACGGAAGGCACAGACCCCCCAGACCACCGACCGGGAAGAAAACAAGGTCACAGACCAACCCCCGATAGTAACGAGCAGCAACAACCCAGGTGAAGACCGGCCTGCAACCCCAACACCTACTGACTGCCACGACGAACCCCAGGGCTACACCCCCCCCCCCCAATGCATCTGCATCAAAATCACGCGGCCAGTACGGACCAGAACAGTTTTCTCAGCCCTGCAACTGTGCTAAAGTTTGCGAGCACCACCGGCATGCTGGGGAACATTCAACAGCTGGAACAGCCAACTGTATAGACTCTGGACTCTTGAGACGGGTAAATCTATCTTTTTATAATGGGTTTCAAAATTGCATCCATAAATGTGCGAAGCATCAAAGATACTTCGCGGTGTGTAGCCACACTCAACTATTTGGCAAATGTAAAAGCTGACCTACTGTTCCTGCAGGAGTGCGGAATTCCGCACCTCAGCAACTACAGGCGCTGGTCGAGCTGGTGGTCCCACGGGCCATCCATCTGGTCAGGAGGAAACGACTGCCGCTCCTCCGGCCTGGGTATTCTGCTGCGGGGAGGCAACTTCACCATCTCTGACGTTAAGGAGGTGGTGGGCGGCCGCCTCCTCGTAGCAGACGTGAAATACAAAAACACCCCTCTCAGACTTATTAATGTGTACGCCCCGGCCGTAAAAAGTGAGCGGCTGGCAGTCCTTCAGCAACTCCCACTGCTGTTGGCCACCTCCAAGCCGGTCATCCTGGGTGGTGACTTCAACTGCATCATCGATGCGGCTGGACGATCCAGCAAAGCCGACAGCAAACTAAACGCTACGTCCAGACTCCTGATGGAAACGGTAAAAGACGCCAAGCTGCTCGACGTCTGCAGCAACCCTGCAGACTGCGCGCAGCGTAGATACACATGGTCACGGCCAGACGGGTCCGTCCGCTCCAGGATAGACTTCTTTTTTGTGTCCCGAGCTTTCACGGTCAGGTCCACCGACGTAACGCCGGTGTTCTTCTCTGATCACTGCCTCCTACTGGCCGACTGCCACCTGCAGGAAGACCAGGGGGTAGGCAGGAGGACGTGGAAGCTAAATGTAAAACTGCTGACCCCTGAGAACATCGAGGAACTCAGGAGGGATTACAAAGGTTGGAGAACCGTGAAACCCCTCTTTGAGGCCCCACATCTCTGGTGGGAAGCAATCAAGGGCAATATCAAGAGGTTTTTCATCCTCAAGGGCGTTCAAAAGGTGAGAGAGAGACGAGGGGTCATGTCCAGGCTCCAGAAAAGTATGCAAAATTTGCTCCAGCTGCAGTCGATGGGGGTGGATGTCAAGGAGGATCTCCAAGAGGTGAGAGCCACCAAGCCTCGCTCTACACCTCGGAGGCCTCCAAGGTTATCTTCCGTTCCAGAGTCCGCTCCGTGGAGCAGGACGAAAAGTGCTCACGCTTCTTCTTCCAAAAGGTGCACAGAGAGACCTCTGTGATCAGCAGCCTGAAGGAAGAAGATGGCTCTGAAAAGTCATCGCAGTCTGACATCCTGAGGATCAGCCAATCCTTTTATGCCGGACTGTATGACCTGAAGCCAACAGATAGCACTGTTTCCCAGACTTTCCTGTCGACTATCACGGAGGTCATAGGCGACAGCGAGCTGGAAAACCTGGACAAACCACTAACTCTGGATGAGCTGACAAAGGCCGCCAAGTCGTTCGAAACGAGTAAAACTCCCGGAAGCGACGGCTTACCGGTTGAGTTGTCTTCGGCTCTGTGGGACTGGATAGGCCCAGACCTGCTGGGTGTACGAGAGTATGCTTCTGGAAGGCAACATGTCAGAGTCCATGAGGAAAGGCATCATCACCCTCATCTACAAGCAGAAGGGGGAAAGGGAAGAAATTCGAAATTGGCGACCCATTTCACTGTTGAATGTGGATTAGAAAATTCTAGCTAAGTTCATCGCCAATCGGGTCAGGTCTTCTCTGGAGTCGGTGATCCACCCTGAACAGACCTGTGCTGTACCCGGCAGGAAGATCTCTGATAGCTTCGCGCTACTCAGGGATACGACCGCCTATGTGCAGGACAGAAGGGTGGACACCTGCCTCATCAGCCTTGACCAGGAGAAGGCTTTTGACAGAATATCGCACACCTACATGATGGATGTGCTCTCCAAAATGGGGTTTGGGGAGGGAATTCGCAATTGCATCAAACTGCTCGACACAACCATCTATAGCGCAGTCTCAATCAATGGGTGGGAATCAGAAAAGTTCCAGATCAAATCCGGAGTCAGGCAGGGCTGCCCTCTCTCCTCTGCCCTTTTTGTGTGCTGCATAGAAACTGTTGGCCGAGTCCATCAGGAGGGATCCGGGTATAAGAGGAGTGACGATCCCAGGCAGTGGAGGCATGCAAGTCAAGGCCTCCCTGTACATGGACGATGTGGCCGTCTTCTGCTCGGATCCTGCGTCTGTACGCAGGCTCTTGACCACCTGCGACCAATTTGAACTGGCCTCGGGAGCCAAGGTAAACCGTGGCAAGAGCGAGGCCATGTTCTTTGGGAACTGGGCCGACCGGTCCTTTGTCCCCTTCACTGTCAGGTCAGATTACCTGAAGGTGCTGGTGATATGATTCGGAGTTGCTCGGGCGTGCACCAAAAACTGGGAGGAGCGCATAGCAAAGGTAAGGCAGAATCTGGGCTGGTGGGAGCAACGCTCCCTCTCCATTGCGGGCAAAACCCTGGTCATCACGTGTGAGGTACTCTCGGTGCTACTGTACATGGCGCAGGTCTGGCCCATAACCTGACCCTACGCCACAGAAGTCACCCGGGCCCTCTTCAAATTTATCTGGCGATCCAAGATGGACCGTGTCCGAAGGGACACCATGTACAAACCTCTGGAGAAGGGAGGGCGGAACGTACCCAACGCCTCCCTCATCATGTTGGGCACCTTTGTGTCCAGCTGCATCAATCTGTGCGTGGACCCCCAGTATGCAAACACCAAGTGTCACTACATACTGAGGTTCTACCTGTCATCGGTGTTACGAAGGATGGGCCTGGCCTCATTGCCGCGGAACGCTCCAAGTAGTTGGACCGTACCGTACCACCTGTCCTTTGTGGAAAAGTTTTTGAAGGAGAACACCTTTTACCACAAGGCAATGAAGCAGTGGTCAACACGTAATGTCGTCGAGCAACGAGTATGCCACACCTGTGGCAAAACGGGGCATGTTGCCACAAACTGCAGTGTGACCTTCTGCAAAAACTGCAGGCAGGAGGGACACATGACTCAGGACTGCAAAGAAGACAAGTGCTGCAACCTGTGTGAGGAGGCCGGCCATCTTTTCAGGGCCTGCCCGAAATGCGGGGCAACATATGCACAGATCATCAGCAGCGGAGTTAAAAAGATGATCAGAGAGGAGGTTCATACACCCTTCACCGAAAAAGATACCACGGCACAGAATAAGGAAAAGCAACAGAAGGGCCCTCAACAAAAAGGGGAGGACCCAGCACCTCCTGAAAACCCAACCCCAGCCCTATCTGATGAGGAACACTCAATGGAAGAGGATGGGACAAAGAACAAAGAGCCCTGGGAAACAGTGAACAGGGACAAACGAAAGAGAAAACAAAAAAACAAACTGAAGAACCCCATAATGGGGAGTGGCACAAAGCGACACCTTTCAGACAGTACACTTAGTGCCGAAACCTCCTCCGACGAGGGTAAACAAGCCAAGGATCGGCCTCAAATAAAGAGGCAAAGCACCAACGTGGAACGGGAGGCACAGACCCCCCAGACCACAAACCGGGAAGAAAATAAAACCCGCCGAGACAATCAACCCCTGGCTCATGGGAACACCAATATGACCAACGGCCACCAAACGCCGGACATCGAAAACAAGGTCACAGACCAACCCCCGGAAAGTAACAAGAAGCAACAACCCAGGCGAAGACCGGCCTGCAACCCCAACACCAACTGACTGCCACAACGGACGCCAGGGCTACACTCCCGCCCCCCCCTCAATACATCTGCATCAAGTTCACTAGCCAGTGCGGACCAGGACAATTTTCTCAGCCCTGCAACTGTGCTAAAGTTTGCGAGCACCACCGGCATGCTGGGGAACATCCAACAGCTGGAACAGCCAACTGTATAGACTCTGGACTCTGAGACTGGTAAATCTATCTTTATATAATGGGTTTTAAAATTGCATCCATTAATGTGCGAAGCATCAAAGATACTTCGCGGTGTGTAGCCACACTCAGCTACTTAGCAAACGTGAAAGCCGACCTACTGTTCCTGCAGGAGTGCGGAATTCCGCACCTCAGCAACTACAGGCGCTGGTCGAGCTGGTGGTCCCACGGGCCATCCATCTGGTCAGGAGGAAACGACTGCCGCTCCTCCGGCCTGGGTATTCTGCTGCGGGGAGGCAGCTTCACCATCTCCGACGTTAAGGAGGTGGTGGGCGGGCGCCTCCTCGTAGCAGACGTGAAATACAAAAACACCCCTCTCAGACTTATTAATCTGTACGCCCCGGCCGTTAAAAAGTGAGCGGCTGGCAGTCCTTCAGCAACTCCCACTGCTGTTGGCCACCTCCAAGCCGGTCATTCTGAGCGGTCACTTCAACTGCATCATCGATGCAACTGAACGATCTGCCGGAGCCGACACAAACTAGACGCTACGTCCAGACTCCTGATGGAAACGGTAAGAGACGCCAAGCTGCTCGACGTCTGCAGAAACCCTGCAGACGGAGCGCAGCGTAGATACGCATGGTCACGGCCAGACGGGTCCGTCCGCTCCAGGATAGACTTCTTCTTTGTGTCCCGTGCTTTCACGGCCATGTCCAAGATGTATGGCCGGTGTTCTTCTCTGACAACATCCTCCTGCTGGCCGACTGCCACCTGCTGGAAAACCAGGCTGCAGGCAGGGGGACATGGAAGCTGAATGTAAAACTGCTGAACCCTGAGAACCTCGAGGAACTCGAGAGGGATTACAAAGGTTGGAGAACCGTGAAACCCCTCTATGAGGCCCCACATCTCTGATGGGAAGCAATCAAGGGGAATATCAAGAGGTTTTTCATCCTCAAGGGCGTTCAAAAGGCGAGAGAGAGACGAGGGGATCATGTCCAGGCTCCAGAAAAGTATGCAGAATTTGCTCCAGCTGCAGTCGATGGGGGTGGATGTCAAGGAGGATCTCCAAGAGGTGAAGAGCCAGCAAGCCTCGCTGTACAACTCGGAGGCCTCCAAGGTTATCTTCCGTTCCAGAGTCCGCTCCGTGGAGCAGGACGAAAAGTGCTCACGCTTCTTCTTCCAAAAGGTGCACAGAGAGACCTCTGTGATCAGCAGCCTGAAGGAAGAAGATGGCTCTGAAAAGTCAACGCAGTCTGACGCCCTGAGGATCAGCCAATCCTTTTATGCCGGACTGTATGACCTGAAACCAACAGATAGCACTGATTCCCAGACCTTCCTGTCGACTATCACGGTGGTCTTAGGCGAGCTGGAAAACCTGGACAAACCACTAACTCTGGATGAGCTGACAAAGGCCGCCAAGTCCTTCGAGACGAGGAAAACTCCCGGAAGCGACGGCTTACCGGTTGAGTTGTATTCGGCTCTGTGGAACTGGATGGGCCCAGACCTGCTGGAAGTGTACGAGAGTATGCTTCTGGAAGGCAGCATGTCAGAGTCCATGAGGAAAGGCATCATCACCCACATCTACAAGCAGAAGGGGGAAAGGGAAGAAATTCGAAATTGGCGACCCATTTCACTGTTGAATGTGGATTCCAAAATTCTAGCCAAAGTCATCGCCAATCGGGTCAAGTCTGCTCTGGAGTCGGTGATCCACCCTGACCAGACCTGTGCTGTTCCTGGCAGGAAGATCTCTGAGAGCCTCGAGCTACTCAGGGATACGATCGCCTATGTGCAGGACAGGAGGGTGGTCACATGCCTCGTCAGCCATGACCAGGAGAAGGCTTTTGACAGAATATCGCACACCTACATGATGGATGTGCTCTCCAAAATGGGGTTTGGGGAGGGAATTCGCAATTGGATCAAACTGCTCTACACAAACATCTATAGCGCAGTCTCAATCAATGGGTGGGAATCAGAAAAGTTCCAGATAAATCCGGAGTCAGGCAGGGCTGCCCTCTCTCCTCTGCCCTTTTTGTGTGCTGCATGGAACCTTTTGCCGAGTCCATCAGGAAGGATCCGGGTATAAGATGAGTGACGATCCCAGGCAGTGGAGGCATACAAGTCAAGGCCTCCCTGTACATGGACGACGTTGCCGTCTTCTGCTCGGATCCTGCGTCTGCACGAAGGCTCTTGACCACCTGCGACCAGTTTGAACTGACCTCGGGAGCCAAGGTAAACCGTGGCAAGAGCGAGGCCATGTTCTTTGGGAGCTGGGCCGACCGGTCCTTCGTCCAATTCACTGTCAGGTCAGATTACCATGGGATATGGTTCGGAGCTGCTGGGGCATGCACCAAAAACTGGGAGGAGCGCATAGCCAAGGTAAGACAGGAACTGGGCTGGAGGGAGCAACGCTCCCTCTCCATTGCGGGCAAAACCCTGGTCATCAGGTGTGAGGTGCTCTCGGTGTTACTGTACGTGGCGCAGTTCTGACCCTACGCCACAGCAGTCACCCGGGCCAACTTGAAATTCATCTAGAGATCCAAGATGGACCGTGTCCGAAGGAAGGAGATGGCTCTGTAAAGTCATCGCAGTCTGACATCCTGAGGATCAGCCAATCCTTTTATGCCGGACTGTATGACCTGAAGCAAACAGATAGCACTGTTTCCCAGACCTTCCTGTCGACTATCACGGAGGTCATAGGCGACAGCGAGCTGGAAAACCTGGACAAACCGCTAACTCTGGATGAGCTGACAAAGGCCGTCAAGCCCTTCGAGACGAGTAAGACTCCCGGAAACCTCTGGAGAAGGGAGGGCGGAACGTACCCAACGCCTCCCTCATCCTGTTGGCCACTTTTGTGTCCAGCTGCATCAAGCTGTGCGTGGACCCCAAATATGCAAACACCAAGTGTCACTACATACTGAGGTTCTACCTGTCCCCCGTTTTACGAAGGATGATCCTGGCCTCAGTGCCGCGGAACGCTCCAAATCGTTGGACCGTTCCATACTACCTGTCCTTCGTGGAAAGGTTTTCGAAGAAAAACACCTTTGACCACAAGGCAATGAAGCAGAGTTCAGCACGTAATGCCCTCGAGGCCCTCAGGGAAACGGAGAACGTGGAGGACGTTGGATGGTTCGCTGAGCAGACTGCCAGAGTCGTCTCGCAGAACGACTCATCACCAGAACTTTCAAACAAGCACCAAGACCTAGCTTGGCTGGTGGTGAGAAGGCTCTGCGCCAATGCACGCTGCCCTCGGAATGGCTGTGGGGGAAATGAGACGGTCACACACCTCCTTGTGGAATGTGCCTTTGCAAAGAAGGTCTGGCGAGAGATGCAGTGGTATTTGTCAAGGTTTATCCCGAGCAGCTCTGTGACACAGGACTCTGTGCTCTACGGATTGTTTCCAGGGACACACACCGAGACAAATATCAACTGCTGCTGGAAGGTCATCAACTCGGTAAAAGACGCTCTTTGGTCTGCCCGAAACTTGCTGATCTTCCAGTGCAAAGAATTGTCCTCGATCGAGTGTTGCAGACTGGCACATTCCAAGGTCCAGGACTACGTGCTGAGGGACGCACTCAAGCTTGGGCCAGCTGCCGCCAAGGCGCAATGGGGAAAGACCACTGTGTAAGGTCCTTCCAGCAAATGTACACCGAGGGCCGGGTAACAGTGTAAAACCCCTCGGTCTGGGCAACCAACACTCCAATGTATAAAAGAAACATGACGATGTAAATATTTAAGAAGGAATTGTAATGTAAAGAGTGATATGTGTATAATAAGATCAAAATTGAATGGAAGAAAGTCAAGGCAATGTGTAACCCTGACGGAAATGTAGTCAAGACAATTCGAAATGCTCTGTAATGCTCATGATAAATTTTATTAATAAAGTATATTTTTTTGAATAACATTTTAAAAAAAAAATCTGTTCTTATCAGTATAATATCTGATGTGTCCTCTATCTGGGGACCGAATATTAAACTGATTTTTAAGACTCGGAGATCGTGCAGGGGATTGCTCCTAACACTCCACGCATCGACCTGGTCTTGCCATGCTTCCGGGAATGGTGCCTTCACCCCGCTTTGGGGAGCAAAGGTGCGAAGGCAGAAAATGGCGCAAAACCTGCCTTCCCCTTTTCTGTCTTGTCTCGTTATCTCATCCTGACCAATTTAAGGCCTTTCAGGCTCCAAAGCATTGCTAGCTTTTCTGCTGGCGGGAGCTTCGTGCACTAATGTTGCGAGCCGGTGGACTCGCGGACTTTCGGCAGCCAGGCTCCGTTTTCGGCTGATATGCGCACAGATTTCCTGCTGCTTTTTACAGGCCACTCACCCTCACCCCCGGATGCCGACTTGCCTTCTCGTCATTTCACTGACCAAAGCCCTTCATCCTGCACAACAGAGAAGTGTGGCGACAGACTGAACGGCATCCTGATTTGGATGTAGGTGTACCTTCACGGTGTCTCTTTTCATTCTCCTGACTCCACGACCAACACGCTAGGGTGTAGCTCAGGGGGACTAGACATTGCCCCCTGTTGGATTCCGCCAGTACTTGCTGCTTGCACGGATTGCCCTTTGTTCGGCAAAGGTGGAGGTTTCTTCGACTCCCTGCGTTGGGTGTCACTGGGCCTTCACAGCGTCTTCTTTCCTTCTGGTGACGACAGTGGAAGGCGTGCCAGACGATGTCTCCCTGTTGTGTTTTTCTGGTTCTGCATGCACAGACTCCACAGTGCTCGGCCAAGCTGGAGATCTCTTGACCAACCATGACCGTAGCCTAAACGTTCCAAAGCACAGTCGAGCGCAGCAAGGTGCACCTGAATGTTGGTGGGCGAGGAGGACAAGAGCCATAGCCGGGGAATATGGGCTATCGCTTCTCGGCCTTTTGGCTATGATCAACAGTATATTGGGTCAAGAGAAGCTGAGGATTGTGATGTAGATTGGAGAAGACAGAGGGATTGAAGTCGTCAAAGAGAAAATGTTTGTAGCTCGGCTGCTATTGGTGGATCTACATGCTGGGCTAAGCTTCTGGTTTAGGCCTAATGCCGATACAGTTTAGACTCAACGTATGAGGTTTGGCTGCAACTGCATCCCGACCACCAGGCTGGGGAGTGCGAAACACTGTCCGAATCACAGCGAAGAAGGCGGAAGGGGAGTCACCTGTAGACCGAAACTTCTTCGTGAAGCGGGTGCTGCTCGAGCAGCGGGTTCCAAGCAACAGATATCTTCTGCTTGCAAAACCTCCCCAACAATGGATATTTTGATGTCACCTTCAAGAGTGTTGCAGCGTGCATCAAATTCTTGAACGTGTTCAAAGAAAAGGGCAACCAAAGTCCCCTGTTTATCCTGACTGCGGAGCCTCTGTTTACGCTACCTTCGCAGCAAAACCGGGTTGTTACACTGCACAAGTACAACCCCCACGTCCCCGTGTCTGATGTGCTCACGTTCCTCGCCAGGAACGCTGAGCTGAAAAGTGACAGCGTGCAACTGATGGACACCTTTGGCATCTGGACAAGTGAGCACCAGATCAAGGTGACTCTGAGAACAGAGGGCGGCGGAACCATCCTGCAACCCCCCTCCAGTTCCGCCATTGGAGTAAATCGTGGCTACCTCTACTACGTGGGACAGCCACGAGTATGCCACACCTGTGGCAAAACGGGGCATGTTGCCGCCAACTGCAATGTCACCTTCTGCAACAACTGCAGGCAGGAGGGACACATGACTAAGGACTGCAAGGAAGACAAGTGCTGCAACCTGTGTGGGGAGGCCGGCCATCTTTACAGGGCCTGCCCGAAACGCGGGGCAACGTACGCACAAATCATCAGCGGCGGAGTCAAAAAGGCGACCTCAGAGGAGGTTGATGCCACCTCCATCGACAAAGACATCACAGCGCAGAATGTGTAAAAGCACCAGAAGGGCCCTCAACAAAAAGGGGAGGCCACAGCACGCCCTGACAATACAACCCCAACCTCATCTGACGAGGAACACTCAATGGAAGAGGATGGAACGAAGATTCAAGAGGAATAAAAGGTGAACAACATTAAACCAGTTGTACCGCTCCGTGGAAATCTCAGAGACAACCCCAGACAATGAGGCGCTGAGATGAATGTGTGTTTAAAAGGTGCGGGATGCAGAATGTGCCGGTGAAAAGGCGGCTGCAGCTTTCCTCTGTGTCTGTCAATGAATTAAAGACTCAAATCCCTCTCTGTCTCAAACCTCTGTCAGTGTGGCTGATTCAACTGCTTCAAGGCTGCCGCCTGCTGGTGGTTCACAGCCGCTGCAGGCGCTGCTCTGCGGCCAGAGAGACGTCGGCGGCTGTTTCCCGTCCCGGCCGCCAGAGGGCGTGGGTCACTCTCCCAGAAGCCGATGCTGCTTCCGCTCCTCCCAGTATCACCTCCTGTCCGCAGCCCGGCCCGGCCGCTGCTTGTTGGCGGAACATCCGGGTACCGGTGATGGGCGGGGCATCCGCCATGTTGCCGTGACGTCACCTCTCCACCCACCGGTTATTTCACAGAAAAGACGAAGAAGCGGCTGCTGGGAAACGGGGGAGTTGACTTAAATTCAGAGCCGCCCCCAGGAAATGAATTAAAATCAAATCAATAGGTCATTTCATAAACCAGTGACGGCTGCGAGACTGCGCATGCGCCGCCGCATCCCCCAGAGTGCGGCCAGAGGAGCCCAGGTTTGAAAAATAAATCAAATTGTCAAAAACAGATCAAAACTGGAATCGAAGCTTCAGAACCGAGAAGGAAGAGGAATTCAGACGGGAGAGGATGCGAGTAATTATAATCATCAGATGCAAATTAAATATTCAAACATGCGCCTGTGCTCATGTGCGGAGGGGCTTTCCCCCAGAGGACAGCGAGCGGGCCATCACCTCAATGAAGCCGTTTCCCCTGGCAACTCAAGATTGCCGCCGGCCGTCTCCCCGGCAACTCAAAATGGCGCCGGCCGTCACACCGAGCAGCTCAAGATGGCCGCCATCCTCAGGCTGTGGTTGTGGCGCAGGCGCAGTGGCGACTCCTGCAGCCTATTGTCCAGATTGGATGGAGCAGGAGATGGACAACAATTCCCTAAGGCAGAGACTGGCCAATGGCAGCATCTTTATTGACAAAACCAGTTCACATTGACTGAGCTTCAGCTCAATCTCAACGATGGCCGTTGACCAGCTCCACATTGAAACCACCGCGCCATCCACGGTGAAAAGTCCTTCTTACAAAGTAGACGTCTATCCTGAGATTGGACATTGCCCGTGACCCACAATATAACAGAAATTCCAAACTCAAATCACACGCAATGTGACAAAGGGCCACCCAGGCACAACACCAGAGTTTGGTTTGACCAACACCAATGTGTGTTTGATTCTGGTGCCACGCACTCCGACCTGGTGTGCGATCATTCTGAGGCAGAGAGACATCAGGATAACATCAGACGAAACATTGTGCCTTTTAATCTCTCTCCCTCTGACAGTCCCCGAGCAGGTACACCACGGCCATTAGACAGCCGTTCAGGTTGGGTGGATTGGCCATGAAAAACTGCCCGTTAATGTCCAAGTGTGTGCAGGTTAGGTTACTGGGTTATTGGGGTCGAGGGGGGTGGGCGGGGGAGTGGAACTCGGTACAGTACACTTTCGGAGGGTTGGCGTAGACTCATTGGGCCAAATGGCTTCCTTCTGTAATTGGAGTCATAAAATCATACAGCACAGAAAGGGCCATTCGGCCCATTGCGCTTGTGCGGGTCATAAATGAACAACTAACCATTCTAATGCCGTTTTCCAGGACTTGGCCCATAGCCTTCTATGCCGTGTAGGAATTCCATGTGATTCCATAAAATGTGCTCTTGATATCCATGATGGATTCTACTTCCACTTCAATGTCAGGCAGTACATTCAGGACAATAGTCACTGACTACATTAATACAATTCCTCAGTCACCTCTGTCGCAAAACCATCGACAACCGCTTCATCAGTGACCTTCCCTCCATCATAAGATCGCTGATAATTGCACAATCTTCAGCACCATACACAACTCCTCAGACAATGAAATGGAAAATGTGATCATACGAAGCAGGTCAGGCAGCATCTATGGAGATGCAAACAAATTACTTGAGTTATATGACACAGGAGTGCATCAGAAGCTCAGCAGATTGATTCTTGGGAGGGAAGATTGTCGCCTTGGAGAGATTGGGTTGACAGCACCTGCATTCACTAGAATTGAGAAGAATGGGAGGGAATCGAATTGAACCGTATAAAAAACTGACAGTGCTGGAGAAGCTGGATGTAGGGATGTTCGTTATTCTGGTTGGGGGCTGGGGAAGAAGAAGGTGTCACTGCAAATTGTTTCCATTCAAATAGTCACCCAATGCCCTCTTGAGTGCCTCGATTCAAATCTTCCACCAATGTGCCAAGGGCAGCATGGTAGCCTTGTGGATAGCACAATTGCTTCACAGCTCCAGGGTCCCAGGTTCGATTCCAGCTTGGGTCCCTGTCTGTGCGGAGTCTGCACATCCTCCCTGTGTGTGCGTGGGTTTCCTCCGGGTGCTCCGGTTTCCTCCCACAGTCCAAAGATGTGCAGGTTAGGTGGATTGGCTATGATAAATTGCCCTTAGTGTCCAAAATTGCCCTTAGTGTTGGGTGGGGTTACTGGGTTATGGGGATAGGGTGGTGGTGTTGACCTTGGGTAGGGTGCTCTTTCCAAGAGCCGGTGCACACTCGATGGGCCGAATGGCCTCCTTCTACACTGTAAATTCTACGAAAGCAAATTATTTTACTCCCATCATTCAAAGCTGATCCATTGTCCATCAAAAAAATCAATTGCTTCAACAAATGTACGGAAATATGATATCCTTTTGCGCTATTCATGACCATATTGTTATGGGCGAGGCGTTTTTAGAACCCGAAAATCTATCATGGAGTTCAACCAACCTCTCCCTTTAATGGATTTGTTGCTTTTCCTAGCACACGGCTTGTTCCCGAGGTGTAGGATTGCAATTATGGATACGTGGGTTTTTAAACACAAAACACTTTTATTCCATGAACTCAACTTAACATCTTAAATAAACATTGGATCTCTTAACACCCTTTTCTTCAAAGATAACTCAGAAAATATTGCAACAGTAAATAATTCCTAAAAATGTTCCTTCGAACTTCCAAAAGACTTAACACCTTCAAACAAAATCACATCAGGTTGAAGGCTTTACTTTAAATCACCCAAAATGATCCACGGATAGTCTTTCATGGCAGAGACCCAACTCACTGTAAAGCACAGGCACACACAAGCTGCTTTTTAAAACTGCAGCTCTCTGGAAACACCGAGACACAGACACGCTCTTTTTCCAACTGCAAAACAAAACTGCAAAACGGCTGACCTGACCTCAGCTCCACCCACTCTCTGACATCACTGTTTTCTTAAAGGTACATTGCTTCAACATCCATGTCTTAAAGGTACTCTCACATGACAATGTCCTGTGCTTCTATGTTACACCGATATTGTATTTTGATCAGATCACTGGGGTTGTGTTATCTGGTCGAAGGTTTTTCCAGAAGGAAATCCGGTGGAGGAGAGGTTGCGACATTACAATTCTCTTGGGCAGCCAGATTGCAATTGCAGGTAGGCTATTACTAGGCCAAGCATTACCCCGCCTCCTGTTTCTGACCCCGAAAACCTCTACCGCAGGGATAACCTGTCAGTTCTTGCCAGGTTGGGTGAAGTATCTATTAAACTATCAAGAAAAAGATTCTTACATTTACAAGTTCAGGACAATTACCAACACACCATACCCTAGCCTAAAATTACATCAGTGGCATTGGAATGGGGAAGATTATGTATGCCTTAAAAAACAAACCCACAAATAACAAGTCAAATTTGTTATTGAAGTCAATGCCTGGACGATCATTTTCCAGCATCCCATAATCAGACGGGCATCCCCCAGAGCCGAGGGGTTAGACAAGCAAAGTGAAAGAGAATACATTATATTTAATGGAGTGTGTTTTGACACATAGAAGTGTCCCCAACAAAACTGGAGGGTAAGGAAGATGGAGGATATTCCTTCAGACACTATCGCAGAGGCAGACGTCTGTCAAAATATTAATAGTAAGTGTGGGAAACATTTGCAATAATTCTATACATGATTAAGGAGAATGAAATAAATAGTTAATTGGTCGATCATTTTTACAACGCACTGTGGGACATGGTCTGTGTGGGTATGTTGTTACAAATGGATCTTCCATCCTTTTTTTTAAAGAACAACATTGAACGAAATGTCCTTGTCACTAGGTTATATATGCGGTTGTAAAAAAAACATCTAAAAAGTTCTCCCATATTCTTAGAGGTTTTGCCTTTCGCCATAGCTTATATTTTACCATTCTGACAATTCAGAAAAATAACAATAAATGTATAAATTTCCACTTTGAGCATTGTATCTCAATTAGAATTCCGTGAAGGTTTCGTGGCCAAATCCCGTGAAACCCCGTTGGCTTCATCAACAGACAGCCCCTCCCTACACCACCAACCCGCCACTCGCTGACACAGAGACACAGCATCTGCTGTCAAAAATAACGGCCTTTGCGATCATGCGCTACATAATGTTCCAAGATGCAGCATGCAGTGGTGGCATTTCAGGCCTTAACACAGGGAGCATGTTGTGGGCCTGGTTTGGAAGGATGGGGTTGAGGGGCAGAGGGGTAGTGGTGCGGTGCCCCAGGATATAGTGTGATGCTGTCCACAGTTGTCTTCATAAGACACCGTAAATCATGCTCGATGGTTGGAAATATGAAGGCACGGCTAGGGAATAAACAGAGAATTTGGCAGCCCTCAAATAGTAAAATTATTTGATGAAAATTGGCCAGGACGGGTAACAGAGAGTTTCATTGAATGGCTGTTGGTCAACAGAAGTCAAACATGTATTACTGTGTGAGTTCTGATATGCGGTCACTGTATGTATTTTGGGACATTAGTTAATACTGAGGTAATTCTTCAGCAACTCATAAAACACTGATTTAAAAAACCATAAAATGAAAAATATATTTCTTCCCAGAGATGTGAGACGTGAGAAATTTTAGTTGCAAAACATATGTTCCGCATCCGGGTATTGCCAAATGGATAGAGAAATGCTGATGGCGTCTAAAAGTCACGAACTCTTGCTGAATCAAAATTCTTAAAGTGACTCGACAGGAACAGAACTGCTCTACGAACCAGGACACAGCATACAACTGAGACATCACCCGAAATATTAACAGATTAATAGCTGGATCCCTCATTTTCACAACATCCAGACACTGCTCCAGAATTCATCTCTGAACAAAGGTACAAGAGTGCATCAGTGGGCCTCTCGCTAATAAAGCAATACAGGGATGACCAGGTAGCCGTGTGGTCCCAATTACTGACGAAACACTTAGGAAATCACATCGTGGTTAGTGCTTGACATGCTGTTGTTATGGGCGAGGCGTTTTCAGAACCCCAAAATGTGCCATGGAGTTGAACCAATCTCCCCCTTTAATGCAATTGTTGCTTTTCCGAGCACACGGCTTGTTCCCTAGGTGTGGTATTTCAATTATGGACACGTGGGTTTTCAAACACAACACAATGTTTATTCCATGAACTCAACTTAACCTCTGAAATAAACATTGGATCTCTTAACACCCCTTACTTCAAAGATAACCCCGAAAACATTACAACAGTAAATAATCCTTCAGTTATTCCTTTCAACATCCAAGAGAGACTTAACACCTTTAAACAGAAACACACCAGGTTAAACGCTTTACTATTATGAGTTTAAATCACCCAAATGATCCAGAGATAGTCTTTCACCTTTGAACATCCTTGAGATTAATACCTTTAAACAGAAACACATCAGGTTAAATGCTTTACTATTATGAGTTTAAATCACCCAAATGATCCAGAGATAGTCTTTCACCTTTGAACATCCTTGAGATTAATACCTTTAAACAGAAACACATCAGGTTAAATGCTTTACCATTATGAGTTTAAATCACCCAAATGATCCAGAGATAGTCTTTAACCTTTGAACATCCTTGAGACTTAACACCATTAAACAGAAACACGTCAGGTTAAAGGCTTTACTATTATGAGTTTAAATCACTCAAATGATCCAGAGATAGTCTTTCATGGCAGAGATCACAGCAGATCCAGCTCACTGCAAACACAGACAGACACCCAAGCTCTTTTCAAACTGAAACTACAAACTGGCTGAACTGAGCTCAGCTCCACCCACTCTCTGCTTTCACTGTTTTCTTAAAGGTACATTGCTGAAACATCCATTTCTTAAATGTACTCTCACATGACACTGTGTATTGAAATATATCAGAGGAAACTGACAACCAGATTGTAACTGACCCAGAAACCGTAATAACATCCTGCAACTAAAGGTAAGAGGAGGACCTAACATCCCAAGTACCTTTCTGCTCGCATCTCAACGGTATGTGTGGCATGTTCCTGTGAGGAAGAAGGATAAATACGGCAATTTTCAGGAGCCTTGGAAAACGAGAGATATTGTAGGCCTCGTCACAAAGAAAAAGGAGCAATTTGTCAGGGCTAAAAGGCTGGGAACAGACGAAGCCTGCGTGAAATATAAGGAAAGTAGGAATGAACTTAAGAAAGGAGTAAGGAGGGCTAGAAGGGGTCACGAAAAGTCATTGGCAAATAGGGTTAAGGAAAATCCCATGGCTTTTTACACGTACATAAAAAGCAAGAGGTAGCCAGGGAAAGGGTTGGCTCACTGAAGGATGGGCAAGGGAATCTATGTGTGGAGCCAGAGGAAATGGGCGAGGTACTCAATGAATACTTTGCATCAGTATTCACCAATGAGAAGACATTGGTAGATGTTGAGTCTAGAGAAGGGTGTGTAGATAGCCTGGGAGACATTGAGATCCAAAAAGACGAGGTGTCTTAAAAAATATTAAGGTAGGTAAGTCCCCAGGGCCTGATGGGATCTACCCCAGA
Source organism: Scyliorhinus torazame (assembly GCF_047496885.1). NCBI lineage: Eukaryota > Metazoa > Chordata > Chondrichthyes > Carcharhiniformes > Scyliorhinidae > Scyliorhinus > Scyliorhinus torazame. The sequence goes on along the minus strand of NC_092726.1, from coordinate 42,144,084 downwards.
ATACTGAAGGAAGTTGGAGAGAAAATTGCTGAGGCCTTGACAGAAATCTTTGGATCCTTACTGTCTTCAGGGGATGTCCCGGAGGACTGGAGAATAGCCAATGTTGTTCCTCTGTTTAAGAAGCGTAGCAACAATAATCCAGGGAACTACAGGCCGGTGAGCCTTACTTCAGTGGTAGGGAAGTTACTGGCGAGAATTCTTCGAGACAGGATCTACTCCCATTTGGAAGCAAATGGACGTATTGGTGAGAGGCAGCATGGTTTTGTGAAGGGGAGGTCGTGTCTCACTAACTTTATAGAGTTTTTCGAGGAGGTCACTAAGATGATTGATGCAGGTAGGGCCGTGGATGTTGTCTATATGGACTTCAGTAAGGCCTTTGACATGGTTCCTCATGGTAGACTAGTACAAAAGGTGAAGTCACACGGGGTCAGGGGTGAGCTGGGAAGGTGGATACAGAACTGGCTAGGTCATAGAAGGCAGAGAGTAGCAATGGAAGGATGCTTTTCTTATTGGAGGGTTGTGACCAGTGGTGTTCCACAGGGATCAGTGCTCGGACCTTTGCTGTTTGTAGTATATATAAATGATTTGGAGGAAAATGTAACTGGTCTGATTAGTAAGTTTGCAGACGACACAAAGGTTGGTGGAATTGCGGATAGCGATGAAGACTGTCAGAGGATACAGCAGGATTTAGATTGTTTGGAGACTTGGGCGGAGAGATGGCAGATGGAGTTTAATCCGGACAAATGTGAGGTAATGCATTTTGGAAGGTCTGATGCAGGTAGTGAATATACAGTGAATGGTAGAATCCTCAAGAGTATTGAAAGTCAAAGAGATCTAGGAGTACAGGTCCACAGGTCACTGAAAGGGGCAACACAGCTGGAGAAGGAAGTCAAGAAGCCATACGGCATGCTTGCCTTCATTGGCCGTGGCATTGAGTATAAGAATTGGCAAGTCATGTTGCAGCTGTATAGAACCTTAGTTAGGCCACACTTGGAGTATAGTGTTCAATTCTGGTCGCCACACTACCAGAAGGATGTGGAGGCTTTAGAGAGGGTGCAGAAGAGATTTACCAGAATGTTGCCTGGTATGGAGGGCATTAGCTATGAGGAGCGGTTGAATAAACTCGGTTTGTTCTCACTGGAACGAAGAAGGTTGACGGACGACCTGATAGAGGTCTACAAAATCATGAGGGGCATAGACAGAGTGGATAGTCAGAGTCTTTTCCCCGGGGTAGAGGGGTCAATTCCTAGAGGGCATAGGTTTAAGGTGAGAGGGGCAAGGTTTAGAGTAGATGTACGAGGCAAGTGTTTTACGCAGAGGGTGGTGGGTGCCTGGAACTCGCTACCGGAGGAGGTGGTGGAAGCAGGGACGATCGTGACATTTAAGGGGCAACTTGACAAATACATGAATAGGATGGGAATAGAGGGATACGGACCCAGGAAGTGTAGAAGATTGTAGTTTAGTCGGGCAGCATGGTCGGCATGGGCTTGGAGGGCCGAAGGGCCCGTTCCAGTGCTGTACATTTCTTTGTTCTTTGTTGTTTATAGTCCATCCGGCCTGCTGTGTGTAGTCAGGAAGTACTGAGGGATTTCAGCTGGATCGTGGCTCCTGTACAACTAAGCAGGACAAGGTATACGTATAGCTTATTGATTTTCACTTGAGGATTTTATATAGAAGCCATGCTTTCAGAAGTTACCAGTAAATGGTTACAGTTTAGCAATGTTACCTCCCCGCTACATTGCCCAGCACAAGTTAGAACATTCAGCAGCAGCGTGGCAACGCAAACGGAGATCAAAGACTGAAATGCAAACACAGACATCGCTAGAACGCCAGGTGCTTCCTGTCAGTTTTGCAGAACAGGAAAAGACACAGCGAGTCTTCTGAGGCTCTGCAAACTTAAACCTGCTTTCGCATTACCCAAAATATGTCTCAATGCCAATTGGTCAGCTTCTCATCAACATTTCTCTTTGTGTTTACAACAAATATAACAGTGCGCGTTACGTCTGTGCCAGAAGCTCGATAAATATTGCAGCACGTTTACTCAACTGACTGGCAAGTTGACCGATGAAGGTGCAAGAATTTTGGTGCATTAATAATGAACGATTACTGAGCGGCATTGGCCTGACGTACTCTGTCACTCTAAGCTGGGCACAGGCAGCAAACACGCTCAGAAATGTAATGTTGGCCTCGATCGTCTGATCGAAAAGTAATTAAATTCAATTGAAGAATTACTATATTTTAACAGAGCCTTTAATAACTTCTGCAATAAGTCGCTGCAAATTAGAAGTTAATTGAGATTGAGCCGCCATTTAGACTGAAAGTTATATAAAACCCAATAGGTTGCTGAAATCCTTGGTTAAACTGCGTGTCATTCCTTTAAGTATGTTCAAGGCTGAGATAGATATAATTTAAATCAATAAGGGGATCATGGGATATTGGGATAACGGGTAAAAGTGGTCTAGAAGATTATCATTGCAAATCAGTATTGTACAGTATTCAATTGTGGAACAGACTTGATTGGATAAATGACCTACTTCTGCCCCAACGTCTTGTCGATTTATGATCTGTAATGCATCCCCAAATCTTTAGTTATCCCTGTACAGGATCACCGACAATAATCCTCTGCATATTTCACGAACACAGCTGATTTGCTTGCAGAATAGCCAGGAAAATGTTATAAATTTGACACAACGTCTATTTGAAACATACGACAACATCGCGATCCACATCAAAGATCAGTTTAAAATAGGGCCGTTTGAACTTCAGGAATAGAGAGAAAAGTTGGAAATAGACGTTTCACTTCACTGTCTCTATCATGTTCCAATTGGATTGGGGACACGGCAGTACATGTCCGCGTGCGTCTGGGTGTGCTTTGATTTAGATTTTAAAAATGTACGGAACATGCGGTAAAGGATTTTGCATTCTGCGATGGACATTGAAAAGTGAAAATCACACTGTGTCAGCACAAACACTGAGTGCAATCAGGATGTGGAACCAAATGTCACAATAGGCTTCAAATATAAAATCTGACTAATTTCAAATATAATCGATGAGCTGCCTCTGAATCTGTTGGTGGCCAGGTTTAACATGATATTTTCAATGAGGATGATCAAAAGATCCATTTCGAGCTTAACTTTTACTTTGTTTTCAGGTTTTCCTGTGGATGTGTTGTTTCTCCATTATAAACCCCGCATTCAGGCGGATTAGCAAACACAATTTAGTCTTCCAATGCCTGCTTCATTTCAGGTGAACATTCCATCTCACGCACGGCTCTCTCTGACTGACAGAGCTGCAGTTTCAGTGCGAAATTGCCTTTCATCTGAATCTGGATGCTATGTTGCTGAGGTCACCTTGTCATGAAAGGTTGCATGTTTCGCTCCAAAGATGCTGCTACATCATTCAAGTCATTCAAACATTTTATTTGTCGCGTTTATAATTCAGTACGTCAGGTTCAACAGCATTGTGCTTGTATGCTGCACGGGAACCTTTGTGAAAGAAGGACATGGCTGCCAAAGGGCCACAAAGCAGCTTAGAAGGGCCTCCAAAAATGAATAATGAAATGAAACTTGCAAGGGGCATCAAAATGAAAAAGAATAAGTTTGACAGCTGTACAAAAGGAACGCCGGCGACCAGGAGCACTATTGGCCCGCTGCAGACTGAAAGTGAGGATATTGTCAATGACTGTGACAACTTTGCACACACGGTGAATAATTATTTGCCTGAGCATTCACATTAGGGCAGGACGCTGGAAAGCGTTAGGCCTCCTATTGTGGACCAAGAAAGGAGATACCTGGATACTTTCTGGATCGAGATGGTATGAAACTAAATTCAGGGGAATCCGAGAGGGGCCTGTGGGTTCAGCTGCCCAGAACAAAGAACAAAGAAATGTACAGCACAGGAACATGCCCTTCGGCCCTCCAATCTTGAGCCAATCATGATGCCCTAACTAAAAAACAAAACCTTCTGTACTCGGACCGTATTCCTCTATTTCCTCCATGTGGATGTACCTAGCCTCTTAATTTTGCTAATATGCCTACTTCCACCACATCCTCTGGCAGCATGGTCTACGTGCCCACCACTCTGTGTGAAAACCTTACCCCGCACACCTTCCTTACATTTTCCCCCTCTCACGTAGAATCTCTGCCCCCTTCTAATTGACACTTCCACCCTTGGAAAAAGCCGCTGACTACCCACCCGGTCTATGCCTCGCATAATTTTGTAGAACTCTATCAGGTGTCTCCTCAGCTTCTGTCTTTACAGCGAAATCAATTCTTGTTTATTCAATCTTTCCTCACAGTGAACACCTTCGAGACCAGGCACCATCCTGGTGAACTTACTTTTCACTCCCTCCAAACTAACACGTCTTTCTGATAATGTGGTTACTAGAACTGCACGCAATATTCTAAATGCGCCTAACCAAGGTTTTAAATAGCTGAAACGTGATTTTCTAACTCCGATACTCAGTGACCCGGCTGATGAAGGCAATCATGTCATTTACCTTCTGAATCACCTTGGCCACCTGTGTTGCCACTTTCACGGAAGTGTGGACCTGCACGCCGTGATCCCTCTGTTTGTTAATGTTCCTGAGCGTTCTGCCACTTACAGTATAATTCATACCTAGATTTGATACTCTAAAATGCATCATCTCGCCTTTGTCCGGAATAAACTCCAACTTTAATGTGTTTGCCCAAATTTCCAAACTATCTATACCCTGTTCTGTACTCTGGCAATCCTTGCCACGATCAGCAACTCCGCCAATCTTCACGTCATCCCCAAACTTACTGAAAATACCACCCACATTTTCTTCCAGATCATTTATGTATACAGCGATCGCGGCACCGATCCCTGCGGAACATCCCTAGCTACAGATCTCCGTTCTGAAAAACACCCTTCCACCGCTACGCTCTGCCTTGTACAACCAAGCCAATTCTGTGTCCATCTGGCCATCCCACGACGAATCCCATGAGATTTTAGTTTTTCTACCACTCTGCCATGTGGAACCTTGTCAATCTCCTTACTAACGTCTTTATAAACTATATCCAGAGCCCTTTCCTCATCAATTTTCTTTGTTACGTCTTCAGAAAACTCAATAAGTCGGTGAGGCATGGCCATCTACGTGCAAAACCGTGCTGTCTGTCACTAACTAGTCCATTTTCGTCCAAATGATCACAGAGCCGGTCCCTCACACTATTTTACAAAAGCAATAGATAATTCAAATTCCATGAAGAAGGGCAGAAGGTAATCAAGAAGGATAATGGAATGCTGGCATTTATACTTAGAGGACTGCAATATAAATATGCAGGGGTTGTATTGCAGCTTTACAAAACCCTTGTTATACCACAATTGGAGTACTGTGGGCAGATCTGGCCATTACACTCCAGGCAGCATATTCTGGCCTTGTGTGGAGTGTAGGCTAGGTTGAGGAGAATGACACTTTAACGTCAGGGGATAAGTGGAGAGATTAGACAAATTTCCTCTAGAATGTGAAAGGTTAAGAGGTGATCTGATCGACATCTTAAATATATCAAGACCAAAGGATAGATTAGGTAAATTTAAAGTGATTCAGCTGCTTGGAGATGTGAGGAAGCACTGCGTCACACAAAGTGTGGCAGAGATTTGGATCAAACTTCCAACAACGGCAATTCATACTCCATCAGCTGTTAATTGAAATCGGAGACAAAAACACCTTTCTATAAACCAAGACATTAAGGGAAATGGGCCACGGATTACTTAGTACTCAACAAGCCCTTAAATCCAATCAGATAGAGTTAGGCCCCGGATCAGCTAATTAATCACAGTGCAGTCTCGATGGGCTGAATGACCTTTTCCAGTTCCTATGTTGCATTGCAATTTCAGAGATAGATATTTGGAAAGAGATATTTAGTTATGAACGTCGAACCAAAAACAGGAGGCCAGATGTACATACAAACATACACATATGCATACACACACACCGCACCATCACACGCAGAGATTGCGAAGAGATTTAGATAGAGGTGAGAGAGACAGATTGAAAGCGAGAGATAGAGATAGATAGATAGAGTAATAGAGAGAAAGAGAGAATGAGAGAGCGAGAGAGAGAGAAATAGAAACAGCCAGGAGAGTTAATAAAGTGCAGATGGAGACTATTAAGAAATCATATTCGACATGCATTGGCTTATATCATTGGGTTTTCTCACTGTTGTACAATTTTTCTCAGATACTTTAGGCTGCACGATTGAGGTTCCTTGACAGGATATGGATTATATTTCGCAGATTAATACCATAGGGACGGGTCTGCTGTTATTTCGAGAAATTGCTTCGTTTGGGCTGTGCCTCCTTCGAGAATATAGTTCTCCAAATAGAAATGGTGGTAGAGTAGTATTGTCGCAGAGCGAGAAATCCAGAGACCCAGGATATGAAATGGGGACCCGGGTTCGAATCCCACCATGCAAAGTGATGGAATTTAATCTCAATAAAATATCTAAGTTAAAATGTCTACTGATGACCATGAACTATTATCTATTGTCTGATAAACCTATCTGGTTCACTCATGCCATTTAGAGAAGGAAATCTGCCATCCTTACCTGGTCTGGTAGTCGGTCTAACCTACATGTGGCTCCAGGTCCACAGCCATGTGATTGACTCTCAACTGCCCCCTCAAGAGCTTTTGGGAAGGGCAATAAATGCGTGCAGCACGAGCGACACCCATGACCCATGAAAGAATAAAATGACATCTGCGAGTTGCTGTAAGAGTAAGTAGGAAAGATTTTAATTCCCCCACAAGTTATTTATTATATTCAGATTGCATAGATTTGAAATTGTTGATTAACTTGTTGCTGAACAGAAAGTTATTCATTCACCGAGTTGTTAAGATGTGGACCGCGCGGTGAGAATACTGCTGAATTCAGACTCCACGGGATTCTGGGAACTCTGCTGGGACATGTGCGTTAGGAACACTCACTTCCAGATTTGTGGAGGAAAAGCAAAAGGCTCTGGCGTTGCAGCTGCAATAGGCCGCTGCGTCTGTGGTGGGAGATTCTATGACTCTATGATGCAGGATACGTCATCTACTTCCCTTCATGGGCCGCACAGGACAAGAAGGTGGATGAAACCTGGGCTTTTCTCACGTGTTATTGCTCTGATTGTTTCTCATTGGTGCACTTTATCAAAGGGCGGTTTACCTTATCCACATGACAGCATGAATTGATTATGCAGAAGAGGACAAACTGTTCTCAAAGAAATAATTGTCTGAACAGTCTGGGTTTCAGATCGTGCAGGAAAGGCAGTCTAGTGTCTGTGCACAACATCTGGTTAATATTCCAGTCTGATCGCAGTAAAGGACTGCCGGGACGATGATGCGCTCCTTTCTGACACTAGTTACACTGCAGCTTCTGAACTGTGAGTTATTATTGACTAAAACTATTCTGATTCCTGTTGAGAAATCAGCTATTATAAATATTTACATCAAATGAAGTGATGTACTAATTATTCGTCATGAAAATGCTTATGTGCTACATTGAGGAAGATAGGCGTTTGAATATTAACATTGGATACCGGAGTTAAAGGGATATTAATATATAATAAACTGCATTGGGAGGAGGGAAGCTCAGTGTCTGAAAAACTGAAATCCTCAGCGTTTTTCCATCATTCTTGATTCTTGGATTGAATTATTGTTTCGCACGAAGAAAGAACTAAGATCAGGTAACAGGCACAAACTGGATCAAATTTCCTTCCATCCATACACTCAGGTTGGACCAATAGGCCTATGTTTGTGACTCAAATAATTCTGAGTTCACTAGTCTCCAGCGGAAACTGTCTTTAATCTCCGTTCACCGGAGATTCTTGGTGCAGGCTGCAGATATTGGAGTTAAAAATCAAAAGGGAGAGTTCACACTGAACCTGGAAGAAACAGTTGACTTTTCCCTCAGAGTTTCGGAATCTGGGCTCCTTTTAGGAAAAGGTGACCGGGGATTTTCAACTGTGACCTTCAGTCATGTCTTTTCAGCTTTCTGTGACCTTCAGCTTTCCCGATAAAGCTGGGAAATTAACTGGCAGAAGTTCTCGTTATTTAATATTTTAGATTCTTTGTTTCATATTAAAATCCACCCCTTTCAAGTAAATTTAGAATATAGTATAAATGATTTACATATTTTTAAAGTTTTCAGTTGAGATTTACATCAAATTGAGATTTAAATCTGTCCTTGAACATAAACACATTAGCAGATGGGTTTACTTTGGCATCCGCCACCCCTGTATATTATAGAAACAGCATATTATAGAAACATATTGAAGTATTTAAGTGAGCTTGTCCGTTTTAAGTGTGTAGCCGCTGATTGAAGCAGTTAAATCCAGGCTGCCCGGCAGCACAGTGGTGAGCATGGTGCCGAGGATGTGCAGACTTTGGCCACGCTAAATTGCACCAGAATGTCATGTTGTTATTGTTGAATGGAAGCCGACGTATAAGCCAATGCAGTGAGTTTAAACTGCACTAACATCGCCATGAAGCTCCATATATATCTGTCAGAGAGTTTCCACAGTCGACCTTCCACATGAGTCCGTGTCCGGGGAAAATTAATATTTTTTAACAACCTTACAGCGTTGTGCAAATTGGATACACAGCGGACTGGATTCTCCACTATCCCAGCCGCGTGTTTCTCGGCGGCGCGCCGTTCTTTGGCGGCGGGATTTTTCACTCCCGCCGCTTGTCAATGGGATTTCCCATTGAAGACACCCCACACCGCCGGGAAACCTCTGGGTGGGAGTGCGCTGACGGAGGGAAAAGTGTATCTTAACACAGGAATTACAAGAGCAATTAATGCTGTTATTAATTACTTTTGTTTGGGGGGGGGGGGGTGGGTGAGGTGAGGAACATTCTCACAAGCTGAGATTTACTCATTCTGTGGGAAACTTGCTTTGTGAATACTGTTGCATAAGCGGCTCAGAAATGCTTTCATATATAACCACGTCGTGTTAAATTAGTATTTCTGTGCAATGTTTCTACTTTCTTTTTGTCGTCACTAATTTTGCGCAAACCCATTCCATATTTTTATTTTTGCTGTATACCAGGCAGTGTTCAGCAACATTTTCAGAATTGTTTCTTCATTCATCTCCTCATCTCGGGTATTTTGCTGAGTCCTATGCCGATGAGTAAGTTCAGTTCATCGCTAATCAAAATGAGTCTCTTAAGTTAAAGTTTTTAACCTCTCACTATTAATAACAATCACCGACACTCGTCCCTGCACTGATATTGATGTTACTGTCAAGTTAAGAACAGGCATCTTATGGAATAATATGTTGTCGGCAAATAGGGAAATAATTTTCCAACTATAATCACAGCAGTGTCATACGTAGGGTATCTTGCATCTGATTAATAGATACTTTAAATTTGTCACCAGTATTAACATCAAAAACAGAGTGAACACGGACTATAACTCCAGACTGAGGTCGTTTTAAAATGTTCAGCTGCGGCTTTTGTGCAGACACAGCAGACTGGAATTGAAATTCGAGTTCAACTGATCCGGCTACAAATAGTTAGAATAGATTGTACCGCAGTCCTGGATGCCTGTTAAGTTGCTGACTCCAGCTGTAGTTACTGCCCACTGAGCACACCCTCAGGTTAGGCAAAGCTGTATCTAAATGGAACCGCTGTGTGCCTGGTCTGCGGTACAGTGAACTGTTTTAACACCTTATTCTGGGTAATTGGATTGTTGGACACGGTGTATTAATATTGTAAATGTGGAAATTAAATTAAGCTGGAGCCAATGTTACTTTAACCATTATCAGTATGATTAATATCAATTACAATCTCGAATATGTTCCAAAACATAAATGGACATCTGTCTGTTTGTCTAACAATGAGGATTTTCCAGCCTCTCCACAGAGATTCCCTATTTCACGCGGGTTTCTGCAGAATGTAATGAGAACCTGTTCCTCAATCTCTTTGCACCTGCTCCATCGTCTATTCGTAAAACACGTGTGAAGCATTTTGTATCTTCACCTTCCACTGAAAGATGCCATAAAATTTCATCCGGTCCCGGAATTATAACATACATAACGGGTTACATTCTAAACTCACATCCAGTACGAGTTCATTTGGTGTGATGTAACTTTATGAAATTGAAGTTGCACTTTTCACACATATTCTGGGCCCGCTGACAATTATTTCTTTTAACCTATAATCAATATTTGTTTTAATAATTCTGCTCGTATCATTTAAATTTATTTCTGACAACTCTCCAATTCACGTGCCATAGTTTAAAATAAAATATTATTATTATCGACACATAGAACAATCCGCCATGGGAAGATACATTTACATTAAAATGCGCAAGAAATATTCTGACCTTCACATCCCGCCTGTATTTATCGGTAAATGATTATGAGTCGGCTTATTCACCGGCAGCGGAACACGTTGCATACGGACAAGCATAGTGAGGTTAAGGAGGGATCATTCCCGATATAGGAATGTCGATATAGTTCCCTGGCCGCATTGCAGCTGTCTTGCATTTCTTGGTGCTCCCACATGTCTGCGGCCCGTGTTTTTCTGGGCAGTAGAGGTCCGGGGTTTGGAAGCAGCTGTGGAAGTATGTCTGACGCTTTGCTACAGTTTACTGTTTAAAATCCACTTACTGCATGAGGGTGTCGCTGGCAAGACCTGCGTTTATTGTCCCGCCCTCCTTGCCCTTCAGAGGTTGGTGGCGATGTGTCTTTATGCACCTCTGCAATCCCTGATGTGCAAGTACATCCACCGTGCTGTTTGGCTGGGGGAGGCGTTTGCAGGTTTTTACCGAGCTACAGTGAAGGAATGGTCCACATCTTTCCCAGTTCGGATGGTGAATGACTTGGAGAGGGTCTGCCAGGTGTCGCTGTTCCCAGGAATCTACTGCTGACGTTCTCCTCGATGGTCGTGGTCGTTGGTTTAGCGGGAATGTCTCAGGGACGTGGCAAGTTTAATGAAACGGCTGACATGTGCCTTGTAGGTGATTTGCAGTCTTTACTGTGTCAGGAGTTGAGGGCGAATTGACTGAATTCGTGATGCTTGGGCCTCCGGTGCAGGCCGAGATGAATCACTCACGGGGCACTTCTGTCTGATAATTGTTGTCATAACTTTTGCACAGTTGTTGCTGGGGTCCTGCATCGCTGTGGATGGGGATATTTGTGTATACTCATTTTTCAGTGCGTTGTTTAATTGTCCAGCACCATTCAATGTATTTTCGCAGATGACACACTGACAAGTAAGTTCATGGTTGAGCTGCCCATCGATAGAAATGTGCTTTTATCTGGATGTTCTCCTAATGATTCTGTTTTGTGGCTTGTCATTGTCTGTGGCAATGCGCTTTTAGAGCAAACTAATGGAAAATAACTGAGGAAACATTACGAAGATTAACTCGGAAAAGGATGGTTTATAACTGGAGCAGGAAAACAAAAGACGGAATGGAATAAATGCGTTTCGTATATTCCAGTGAGACCATTGTGGTTGTGACATTCCTGAGTAGCTATTGGAATATGTTCCATCAGTCAGGCAATGTGTATCAAAAGATGGATTTATAGGCAGTATAACTATCAGGATTGAGTTCTTAAGGATGACTGAGGATTTCCAGGATCGGCCACACTTGACGAACACTCGATATTATAGAAAGCGGAGATACAGGATTTACATTATCGTTGTTAATTTTGGTATCAAGTGACAAATTTCGGCAAACCAACAGCACGGAGGAATCTCTGTCCAGTTTTAATAGTTTTTCATAGTTTTAATAGTGTATATACGAGCGATTAAAAGCAATCAGGAGATTTGACAGACACGCTGGCTGACCAGTCTGCGAATATATATTTTTATTTTTAAAAATAAATTTAGCGGACCCAATTCATTTTTTTCCCCAATTAAGGGGCAACGTAGCGTGACCAATGTACCTACTCTGCACATCATCGGGTTGTGGGGGCGAAATCCACGCAAACCAGGGGAGAATGTGCAAAATCCACGCGGTCAGTGACCCAGAGGCGGGATCGAACCTTTGACCACTGCACCGTGAGGCAGCAAGGCTAACCCAGTGCGCCACCGTGCTTACCGTCTGGGAGTATATAAAGGAAAAATGAATAGTATTGAGCCAACACATAGAATGTGACCATGATTTATGGAGTCCCCAACATCATGGTGGCGCCATTTTGAATAGTTAGCCGATTCGTGAGATTGTCAACATAGACCGACGGTATTGCAGGGTGACTATGGCAAAAGTCATGATGATCTGTGGGAGACAATGACCTCAGGAATATTGGGAACAGCTCAATATTTTGGCAGTTAAAACAATTCTGGGTAAATGTTGACACGTTACTGATATTAGCCATGTTACAATCGATTTAATCACAATTCCCGGTGTTCCTTCTTCCTGACATTCATGAAATTCAACCCGAAAGAAAATGTCGGATCCTGGATTTAGGTGGAATATTTTATCATTAGGTGTGAATTAATAAAACAAATCACCGTGTTGTCTTTGTTTGTATTCTTTTAAATTTAGAGTACCGAATTATTATTTCCCCAATCAAAGGACAATTTAGCGTGGTCAATCCACCCACCCTGCACATCTTTGGGTTGTGGGGGTGAAACCCACGCAGGCACGGGGAGAATATGCAAACTCCAGATGGACAATGACCCAGGGCTGGGGTTCAAACCCATGTCCTCAGCGCCGCAGTCCGAGTGCTAACCACTGCGCCACACGCAGCTCCAGGGTTGCCTTTGTGATGCTTGATTTGGACAGTTTCATTCATGTCGTGTTCCAGTGAGCACTGATTCTCAACTATTTATTCCAGGCAGACCCGGGAGCAGCCAGGCTGATTCAGCAGGTAATCGCTTTCATTCTCATAGCTGATATTTTCCTTCCCAACGCATCCAACTGAATTTTAAATCTGTGAGACAATCTCAGTGCTTTTCTGTTTAAGTATTGACACGTTATCAATTAATTCCTGTTGCGAGATTAATGCTGGATATTTCCGAGCGACAATTGATTGTGTCCGTGGGCTTAGAGAAAAATCAGACACAGCTGTCGGTCTGAAACAGATATTCAGTTCCCGAATTGCCAGCCAGCGCTGACATATCGTGGAATTTTACGGTCCTTCCGCCGTCGACATCATCCGGTTCCACTGAAGGCAGTGGGTTCACCACATTTTCCCCTCCCGCCCCCTCCCTGAGCGGGCAGCACATTACATATCTGTCCCTTCCAGCGGAGAGCGGGAGGGCGCAGCTGGCTCGGCGGTGATGGCAGATATCTTGTAATCCGCACTAGGATTGGAATCTCACTGTGCTCGGCCAATCCGTGTGATTGACCGCTGACTATTCCACTCTTGACCTGTGTAGAGAAAATAAATTCTTTTTCTAATATAAATTTAGAGTACCCAATTCATTTTTTCCAATTAAGGGGCAATTTAGCATGGCCAATCCCCCAACCCTGCACATCTTTGGGTTGTGGGGGGGGGGGGGGGGGGGGGTGATACCCACGCAGACACGGGGAGAATGTGCAAACTCCACACGGACAGTGACCCAGCGCCGGGATCGAACCTGGGACCTCGGCGCCGTGAGGCAGCAGGTCTCACCCTCTGCACCACCATGCTGCCCTGAGCGAATAAATTCTGTGCCGATGCACACTCCAGGGTGACGCAGCCGGTAGAATTGTTTTTAAATAACCCACTATTCGCCCCGTGTTTATACCATTTAGAAAGATGCTCTCTTACATTTGCAATGTCTAATATTTGCTGCGTGTTTGTTGAGCTCCTGTAAACGGCCCAATGCTACCAATGATTCTGATATTTACCGCTGTATCGGGGACCAATAACTCTGCATTTTATTTCTGTATTTTACAGAGGCGGTGAAGCTGAGACTGAGCAATGTGGGCAGTCGGTGCGCTGGGAGAGTGGAGATTCACTATAGCGGACAGTGGGGGACAGTGTATGATTCTGAATGGGACACGAAGGACGCCGCTGTTGTGTGTCGGGAGCTGGGCTGCGGCACCGCGCGCGCTGCATTGCGCAGCGCTCACTTTGGTGAAGGCTCCGGACCCATTGTGACGTGGCAGGTGCAATGCAAAGGGAGCGAATCCGCTCTGCGGGATTGTCCTTCAAAACGTTGGGATGCCTATTCCTTGCCGCATTCCAATGATGCCGGAGTAATTTGTTCAGGTAAAAATCTTTCTTCGTCTATTCTCTACCGAATGGAATCTGTTCACTGAAAATAGCGGCAGTGAATTTGAACTTATAGGACATCCTGATTAATAAAATGGGTTACTTCACCATCCAAGGCCTGCATCCTGTGCTGGGTTAACGTTGCGGGTAAACGCCCATTCGCTTTCATGTGCAGGGAGAAATTCGCGGCTCCATCAGTGGCAACATTTCGACCTTTAGTTTCTGAAGTAGAAAATGGACGTGAGAAAGAGGGAATAGAGCCAGCGCTGCTATTGGTAGGTCAGGGGTTACTTCCCCTCAATTTGGCATTCTATCAATCAAGACTTCAACGTTACAACACTGGTGATAAAGTGCGTGTTTGCAACATGACACTGACGGTCTCTTTTAGACAGACGGACAATTAAGTTAATCTGAAAGGAAAAATTATGGTCGCGAGAGAAGCAAAAACATTTGGTGGAAGGAGGTAAGTTGCTTGATTAGTGTTGGAGCGGAAATGAGCCAATGTCCAAACTAATCGTGACAGATTCTCATTCAGCAGATGTGTACAGATTTGTAAATCATTTGTATCATTGTAATCTATTGTTGCTCAGCCCACAGATTTCCCAGATTGGTATCCCAAGGTGCACACTGCGCTGGAAGACTGGAGATCCAGGTCGGTATAACCTGGGGAACAGTTTGTAACCTTGACTGGGACTGGAATGATGCCATGGTAGTCTGTGCTCAACTTCAGTGTGGAGTCGCCGTGTCTGTGAGAAGAGGGGGTGATTTTGGAGAGGGCACTGGACTGATACACAGCGATAGATTTCAATGCATAGGCAACGAGACAAGCCTGGAGGACTGTCCTCTTGTTCCAGTAAATCGGACCCAATGCACTCACAGCAACGATGTCAGTGTGATCTGTTCTGGTGAGTGTTGAATTATGAATGATAGATCATTTTTGTCCAATATTTCAGTAACTGAGCAAAAGACAATCCAAGTCCGAGATATTCAGTTCTAATCACTTATTTAGAGATCACGATGCCCGGCCAATCAGTGATTAATTTCATATTTCTGGCGTGACCTTACAAAGTAAGCACGGATATTGATAATGGTAAATATCTACATTTAATTGATCTTGTGAAAACAACAAATTATCATTGCTAATTACACATTGATGTAACTTTATATCGTACACTTCAATAGACAAGCTCTGTCTCCCCAGTCATGATCCACTTTATGGACTCTAACAATAGGTAATTTAGTAATTAACGGTGTTTACATTGTTAATAGAGAAAGATCTAGGGTATTGACAAAAGGAAAAAGATGAAGAGGTAGAACCATACAGTAATAGAATTTGAAGTGGAGAAGGAGGCCATTCGGCCCATCACGTTACCACCGGCCCTTGGACATAGCACCCCAGTTAAGGCCTCAACTCCGTCCTATCCCCGTAACCCAGTAACCCTACCTAACCTGTTTTGGATACTAAGGGCAATTTATCATGGCCAATCCATCGAACCTGCACATCTTTCCACTATGGAAGGGAACTGGAGCACCCGGAGGAAACCAATGCAGACACGGGGAGAACGTGCAGACTCCGCACAGACAGTGAACCAAGCCGAGAACCGATCCTGGGACCTGGAGCTGTGAAACAACGGTTCTAACCATTGTGGTATCGTGCTGCGCCTAAAGTATATATGTCATTTTTTGCTGCCGGTAGAAATTAATGAAGTTAGCTCTGTAACATAATTGCAAATGCCCGGTTAACATTCGGACACCAGCACTTGTAGTGGATAGTTTTCAAGCAGTTGAGTATAGAAATGAACAATACATGGAGAATTTTCCAAGAACGTCATAACCCCAAGAATTAAAACTATTCCAATAAACGGCCTCTTTCTGCATTTCCCGATCAGCGCCCTGTCTAAACATTGAAAGTCCTTCAACATTTTAAACATAATTCAGTCAACTCTGGATTGAGTCGATACGATACGTTTTTCAAACTGGCCTAATCATGCAAAGCTTAATTAAACATCTTATACTTAGTTGTAATCTATACAATGTCGCCTTTAAACCCACTATAATCGGCAATATTCCATCAGATTGATTTTCAGGATGAACACTCACATTTGAGTTGAGGCAGCTTCTTAAAAGTGTCCAGCACCATTTTAACTCCTTTAAAATGAGTATTTGGTGAACATGAGCAGTGGGTATAGGTGCCTTGGTATAATTTACTTTCCTTACTTTTGACGTGTGACTATTCTAATGGATATCTACAAGTTACGTGGGTCCGTGTTTATATCCGAAACAGGACAACATGGTCCCCGATTGGTTGGTGGCCAGGACAGGTGCTCAGGACGGGTGGAGTTGTTACACGGAGACCGCTGGGGGACGCTGTGTGATGTTTACTTTGGTTTAGAAGCCGCCAGTGTGATCTGTGAGCATCTTCAGTGCGGGGCGGTAAAGAACATCATGAGAGGTGTTGCCTTTGGAAAGGGAACCGGCCCTGTGTGGAAGGAGAACTACAGGTGCGGCGGGAACGAGTCCAGGTTGTGGCAGTGTCCGCTTTCATCCGTGGACGATTTTAGCTGCTCCCATGGAAATGAAGCCAGTGTCATCTGCTCGGGTGAGTGCCCTCAATCCAGATAATCCGAGCAAAGTAAAATGTGGTACAGAAAGTGACCGTGCAAGCGTTTTGGAAATGTAACTCACCTCATCACAGCCCTGGAGTGCCCTCGCAGACTGTATTATTTCCCTTCCACATAATTGATCAATTCTCTTTTCAATGACATGATTGATCTCCACCTCCATTATACCCACACTGTCCATTTCCGATCCAAACCACTCACTGCCGATGAAAGTACTCTGAGGTCACAATTGTTATTTTGTCAAGTATCTTAAATCTGAACCTCCTCCCATCCTCGCCCTATGCCGACGGGAACATTGCGTCCATATCTGTGTTACACAGAACTCAGGACTCTGAACACACGGTCAAATCGGGAAGTTAAAAAATCCTCACACTGCATTGAGGGTAATTAGAGGAGAAGTCCCGCGTGTCCACGCCTGTATTTTCTTTCACTCAATATCACACAGGACAGATTAATGGCTACTCTCACATGGCTGTTTGCGGGACTTTGGTCTCCTCCTTAATGTCTCTATTTTTTTTTTCATTTTGCATATTCCTGCAGCTGTTTCAGACAATTCACCTTTGCAATGGCAGAATAATAGCTCTCGGTATTCGGCACTGCAGGCAAATTCTTTCCCACACTCTGAATTTACATCCCTAGAATGCAAGCGTAATTTCAAAGGAGTTACATTCTCTTCTCCTATAATCCCAGATAATGCCGCAATCGCCCATCCTCTCGTGCTAGCTGCCAGCACCGATTCTCCGAACGTGATCGATTTCCCCTAATGTTACCTCATAGCTCCAAAATGTTTTCCAAATCTGTCCTGACCATACCGATGGAACTAGCCAATTGAACTGGAAGGATATGGGACGCGACTGCGTTCAGCTGCAACCTATCCCAACATTCCCTGATCACTCTTCCGCAGAACTGTTGCCCATATTGGAGGAAATTTATGTCCAAACCCCAGCATCTAATATCCAGCAAGGTGTACATGCGTTTCCTAATGTTACAAAAACAGAGCTGCATTTGCTCAGCATCCGCTCAGTCACACCCTTCACTCTTGCACCAGAGAAGCAGTCGGGGTGAAGATGATCGAAATCTGCGTTAATTTTTTTCACTGTTACCATTGTTCTCAACGTCTCACTTCACACAGATGAAAATTGGTCACTGAGATTGATGAATGGGGGTAGCAGGTGTGATGGCCGAGTGGAGATTTACTACAACCGCAGCTGGGGCAGAGTCCAGGACAGCCTCTGGGACCTGAATGACGCTCACGTGGTCTGCAGACAGCTGGGCTGCGGAGCCGCGATAGCCGCATATAACTCTTCACAATACGGAGAGGGTGAAGGGTCAGTGTGGTTGAATTATGTCCATTGTAAAGGAAACGAATCGCATGTCTGGAACTGCAGCTCATTCCCACCGATGTTGCCTCACACTGACAGCATCGACGTAGGGGTTCTGTGTTCAGGTGAATAAACACGTCATGTGACTGAAATGAATGGGAAATGTGTCATCGGCAATGGGAACATGTCATTTCTTCCTCAGGGGCCTGTGGAACAATTATTTAACACTGGAGCCAGGATGAACATGGGCAGTAATAACACATATTTGGAACTATGTTGACAGATTGAACAACGCGATAAATCTCTAGGTCCCGCCCTCAGTAAATACAGACAAAGCCAATAAGGACCAATGGCAACGATGACAAATGAATTGGTCAAAGGGGTAGATTTCATCAGCGCAACTGAAAGGGAGAGGAAAGGTTTATGTAAAGGAATTCTGATATTGTCTGTCAAAAGCCAATGTCGGGGCTGTTGATTTTTTTTTGTTCGTTCTTGTGATGTGGGCGTCGCTGTCTGGGCCAGCAATTGTTACCCAAATCTAATTGCCCTTGAACTGAGTGGAGTTCTAGACTATTTCAGACTGGGGGAAACTAAGACTTAACCGCATTGGTGTGTGGGGCTATAGTCACATGGAGGTCAGAGCGGGTTAGGACAACAGATTTCCTCACTGAGGTGCATTAGTGAATGAGATGGGTTTTTACGACAATCGACAATGGTTACATTGTCATCAATAGACGTCCAATTACAGATTTTAGTTGAATTCAAATTCCACCATTTCGCAAGATGGGATTAGAAGCCGCGCCCCCAGAGATATCCCCAGGTCTCTGCATTAGTAGTCCAGTAACAATACCGCTACGAAGACGCCTCCTCATTAAGTATGGGGGATCGATTGATGTATTTGTGCATTTGAACATGACAATGATATTCTAAAGCTAAATTATATTATAGGATGAAAGTGCAGGATAGATCAAATAGGTGATTTTGGTAGGCGGGGGGAGTGTGTGAGGCAATGTAATTGCGGTGGGCATTTCTGGTGAGATCAAATTTGCGCGGTTCACTTTGGAAAGTGTTGTTTGCAATAGCGTTTTTGAAGGGAGCAAGATTGGTTTCCCAGCTAGGCATTTGAGAAATCCTCCTGTCTTGAAAGAACATGGATCTTCTGAAACTTTCAGCCGGATGTGTGGTGAATTCGCGGGGAGGGTCAGTGCTTGAGCGGTTAAGCCGCTTATTCTCTCAATGATGCTACCAACCCATTGAACATTTTCTGATTTGTACCATTAAGAACATTATGGCGATATCTGATGAAATATGGGCAGCAAAACAGTATGCAGTGAAAAACATAACATAAAATGTTTGCTTATAGGGATTGTGTTTAGACCAATTAATTAACATAATTAGACAATTGCGGGCGAAATATACTATCCAGCATAGAATGGGCCAATCCCGAAAACCACGGTGCAGATTTTATAACATAAATTGAGAGTACCCACTAATTTTTTCCAATTAACGGGCAATTTAGCGTTATCAAATCACCATACGCTATTCATGTTTGGGTTGTGAGTGTGAGAACAACGCAGACACGGGCAGAATGTGAATTCTCCACATTGCCAGTGACCCAGGGCCGGGATTAATCCTGGGACCGCTGCGCGGTGAGGCAGCGGTGCTAACCACTGCTCGCTTTATCAATCTCCAAATGATTTGTATCGGTTGATTCAGATTTTCGGAACAGGCATTTCCCTACGTCCCATTGAAGAGCAGTTCCACATTGCCTTCACGGCGTAATTTTCCAGTCACCATATTATACATTTAGGTAAGACTACAAAAGTGTTGGACAACAGGTATTCATTTACCTGTGAACAGCAGCTTGAAAGGGAGATTTTGATTCAGCCGGCCATGACACAATAGTTTGAATTAAACAGTGATATGAATTTGTGTTAGAAGGATAATATTCCACTGCATTATTTTCTATCAGGACACAAACAGTTAAGGCTGTCTGACGGGGCAAGCCGGTGTGCTGGCCGATTGGAGATTTATTACTCTGGGACCTGGGGCTCAGTTTGTGACGATTCCTGGGACCTGACAGACGCTGACGTTGTTTGCAAACAGCTGGGCTGTGGAAATGCATTGCAGCTTCCATTTCCTGCCCCGTCTGGACCAGGCACAGGCACCATTTGGCTTGAAGAGCTGGACTGCTCCGGGAACGAATCGTCTATCTGGCAATGCCCCCATGCATTGTGGGGAAACCACGACTGTAATCATAAAGAAGATGTGGAGATCATGTGCTCAGGTAAAGATCGTATTTCCTTCAGTTATAAGCGAAGTTTCATACTGAAGATATATCCCCGAATTTGGTCGGAACTGCACTGACGTAGGTTAGTCGGACTAACGCCGAGTGTGGCGTTTATTCTGCACACAAATAGCATTAAAACGTTGATTCAGCCTACCGGATCTATGTTCCCTTCCGATTCTTTCTCCTCTCACTTCCGTTTATACTCTCAGTGTAAAAGCATCGATGCTGTCCGCCTCAAGTATCTTATGTTTTCTGAGTTTCACTTTCCTCCAACCTTCTGGCAATCAGAAGAAAAACATGTTCTCCTGAACTCACTGTGAATGTTATTCGTACAAGAGATGGTCGTAACAGGGTCATACAAATCCACAGCACAGAAAAGAGCTCTCGGCCCATCGTGTCTGTTATATATTGTGCAGCCCTCTTCAGAAGTAACTGCTTGCCCCATTTTCTGCCTCCTATAAATTTGGAACTTTTACTTGTGAGGGCAAAGTACGACTGGTTGATGTATATCATCAGGAACAGTAAAACCAGCACCAATCCATGTGAACATCCCGTTCGTACTTCTGCTATTTAACTAACAGAATAATTTACAGCTAATTTTACAGCAACTTTCCTACTGACTCGCTGGTTTCTCATTTTCTGACATGAGTTAACAATGTGGGAACTTGTCAAAGCTCTGCTGACAATCCAGGCTGATTTAAAGGAACGCATTTATCATAGATTATCATAGAATTTTCAGTGAAGAAGGACGCCATTGGGCCCATGGAGTCTTCACCGGCTCTTGGAAAGAGCACCCTACCCAAGGTCAACACCTCCACACCCAATCCCCATAACCCAGTAACTCCACCCAACACCAAACTTTGCAAAGTTTCCTAGTCATTCAATGCGGTACATCATGTAAATATCTGGTTTGGAATTCACATTTACTTATTATGGACTGTATCGTTTGATTGCAGCTGCTCGTTTCTGTTAATTTTCTGAAATAATATCAATGAAAATGTTAACTCAACTGGCGCAACATATGTATTGCAGTGCACTGTGGATAAACAATTGGTCAATTGAACCAACAGGGTGTTTGTTATTTCATTGATAGAACACAAAGAGCTACGTCTGGTTAATGGAAAGCATCGCTGTGAGGGGAGAGTGGAAGTGTTCTACAATGGGACCTGGGGCACAGTGTGCTCTGACAAACTGGAGAACCGTGATGCAGATGTGATCTGTAAACAGTTAGAGTGCGGCACCGCCGATTTCATTGACTATGACGCTAAATCATTTGGAATGGGTACCGGCCACATTTGGCTCGATGAGATCGAATGTCTGTCACATGAGACGACGCTTTGGCAATGTCAGGGAGACCCGTGGGGTCAACACAACTGTGAACATCGGGAAGATGCGGGTATTGTTTGTTCAGGTAACACAATGAACTACTTTGTTTGCAGATGTAATTTCACATATTAATTTCATCTTCATTCAACATGTCTGTCTTATCAACAGGGGGAAACACAATAAAGGGACCACACTACAGTTTCAAGGACTGCGGTGGAGAATCAGGTTCTCCTTCATCTTTTCTAACAGCTGCCTGATTGTATTCTGCGCTTGTGTCACGTCAAGTGTAATAATTATTTTTTCTTTGACAAATTCAGGACAAATCTTGCGCTTGGCTGGAGGTGACACCAAATGCTCCGGGCGAGTGGCGATATTGTGTAACGACACTTGGGGCACGGTATGCGATGATTCCTGGGATATGAACGATGCCAGAGTTGTGTGCAGGCAGTTGGAGTGTGGTCCCCCTCTATTGGCCCCAGGAGGGGCCTCTTTTGGCCAGGGTAACGGTACTACCTGGCTGGATGAGGTGAAGTGCACTGGAAATGAATCCTTTCTCTCTGATTGTCCTTTATCATTGTGGCCTCAAGCTGACTGTGATCACAAGGAAGACGCCAGTGTGGTTTGTTCCGGTAAGCATCGCACAGAGTGGTGGGAGCTTGAGCTGGACAGGGGTGTTTGGTTCTTGGTTTCATAGATTATCATAGAATTTACAGTGCAGAAGGAGGCCATTCGGCCCATCGAGTCTGCACCGGCTCTTGGAAAGAGCACCCTACCCAAGGTCAACACCGCCACCCTATCCCCATAACCCAGTAACCCCACCCAACACTAAGGGCAATTTTGGACACTATAGATTAAATCTTCTGAATATGAAGCACGTATATAAATTAAGAATAACAGCTAAATTTCGAACATCAAACCCAAATAATTGTTTATTTTTTTCGACATGTTCCACAGATCCGCCTTTCTCTCCAACTTCTTCTCCATCCACGCCTGAAGGTACATCTCGTTGATAGAAATCATTCAATATTATTGTTATTTTTATATTCGGGGAATAATTGGACATTGGAATTGCCTAGTTGTGAGGATTTCTCAAAATGATAATCATGTAAACATTGAAAATTACACGGTGAAACCTTTATCTGTGAAAACGTTCCTGAATCTTTAATACAGCTCCTGGAGATGAAAACACTTCCATTCCTCTTGTTATCTGCATATCACTCGGAGTCCTATTGATCTGTGAGTTACTCGCCCTGGTGACAGTAATGCAGAGGAAGATGTCAATAAAAGGTGCGGCTCGAATCGGATTGTGAACCTCACACTGAATTTTGAATGTTGCTTTATCTTCTCTTCAATGTCTCTTTCCCCAAACTGTACCCAGTCGGTTGTAAGACAGAAAATAACATGCTATTGGTCAGTCATTTCGTTCAAGGTATTCGAGAAACAGTAACATCATAGAATCATAAAAACTGTACAGTACAGAGGGAGACCAGTCGCCCCATCGAATCTGCACCAACCCTCCTAATGCGCACCCGACGTAGGCCTGATCCAACCCTCTATTCCCGTACCCGCACCTAACCATAGGCACTAAGGGGAAATTTTGAATTGTCAATCCGACTAACCTCCACATCTTTGAATAGATTCAAAACATTACACTTAAAATAGGGACTTTTCATCAGCCGTCCAGGAGACTCGAAATTAGTTTCATTTTTGTAACAATAGATCAACACATGGAATGAAAACACTTTAAACTCTGAGCTCAGTATTTTCTTTAGCTGCTTATATATATTATTCCATTCAGTATTCGTTGTAAGCCTGCACAGTCTGTGCCGATGTCCACTGTCAACTTCTCTGAATGGAATCAGCCGCCGTTTTCAGAAGTGATGGAACATTTTCTATCTTTTACATTCTGCATCCCAGCACAACAAACACTCTGGTATCAGTGGATCTCTGCTGGTGGTGCAGTGAGTACTGGGCCCACAGCCGAGTCAGAAGCTCCGCTTCAGGTCCAAAGACTTCATATACCAAGGAATATCAAAACACCTTGAAAGTTCTTTCCATGGCCACAATGACACACAGGTAAAGTGGGGGAAAGTCCTGCTCCGTCAAGCTTGGTGTGGATTTGTGACCGTCTGGCGACAGGCTGGCGACATTTTCCCTACAGAATTTTGGCTATAGAATCTGATGAACCTTTGTCTTGTGAACCACTATGATTGGGGCTGAGAAACAAAACTGCTCCCCGTATCTTAACTCGCACCAAGTTATTTTGATTCATATCTGATGGACAGAACAATAGTGGCCCGGAAATCCCTCCGTTACTGATCCTTGAAATCGAGTAAGTGGAATTATTACTGGGCCAATCATCCAGAGACACAAAGTAATGCTCTGTGTTCCGTGGTACAAATACAGCCTCGGCAAAGAGGGAGATTTGAAATGAGTCAATCTGGAATTATATGTCTAACTATGATTGTAACAATATGCTAATCGTTCCGCTCTCCCGCCAACAGGTCCTCTCACTGGCGGCTGGGACTCACCATCTGGTTTCTACCAACCAATTTATGCAGAAATATATAATACTCCACCTGAGAAGGTTTCCATCCAGACCCGTGATTCAGGTTTGCATTCTGTATTCACTTCAAAACCAAGTTACAAGGGCAAATACCGGTTCAGGTTTAACAAGTTTAATTTTCAGTGCACTGGCTGCACAACACCATTCTCGTGCAACAAGGAGATCTGTATTTCTTCATCTTCAGATGACGAATGATTTTGATTCGATTCCCACTCTCCCGAATTGTTCCAGAATGTTTTTGGCGGCCAGTGCATAACATATAGAGCACCGTAGGAGTTTCCCACAAGGCTGCATCGCGGCTCCATTTGCCCCCAGCAACATTCAGCTTCAAATACGTATCGGCAAAGCGGCTGCTGGAATATGTAAATGAACATTTCAAAGCTTGCAGATGATACCACGTTGGGTGGGAGGGTGAACTGTGACGAGGATGCCGGAATCCAACAGCATGCTCTGGACAGGTACGGTGAGTGGGGAAATCAATGGCAGATGCAGTATAATTTGGATAAGTGTGAGATTAATCACTTTGGAAGCAAAAACAGGAAGGCAGATTACCACCTGAATTGTTGTAATTTGGGAGAGGGGAGTGTGCAGCGGGACCTGGGAGTCATTGCGCACCAGTCGCTGAAGGTAAGCATGCAGATGCACAGGCGGTAAAGGAGGTTAAGGGCTGGATGAGCTCAGTGGGCTCGACCGTTGGTTTCCAGTGCCGAACAAGGCTAGCAGCGTGGGTTCAATCCCCGTACCAGCTTACGCGAACAGGTGCCGTAATGTGGCAACGAGGGGCTTTTCGCAGTAACTTCATACTTATGACAATAAAAGATTAGTATTATATTATGGTATTTTGGCCTTCATTGCAAGAAATTTCGAGTACAGATGCCGGGATGTGTTGCTGCCATACCTCGAATATTGCGCACAGTTTTGGTCTCCCTTTCTGAGGAAGAATGTTCTTGCTCTCGAGGTAGTGCAACGAAGGTTTATCAGACTGATCCCAGGTATGGACTGATACCAAGAATGGTAGATCTGTCAAATGCGGAGAGATTCAGTACGTTAGGATTGTCCTCTCTGAAGTTCAGGAAAATGATCTCATCGAGACTTACAAAATTCTAACAGGTCTAGACAGGGTAGATGCAGGGAAGATGTTACCAATGATGAGTGTGTCCACAACCAGGAGTCAGTCTGAGGATTCAGGGTAAACTATTTCGGACAGAGATGAGGACACGTTTCTTCACCCAATGTGTGGTGAGCCTGTGGAATCCATTCTCACAGAATGTATTCACGAGGCGGCAAGATATAGCACTTGGGGAGAGTGGGACATAAATGGAAAAGATAGCAGAGGCAGTACTGCAGTTATTTACTAATCATGACTAAAGGTGTAATGTCAGGCTCCTAGCGGAAAGCTAGGGATATTACGAATAAATAATATTACTAAAGGATATTACTAATAAAGGATGAGAAGAATGTCTAGGAAAATAAACATCAATCCGCTGAACATTATCGAGAGGAAAATTCCGACTAAAGGAGGGAAGAAAATCAATACAAATAAAAGAATATTAGAACGGTCAGCGCATCTTTCAAATAGGACCTCTCAACACCGAATTAATTTAAAGGCGCCGGAGCAGATATGGTTTACACTGTAAATCTTGATGTCTAATATTAGGCTAGAAGTTAGCACCTAATACACTAATGAATGAGACCAGAGCACAGCTGTCAGCTAGGTGATAAGTAGGTGCAATGTGGCCTCTGAGTCAGACGTTTTCAGGTTCAGGCTCCACCCCATAACTTGGACAGATAAATGAAGTCTGGCACTGCGGTGCATTGCTGAGCGGGGAGCTGTGCATCTTCGGATGTCAGCTTTCATTGGAGCTATTGAAGAGAGGAACATCATGTCCTCTATTCTGAGTATAAAGTATCAATTGACCATGCTGAAGAAGTCTTGAGGGTTTGCCGTTTTGTCCTGACCAATAATGACCCCTGTCGCAAATTCACACAATCAGGTGACATGTTCTTTATGTTGAAATGCTGTGATGTCCGTGGTAATTCACAATTTGACTGCTGTGTTCCCATATTGTAACAGCGACTAATTTTAATTGTACATCTTTAGCTGCAAAGAGTTTAAAACCTGCTGATCATGAAAAACACGAAAAACAAGTGGTTATTTCATGAGTATGGAGTCACGTGGAAAGCAGAAGAATTAGTCCCAGTCGGTAGTGATCGAAGGACTAAATTCTGGGAATAAATGCATCCATATAGACGGAAGGAGGTTAGGAATGTGCTCTGCATGAATAGGCGCTAAGATGAATGTTGTTTGTAATTTGTTGGATCAACTTTGAGTTTGGAGTCAAAACTACATTTTTACGATGGTCTCAAATTGTGGTAGGCGGAGATGTACTGACTTGATAGAATAGATATACGATTGGAAAATTAATTTTTACATAAGTAACTAACATAAATGAAAACTTTGTGAGAAAAGGCACCATGTCATGTATTAAATTAAGAATAATTTAAATGACATACTTACTAAATGGGGTTAAGAACACAAAGGTAGAATAGTAATCTGATGTAAAGTAAAAACGTCAACTAAAACCAAATAAAACACAAATGTTCATTTCTAACTCCGGGAAAACAGACATTTCCGGACAAAGTCAGCAGGTGTGGCAGGATTCTGGGCGAGACCAACAAATCCAACACTTTGAGACCATGTGACTCTTCCTGCCAGACCATCTGACTGTGACATAATTTGATTTTCAGCATCCGCAGTATGTTGCTTTTATAAAAGTTTATTTTTAACCAGGTATAACTGGAAGGTAGAAGAATGAAGATCAAAGTCAATCGAACTTTGGTTGGATGGAATTGGAGTAGATTGTATGGATCTGAAGAGGATATTACGAAAGTGCAAGAACAGTTAAGGGGAGGGCTGATCACAATGTACAAGAGCGTGAACAGTATTGAGGGGTGCTGTTTATCCAGAATGGCTGAACAGAAAGGAAGCAAAATGATCGCATTTGGCGCATTCTGGCTCTTCCCTGAACCATTGCCGCGGGTTCCACGATCTAAATCCACTTCTGATGTATTTACCGTCAGTGATATTGAAACAGAGGGAATTATTGTGGGAGGGGAAGCGGTTCTGTATCAAACACCCAACGGCTGATGCAGACCTCACGGATTATGCCTTATATTATTTAATCCACTGGGATATCTGACACATTAACTATCCGAACGGACGGAACTGTTAGATGACAGAAGTGACATTTATTGTCCACCTGATGGACATAAATAACAAACCAGTCATTTTCTGGAACACAGGGTTTACTGCAGAAACTCAGTATTAGTAAAGAAGTGGAGATAGGAAACTGATGACAGTGAAGGCCGATAAATATCAGGACTTGATAATATACATTCCAGGCTACTTACCAACGTGGCGCTAGATCTTGTTGATGCATTGTGCGTCATCTTTTATGATGATTTGCACTTTGTAATTAATTATTGGAGGATAGCTCATGTAATCCCATTATTCAGAAGGAGAGGGTGACTGAAAATGGGAAATGATAGATCAGTACACCTAACGTCAGTAGTGGGGACAATTCTAGAGTCATTATGAAAAACCAAATAGCAGGCCACTTATAAAACAGTGATAAAATCGTGCAGAGTCATCATGGATTTACGAAAAGGAAAACATGCTTATGAGTACGACTGGAATTATTTGAGCATATAATCAGTAGAATATATAAGGTGGGACAGTGGGCCTGGTTTACCTAGACTTTCAGAAGGCTTTCTACAATGACCCTCACCCGATTATTAGCAAGTGACATTGAAACGCAAACGATTAGGAGGAGGATATTAAGATGAATGGAATTTTGTTTGGCAGAAAAGAAGCAGAAGAGTAGGGATTTTTAAAAAAAATCAGAATGGCAGTCATTGAGGTATTGCATGTTTCAGTGCTGGGACCCAAGCTGTTCACAATATACATTAATGATTTAAAGAATGCAATATGCCCAACACTTCAGATGACACACGCTGTGTGAGAGGGTGAGCTATAAGGAGGATGGATACAAAGATGTTTCAGTGTGATTTGGCCGAGCTGAGTGGGAAAATTCAGGGGATATGCAGTGTTATGTGGATAAATGTGAGGTTGGCGGCAAAAGTAAGAAGACAGAATATCATCTGATTGATTATAAATTGAGAGAGCGGTTTGTGCAACGAGACCCGGGTGTCTTCTCACACCAGTCGCTGAAGGTAATCCTGCAGGTACAGCAGGTGGAACAGAAGGCAACTGGTTTGCTGGCCATAAAAGTAGAAGAACAGGATGTCATGGTGCAATTATAAAGTGCCTTCGTGAGACCACACCAGGAATATTGTACAGTTTTGGTCACCTTATCTGAGGGGTGATTTGTTTTTGCCATAAAGGGAGTGCAACGAATATTTACCAGATGGATCCCTATAATGGTGGGTCCGACATATGAGGAAATAGTGAGTCCTTCACGATAATTTACGCTTGAGTTCAGAAGAATGCAGAGCGTTTGTGGCATCTATCTGAAACCTATAAAATGCAATCAGGATTACTTCCTTCACTTGGATATGATATTGTGTAATTTGCTACTACAAAAAGTAATTGAGCCCAAAACACATATGTTGATTTCCAGAACGAATTAGAAGGGCCGAATGACCCACTCCTGCTCCTACGTTCCATATTTCTATGTCTCTCTATGTTCCTCTGTATAGTTGTCCTGAAAAGTTTGTGCAGTTTCTTCGCCTGATCTCCCAAAGTTGAATGTTCTTCCAAAGTGGAGTCATGTATCAATTCCAGGACATTGTCACAATGATGGTGAAGTTATTGATACCTCGCCTCTGATTGGTTGAAATATTATGTGTCGTGATGACTTTATGATGACTCCACCACAAACAACTGATCCATTAACCAATCACTTTCTGTTTAGCAGATTCTGCAACGATTAACACTCTCAACCAGATTGAATATTACAGCAGTCACAGTTTGGGTGACACTGATCCTGGATCCGCATATCCTGAAGATGAATGCTCAAATATGCAGGGTATGTAGAAATTTACTTTCCACCATCTCGTTTCAGTTCTTCACTCTGTAATATCTGAAATACCAAAACAGATCAACTATTAAATGAGAGATTCAAGGATCTCAGGTATTGCACAATGATTTCAGTAACCGAAACATCGAAACTGCTTGAGTCTGAAACAACGTCTTATCATTTCTCCCAATAAAATAAATTAATTAAAAATAAACGTTTCCTTGTGATTCTACACAAGCCTATGGAGGCTGTGAAATGTTTGCAGGTTGGTGGGATGTACATTTTCTGGGAACAGTATGAATTTAAACTAAAATTGAAAATACTGCCGCACAAGCTGGCTCAATAATTCTCTCCACTCAAACTCAATGACATCATACCGTAATCGATCTACTTTCCTGCCCCGGTATTACTTGGGAGAGAATGATTAAAGTATATCATTCTAACTGTCCTTTGGACGTAAGTAACTTCAACTGCAAACACCTGTGCCTCTCAGCTCCTGTTTCTGCCGACTATGACGATGCTGAGACTGAAACCATTGACGCCCAGAGTGGACACATGCTGCAGGATCCTGGGTCTGATGATCGCATTACATTGGGAAAGTTCAGCGGTGATATCCACACTCTGGGTAAGATAATCCTTTGATTCTTCTGTTTCTTTGAGAATCGCTCGCTTCCGTCGATGATTTTCTCCAGCTCCGCTGAGATAGGCTCTAGGATGAACGATGAGCCCAATGGACGACCTGCAGATTTTGCTACATCTGGGGCAGCTTGATGGGCTGGGAAAACAGGTTGTTTAACAGGAGGATCATCAACTTTTCACAACTCAAGTTCGGCTTTGCGCATTTCCACGAAGTCTCTTGATGTGCTTCATGCCATTGGGGGTGACCCTTCTACATTATTGGGCTTTCAAATTCCAGGTCCTTCCATTGGTCATCGCGCATGTTTCAATTTGCTTGGATGTTTGATGACACCCCTGTACTTTTCCACGTCCCTCTTGCTGTCTTCTGTTGCGACTGCGTTCCCAATAGATTATCAGCTCTGGTTATTCCCTCAGTCACCAACCTTCTTGTGAGGAATTGACTCTCTCTGGATTGAAGTTATTCTAATCGATCATGGAACAAAGTGGGATTTGCAATTGTTCATGTCGCAAATGCAAATAATTTAAAGAAAACATCTAACTTTCAGCCCAATGTTTAACTGAAGTATGCTCATCCCCACAGTGTACAACAGTCATATCCTCATTGACCCAGCGTTATCGGTTCCTTCCACACCTTCTCACAATACCAATGTTATCTGTGTCACAGGCCGGGGGGTTCTACCATCATTGGGCAGTGACCGTTTACATCTAAAGTTTACAAATCTGCATTGCACTGTTAAACGGTGATGGTTAGTTCCATTTCCCTCTGTATGTGGCGCGCTGCTGGGGCGTTCCGTGTCCCGTATAATTTTGGGTCTCCTGGACTATTCCCACGGTTCACTGAGTGAGAGTTTATGAGAGAAAAAACGGAGAATGTTTTTGATAGAATTTTAAAAGGCCAGTTGCACTTGAAATGTTACGAAAGAGAAAACATGTAGATGTGATTTCTTTCGATGATCTCTTCTTTCTTTTCACCCATCTCAGATAATAGTCAACTCCACATCCCTGAGGTGACGTCCACAGATATATGATTCTACATTAAATCTGATGGAAGACATCAGAACTTTTCCAAAATGTCATCGCTTTGATTATGCTTTGCTGCCCGATATCAATATTGTATTTGACTGAATGAGAGATTACTTCCTGTTGTGTTTCTTAGAATCACATTTCTCTCCTTATTTTGTGTGAAAGAATCTGCATTCTGTCTCTTTAGAAATGAAAAACAAAATAGAATGTATATCCAGTATTGCACTGCCCATGTTAAAGCTGTGTTAAATCGCAGTGCATTGTGGAACCGAACCGGCATTATAATTAAATAACTGATGCTGTTTCATGTCAGGTGTATTGGAAGACCATTTGGTAAAATCCCTCACTCTTGCACCATTACATTAAGATTAGGAGTGATAAATGCATTATTTCTCTGTTTTATCTCCAGTTATTGATGATGTGGAGATGCCGGCGTTGGACTGGGGTGAGCACAGTAAGACGTCTTACAACACCAGATAAAAGTCCAACAGATTTGTTTCGAATTACTAGCTTTCGGACCTCAGCTCCTTTCTCAGGTGAAGGAGCTGCACTCCGAAAGCTAGTAATTCGAAACAAATCTCTTGGACTTTAACCTGGTGTTGTTAGACATCTTACTGCCCAGTTATTGAGCCCGTACATCATGTATTCGAGGAACAGCGATCACTGCATTCTCCCAGCAGCAAAGTCCCACACATTCATTCCAGCACTGCCCCTGACAATCGGGTCCTGAAGGCTGTAATCAGAATTTAACGTAGTTTTCTCACTTCAATTCCCCAATTTGTATATTCATTTCCATTAGTGTTGCCCCACTCAAGAGATCATCGGCAGTATCACCCAGTATCACCCAGTGCTGGAGAGAATTCTTCGAGACAGGATCTGCTCACATTTGATTATCATAGAATTTACAGTGCAGAAGGAGGCCATGCGAATCATCGAGTCTGCACCGGCTCTTGGAAAGAGCACCCTACCCAAGGTCAACACCTCCACCCTATCCCCATAACCCAGTAACCCCACCCAACACTAAGGGCAATTTTGGACACTAAGGGCAATTTATCATGGCCAATCCACCTAACCTGCACATCTTTGGACTGTGGGAGCAAACCAGAGCACCCGGAGGAAACCCGCGCACACACGGGGAGGATGTGCAGACTCCGCACAGACAGTGACCCAAGCCGGAATCGAACCTGGGACCCTGGAACTGTGAAGCAATTGTGCTATCCACAATGCCACCGTGCTGCCCATTTGGAAGCAAATGGACGTGTTAGTGAGAGGCAGCATGGTTTTGTGAAGGAGAGGTCGTGTCTCACTAAATTGATAGAGTTTTTCAAGGAGGTCACAAAGATGATTGGTGAAGGTAGGGCAGTGGATGTTGTCTATATGGACTTCAGTAAGGCCTTTGACAAGGTCCCTCATGGCAGACTAGTACAAAAGGTGAAGTCACACGGGTGAGCTGGCAAGGTGGATATAGAACTGGCTAGGTCATAGAAGGCAGAGAATAGCAATGGAAGGATGCTTTTCTAATTGCAGGGCTGTGACTAGTGGTGTTCCGCAGGGATCAGTGCTGGGACCTTTGCTGTTTGTAGTATATAAAAATGATTTGGAAGAAAATGTAACTGGTCAGATTAGTACGTTTGCAGACGACACAAAGGTTTGTGGAATTGCGGATAGCGATGAGGACTGTCAGAGGATACAGCAGGATTTAGATTGTTTGGAGATTGGGCGGAGAGATGGCAGATGGAGTTTAATCCGGACAAATGTGAGGTCAGGCATTTTGGAAGGTCTAATGCAGGTAGTGAATATACAGTGATAGGTAGAACCCTCAAGAGTATTGAAAGTCAGAGAGATCTAGGTGTACAGGTACACAGGTCACTGAAAGGGGCAACACAGGCGAAGAAGGTAGTCAAGAAGGCATACGGCATGCTTGCCTTCATTGGCCGAGGCATTGAGTAAAAGAATTGGCAAGTCATGTTGCAGCTGTATAGAACCTTAGTTAGGCCACACTTGGAGTATAGTGTCCAATTCTGGTCGCCACACTACCAGAAGGGTGTGGAGGCTTTAGAGGGGGTGCAGAAGAGATTTACCAGAATGTTGCCTGCTATGGAGGGCATTAGCTATGAGGAGGGTCAAAGACATAGTGGCTAGTCAGAGGCTTTTTCCCAGGGTAGAGGGGTCAATTACTAGGGGGCATAGGTTTAAGGTGCGAGGGGCAAGGTACAGAGTAGATGTACGAGGCATGTTTTTTACGCAGAGGGTAGTGGGTGCCTGGAACTCGCTGCCGGAGGAGGTGATATTTAAGGGGCATCTTGACAAATACGTGAATAGAATGGGAATATATGGATACGGACCCAGGAAGTGTAGAAGATTGTAGTTTAGCCGGGCAGGATGGTCGGCACGGGATTGGGTGGCCAAAGGGTCTGTTCCTGTGCTGTACGTGTCTTTATTCTTTTTCCTTATAAACAGTGCCCTAAAGTAAACGAAAGGCATTTGAACAGGGCCCGCCAGTAAATCATTACATTTAAACCGTGTCCTCCAGCAAACAAAATGTATTTAAACAGTACCCGACATAAATCAAGTGCATTTAAACAGTGCACCTACAGTAAATCAAATGCATTTCAACTGTGCCCCACAGTAAATCAAATGTATTTCAACGGTGCCCGACACGAAAGCAAATGCATTTAAACAGTGCCCTACAGTAAATAAAATGCAGTTAAAGTGCCCTACTGAAAATCAAATGCTTTTAAACAGTGTCCAACAGTAAACTAAAGACAGTTAAACAGTGCCTGTCACTAAATCTAATGCATTTAAACAGTACCCTACAGTAAATAAAATGCTGTTAAAGTACCCTACAGAAAATCAAATGCATTTAAACAGCGTCCAACAGTAAACTAAAGACAGTTAAACAGTGCCCGTCACTAAATCTAATGCATTTAAACAGTGCCCTACAGTAAATCAAATGCATTTAAACAGTGTCCAACAGTAAACTAAAGGCAGTTAAACAGTGCCCGTCACTTAATCTAATGTATTTAAACAGTGTCCTATAGGAAATCAAGTGCATTTAAACAGTGCCCAAATGGAAACCAAATGAATTTGAACAATGCGCTACATTAAAGAAAATGCTTTTAAACAGTGCTCGACAGTAAATCAAAGGCATTTAAACAGTGCGCTACAGAAAATCAAATGCTTTAAAATAGTGCGCTACAGTGAACCAAATGCCTTTAAACAGTGCCTGACAGTAAACAAATAGCATTAACAGCGCATTACAGGAATTCAAATGTACTTAAAGAGGGTCCTGGAGTAAATTAAATGCATTTAAACAGTGCTCGACTCTAAATCAAATGTCTTGAAACAGTTCTCTACTGTAAATCAAATTTATTTAAACAGTGCCCTCCAGTAAATCAAACGTATTTAAACAGTGTCCTACATAAATCAGATGCGTTTAAACAGTGCCCTACAGTAAATCAAATGTATTCAAACAGAGACCGACAGTAAATCAAACGCATTTAAACAGTGTCCTACAGTAAATCAAACGCATTTAAACAGTGCCCTGCAGTAAATCAAATGTATTCAAACAGAGCCCTACTGTAAATCAAACGCATTTAAACAGTGTCCTACAGTAAATCAAATGCATTGAAGCAGTGCCCTACAGTAAATCAAATGTATACAAACAGAGCCCGACAGTAAATCAAATGTATTCAAACAGTGTCCTACAGTAAATCAAATGTATGCAAACAGTGCCCTACAGTAAATCAAATGCATTTAAACAGTGCCCTACGGTAAATCAAATGCTTTTAAATAGTGCCCGACAAAAACCAAATGCCTTTGAAGTGCATTACAGTAAATCAGACAAATTTAAACGGTGAAATGAAATGAAAATCGCTTATTGTCATACGTAGGCTTCAAAGGAAGTTACTGTGAAATGCCCCTCGTCGCCACATTCCGATGCCTGTTCGGGGAGTCGGTACGGGAAATACGGGGAACAGTGCCCTGAAGTAAACCAAATGCATTTCAACAGTGCACAACAAAAAATGTAATGTATTCAAACAGAGACCGACAGTAAATCAAACGCATTTAAACAGTGTCCTACAGTAAATCAAATGCATTTATACAGTGCACCACAGTAAATCAAATGTATTAAAAAAGTGCCCGACACTAAAGCAAATGCATTCAAACTGTGCTCTGAAGAAAATCAAATGCATTTAATCAGGGCCCTACAGCAAGCCAAACGTATTTAACCAGTGCCCTAATGTAAAATCACTTGGATTTAAACAGTGCCCTGAAGTAAATCAAATGCATTTAAAAAGTGCCCGACAGTAAATCATATACATTTAAACAGTGCCCGACAGTTAACTGAGGCAGTTAAACAGTGCCCGTCACTAAATCTAATGTATTTAAACAGTGTCCTACAGGAAATGAAGTGCATTTAAACAGTGCCCAATTGGAAACCAAATGCCTTTAAACAGTGCCTGACAGTAAACAAATAGCATTAACAGCGCATTACAGGAATTCAAATGTACTTAAAGAGGGGCCTAGAGTAAATTAAATGCATTTAAACAGTGCTCGACTCTAAATCAAATGTCTTGAAACAGTGCTCTACTGTAAATCAGATTTACTTAAACAGTGTCCTGCAGCAAATCAGATGCATTTAAACAGTGCCCTACCGTAACCCAAATGCATTTAAACAGTGCCCTACGTTAAGTCAAATGCATTTAAACAGAACCCTACAGTAAATAAAAAGCATTTAAACAGTGTCCTGCAGTAACTCAAATGCATTTAAACAGTGTCCTACAGTAACTCAAATGCATTCAAACAGTGCCCTACCGTAACCCAAATGCGTTTGAACAGTGATCTACGTACCCTCCAGTAAATAAAATGTATTTAAACAGTGTCCGACAGTAAATCAAAGATAGTTAAACAGGGCCCTGCAGAAAATCAAATGCATTTAAACAGTGCCCCCGAGTAAATCCAATGTATTTAAACAGTGTCCTACAGTAAGTCAAACACATTTAAACGGTGCCCTGCAGTAAATCAAATGCATTTAAACAGTGCCCTATAGTAAATCAAATGCTTTTAAACAGTGCCCAACAGTAAATCAAATGCATTTAAACAGTGCCCTGCAGTAAATCAAATGCATTTAAACAGTGCCCTACAGTAAATCAAATGCTTTTAAACAGTGCCCTACAGAAAATCAAACGCATTTAAACAGTGTCCTACAGTAAATCAAACACATTTAAACAGTGCCCTGCAGTAAATCAAATGCTTTTAAACAGTGCCCTACAGTAAACCAAACGCATTTAAACAGTGCCCTACAGTAAATCAAATGCATTTAAACAGTGCCCTGCAGTAAATCAAATGCATTTAAACAGTGCCCTACAGTAAATCAAATGCTTTTAAACAGTGCCCCACAGAAAATCAAACGCATTTAAACAGTGTCCTACAGTAAATCAAACACATTTAAACAGTGCCCTACAGTAAATCAAATGCTTTTACACAGTGCCCTACAGTAAACCAAACGCATTTAAACAGTGCCCTACAGTAAATCAAATGCATTTAAACAGTGTCCTACAGTAAATCAAACGCATTTAAACAGTGCCCTGCAGAAAATCAAATGCATTTAAACAGTGCCCTACAGTAAATCAAATGCTTTTAAACAGTGGCCTACAGTAAATCAAACGCATTTAAACAGTGCCCTGCAGTAAATCAAATGCTTTTAAACAGTGTCCTACAGTAAATCAAACGCATTTAAACAGTGCCCTCCGGTAAATCAAATGCATTTAAACAGTGCCCGACAGTAAATCAAATGTATTTAAACAGTGCCCTGCAGTAAATCAAATGCATTTAAACAGATTCCTGCAGTAAATCAAATGCATTTAAACAGTGCCCTGCAGTAAATCAAACGCGTTTAAACAGTGTCCTGCAGTAAATCAAACGCATTTAAACAGTGCCCTGCAGTAAATCAAATGCTTTTAAACAGTGTCCTACAGTAAATCAATCGCATTTAAACAGTGCCCTGCAGTAAATCAAATGCATTTAAACAGTGCCCTACAGTAAATCAAATGCTTTTAAACAGTGTCCTACAGTAAATCAAACGCATTTAAACAGTGCCCTCCGGTAAATCAAATGCATTTAAAAAGTGCCCGACAGTAAATCAAATGTATTTAAACAGTGTCCTACAGTAAATCAAACGCATTTAAACAGTGCCCTGCAGGAAATCAAATGCATTTCAACAGTGCACAACAAAAAATGTAATGTATTTAAACAGTGCCCGACAGAAAATCCAATGTATTTAAACAGTGCCCTACAGTAAATGAAATGCATTTAAACAGTGCCCTACAGTAAACCAAATGCATTTAAACAGCGCGCCAGAGTAAATAAAATGCATGAAAACAGCGGCCTACAATAAACCAAATACGTTTATCCAGTGCACTACAGTAAATCAAATGCATTTATACAGTGCACCACAGTAAATCAAATGTATTTAAAAAGTGCCCGACACTAAAGCAAATGCATTTAAACTGTGCTCTGAAGAAAATCAAATGAATTTAATCAGTGCCCTACAGCAAACCAAACGTATTTAACCAGTGCCCTGATGCAAAATCACTTGGAATTAAACAGTGCCCTGCAGAAAATCAAATGCATTTAAACAGTGCCCTGCAGTAAATCAAATGCTTTTAAACTGTGTCCTACAGTAAATCAATCGCATTTAAACAGTGCCCTGCAGTAAATCAAATGCATTTAAACAGTGCCCTACCGTAAATCAAATGCTTTTAAACAGTGTCCTACAGTAAATCAAACGCATTTAAACAGTGCCCTGCAGGAAATCAAATGCTTTTAAACAGTGTCCCACAGTAAATCAAACGCATTTAAACAATGCCCTACAGTAAATCAAACGCATTTAAACAGTGCCCGACAGTAAATCAAATGTATTTAAACAGTGCCCTGCAGTAAATCAAATGCATTTAAACAGTGTCCTGCAGAAAATCAAATGAATTTAATCAGTGCCCTACAGCAAACCAAACGTATTTAACCAGTGCCCTGATGCAAAATCACTTGGAATTAAACAGTGCCCTGCAGAAAATCAAATGCATTTAAACAGTGCCCTGCAGTAAATCAAATGCTTTTAAACAGTGTCCTACAGTAAATCAATCGCATTTAAACAGTGCCCTGCAGTAAATCAAATGCATTTAAACAGTGCCCTACCGTAAATCAAATGCTTTTAAACAGTGTCCTACAGTAAATCAAACGCATTTAAACAGTGCCCTGCAGGAAATCAAATGCTTTTAAACAGTGTCCCACAGTAAATCAAACGCATTTAAACAATGCCCTACAGTAAATCAAACGCATTTAAACAGTGCCCTCCGGTAAATCAAATGCATTTAAACAGTGCCCGACAGTAAATCAAATGTATTTAAACAGTGCCCTGCAGTAAATCAAATGCATTTAAACAGTGTCCTGCAGTAAATCAAATGCATTTAAACAGTGCCCTGCAGTAAATCAAACGCATTTAAACAGTGCCCTGCAGTAAATCAAATGCATTTAAACAGTGCCCTACAGTAAATCAAATGCATTTAAACAGTGCCCGACAGTAAATCAAATGTATTTAAACAGTGCCCTGCAGTAAATCAAACACATTTCAACAGTGCCCTACAGTAAATCAAATGCATTTAAACAGTGCCCTACGGTAAATAAAATGCGTTTAAATAGTGCCCGACAAAAACCAAATGCCTTTGAAGTGCATTACAGTAAATCAGACAAATTTAAACAGTGAAATGAAATGAAAATCGCTTATTGTCATACGTAGGCTTCAAAGGAAGTTACTGTGAAATGCCCCTCGTCGCCACATTCCGATGCCTGTTCGGGGAGTCGGTACGGGAAATACGGGAAACAGTGCCCTGAAGTAAACCAAATGCATTTCAACAGTGCACAGCAAAAAATGTAATGTATTTAAACAGTGCCCGACAGAAAATCCAATGTATTTAAACAGTGCCCTACAGTAAATCAAATGCATTTAAACAGTGCCCTACAGTAAACCAAATGCATTAAACCGCGCGCCAGAGTAAATAAAATGCATGAAAACAGCGGCCTACAATAAACCAAATACGTTTATCCAGTGCACTACAGTAAATCAAATGCATTTATACAGTGCACCACAGTAAATAAAATGTATTTAAAAAGTGCCCGACACTAAAGCAAATGCATTTAAACTGTGCTCTGAAGAAAATCAAATGCATTTAATCAGTGCCCTACAGCAAACCAAACGTATTTAACCAGTGCGCTGATGCAAAATCACTTGGAATTAAACAGTGCCCTGCAGTAAATCAAATGCATTTAAACAGTGCCCTACAGTAAATCAAATGCATTTAAACAGTGCCCTACAGTAAATCAAATACATTTAAACAGTGCCCGACAGTTAAATGAAGGTAATTAAACAGTGCCCGACATTAAATCAAATGTATTTAAACAGTGTACTACAGTAAATCAAAGGCACTTAAACAGTACTTTACAGTAAACCAAAGGCATTTAATCAGTGCCCTACTGTACATCAATCGCATTTAAACAGTGTCCTACAATAAACCAAATGCACTTAAATAGTGCCTACAGTACATCAATCTTATTTGTTCTGGGCCAGGGTTTAGAGATTCCCAAAGTGTATCATGAAGTTCACCTCACGCCCCTGACCCAGAACTTTTAATAGACTGTGGTATGGGGAGCACACGGCCCACTCTACAGGAGTGGTACAGCAGAAATGGAAAATATATTTTAAATAACAAATCGATGTTTATTCTATGAATTTAAGTTAACCTTTTTAAAACATACAGTGAACTTCTTAGCAACCATTAATTCAACTACAACCCCCAAAGAATACAACACTAAGTAATGCTTACGCTGTCCTTTTAACATCCAGAAGACTTACAAAAAACAGAACCTTTAACAGAAGCACATCTGGTTAACGTCACTCCTGAAAACGTTTATAATTCTGACTTCACCAAATGATCAAGAGATAGACGCTTCATGGCAGAGAGATCAAGAGTACACCTGCTTTGTCTGGCTTCTGCTCCAACACTGAAACTAAAACACACCCTGCAGCAAACAGCCTAAAACGAAAGTAAAAAGCTGCCAGACAGCCCAGCTCCACCCATACTCTGACATCACTGATAAACACCCGTTTCTTAAAGGTTCATTTCTTAAACACCCATTTCTTAAAGGTACTCTCACATGACACCTCCGCCCAAGAAAAAATATAAACCATCAACTTCAAGATGGTTTCATTTTTCACCTTGTCACTATCCTTTAAGAAATGCACGAAGTAAACACACTTTTGCGTTTCTAAAAACAACACACGCAAACAGGGATAATAATATAGTCCATTTGTGTTCTTCTTCCTTCAACTGAAGCCCTTCTCGATTGACAGTCACTTTCAACATGAAATTTTACTTAAATGTTTAATGAAATTCACTCATGCCAAGAAATCGCATTATTTCCCTACGTTTGAGGGTATCGGAAACTTCGCAATGAAAGTGACTTGGGTTTTTCCAAATTCACTTTTGGCTAGGTTTATCACCAAACCAGCCTCCTGAAGTCGATCGAATAATTCCATCAGACGTTTCAACTGTTCTTTCCATGTCTGGCTGAAAACTATCAGATCGTCGATGTATACCACACGA
Organism: Scyliorhinus torazame; assembly: GCF_047496885.1. Taxonomy (NCBI): domain Eukaryota; kingdom Metazoa; phylum Chordata; class Chondrichthyes; order Carcharhiniformes; family Scyliorhinidae; genus Scyliorhinus; species Scyliorhinus torazame. The sequence goes on along the minus strand of NC_092726.1, from coordinate 42,103,445 downwards.
TTGGGTAATCCTGAAACAACTTTGTTAGTTAACCATTTAAACGTGGTTCGGCGTTTTTCATGCCAAATGGCATAACTTTGAATTGTTATATACCATCTGGAGTCACAAAAGCTGAAATCTCCTTCGCCCTTTCGGATAAAGGTACCTGCCAGCAACCCTTAAGTAAATCCAGTTTGGAAATAAAAGCTGATTGTCCCACTTTCTCAATGCAATTCTTCAAACGTGGGATAGGGTAAGAGCCCGTTCTTGTAACTGCATTAACCTTTCTATTGTCTACACACAACTGTTGGGTACCGTCTGGTATTGGTATCATCACTATGGGCGAGCTCCATTGGCTGCAATCCACTTCAATTATGCCATTTTAAAGCATAATCACCATCTCTTTGTTAACCTGTGCCAATTTTAAAGGATTAAGTCTACATGGATGTCGTTTGATTGGAACAGCATTTCCCACATCTACATCATGTATAGCCATTTTAGTACTTCCCAATTTATGTCCACAAACTTGCCCATGTGATAACTTTCAGGTCAGTCCGTTTTTCCTCTGGAAGGTAACTCTACAATTTATCCCAATTTTTAAGAACATCCCCGTTTTCCAATTTAATTTGAGGTGTGTCAAATTCACAGTCATCTGGATTTGGTTGGTCATTTTGAGTTAGAATCATTAAAACCTTTTTCTCTCCTTCCCTTTCCAAGCACCTTTTAAGCATATTCACATGACACACTCGGTGAGTCTTCCTTTTATCTGGTGTTGTTACCACGTAATTCATTTCACTTAATTTCCTTTCAATCTGATATGGTCCACAAAGCCTAGCTTTTAAAAGTTCACCTCCCACTTGGAACAATACTAAAGCTTGATCTCCACAGGCGAAACAACAAACTTTGGATTTCTTGTCCGCTTCCCGTTTCATCGCATTTTGTGCAACTTTTAAATGTTGTCCAGCCAATTGACCTGCTCTATTTAATAGTTCCCTAAAATTTGCCACGTAATCCAATAATGTAATTTCTGATTACTCACGCACCAATTTTTCCTTACTCAATTTAAGTGACCCTCGTACCTCATGACGAAAGGTTAGTTCAAAAGACTAAATTTGGTTGACTCAGTAGGTGCATCCATAATTGCAAACAGTACGAATGGAATTTCTTTATCACAATCCTCTCAATTATCGTGACACTAAGCCCTCAACACTGTCTTTAATTTCTGACATTTACCTTTCGATTACTCCCTGCGATTCTGGGTGGTACGCAGTTGATTTAAATTGTTTTATTCCGAAACTATCCATAACTTCTTTGAATAATCAGGAGGTAAAATTTGACCCTTGATCCGGTTGTATTTCTGTGGGTCGTCTATTGCTAGTAAATAATTCAAGTAATTCCTCCAGAATCTTTTTAGCTGTAATATTACTGGATGGCCTCCGGAAACCTAGTAGACACCTCCATTATCGCCAAAAGATATTGATTCCAACATTTTGTTTTAGGAAGTTGTCCTACACAATCAATTAGGACCCTTGGAAAAGGTTCCTCAAATGCTGCAACGGGTATTCAGGGCGCTGCTTTTATCACTGCTTGAGGTTTCCCTATCATTTGACATGTGTGACATGACTGACAACATTTAATTACATCTTTCTGGCGTACAGGCCAATAAAATTGTTTTTGTATTTTAGCTTAAGTTTTCCTTATTCCCAAATGACCTCCCACTGGAACCTCATGTGAAACTCGCAACACCTCCTTTCCATACCCAACGGCAATACTACTTGATGAACCTCTGCCCACTTTTCATCAGCCTGCATATGTAAAGGTCTCCATTTTCTCATCAAGCCATTACTTTTACGGTAATAAAACTCTGTTATACACTCTTCCGTGTATGTTTCTGATACATCCGTTTTATTTCTACACCTTTCTGTTGTAACTCTGCCAATTTTCCTGAACTAAAAATATCCGCCTCATCCTCCACCTTTGTCAACCATCTGATCAAAAATCCTTTCTGATAATTGCACTTCAACTTCATCTTCACTCTCTGAATTCCCCTCCTGTCTTAACCTGTGACTTTGCGACCTTGTAACTACAGAATCCGGAAAAATCATTCAACACTTCAGTTGTCTGATTTTCCACTGGATTATCAACCACCGTGGGCATCAGTCCCACCTGCGATTCAGCTGTATCATTACCAGAGATAAACTGTATTCCTGGACAAGATAGTTTCTCTATTACTCCTACTACCACCTCACGCCTCTTCACTGGACTTTCCAACCTTACCTTATATAATTGAACACTACTCCTCTCACCCTGAATTCCACATATTACCACCTTTTCTGGCAGCATTCTTCCCAAACTACATAACTCCTCATCTCCTACCATTAAAGATTGATTAGCTCCCGTATCTCTTAAAATTGTGACTTCTTGACCTACTCCTCATGATACACATGAGTAACCTTTACCAACACAAGTAAATTCTTTAAAGAGATCTGGCACCATTTGATAAATCACCTCTTGATCAGGTGTACAATCTTTTGCAACTCCTTCGCTTCATTTGGGCTTTCCTTTACCACTTTAACTACCCCCACTGTCTTATCCTGTTTTACCACATCAGCCTTCCCAGCGCTTTTCTTCAAGCACCAACACTGTGACTTTACATGGCCTAGTTTATTACAGTGAAAACATTTGAACCTTTTCATGTCTCTTCCACCCTCCTGGATTTTTACTCTGAGGTACACTTTCCTTATTATATCCCATCACATCACCTTTACTTTTACCACTTGAGTATTTCTCATGTCCCCAGTTTCTATCCCTCACAGGCTGAAACTGATGTCGGAAACCAAGCTTTGATTTATGAACTAATTCATAATCATCTGCCATTTTGCTGCTAATCTCGCAATTTTAACCCTCTGTTCATGCACATGAGTGCATACTGCATCAGGAATTCAATGTTAAACTACTCCAAAAGTATAATTTCTCTGAGAGCTTTGTACGTTTGGTCTATTTTCAAATCCCTTATCCACCTATCAAAATTAATTTGTTTGAGCCTTTCAAACTCCATGTATGTATGACCAAATTCTTTCTTTAATTTTCTAAACCTTTGTCAGTGAGCTTCGTGCCCGAGTTCATATGCACCTAAGATGGATTTTGTCACCTCCTCATACGTCCCAGATACCTCCTGCGGTAGTGATGCAAACACTTCACTGGCTCTACCTTCCAGCTTTGTTTGAATCAGTAATACCCACATGTCCTGTGGCCATTTTATTTGTTTAGCCACCTTATCAAATTAAATGAAAAAGGCTTCTACTTCCTTCTCGTCAAACCTTGGCAATGCTTGGACATATTAAAAAAAAATTCCACCAAGCCTTCAACTTTGACGCTCTTTCTCACTATCTTCATCACTATCATCCAACTGTACGTTTCCCTTTGCATCTACCAATTTTAACTGACTGTCATGTTTCATGGCTATTTTCTGAAGTTCAAACTCTCTCTCTTTACTTTTTCCCCTCATCTGTATCTCCCGTTCTCTTTCTCTTTGTTCTGCTGGGGCTATTCTTCCATTTCTACTTACTTCTCTCACCTTTTCTATTTCTTCTCTCTCTCTCATTCATTTCCGTCTCTCTCCCTTTCTTATTCCTCTCTATCTCTTTCTTTCTCCCTTTCTTTTTCCTACAGCAAACTAAAGGCATTTAATCAGTGCCCTACAGTAAATCAAATGTACAGAAACAGTGCCCCAGAATAAATCCAAAGTGTTTAAACAGTGCACTGCAGTAAATCAAATATAATTAAATAGCGCACAACAGTCCATCAATTGTATTTAAACAGTGCCCTCGAGTCAATTAAATGCATTTCAACAGTGCCCGACTGTAAATCAAATGCATTTAAACAGTGCCCTAAGTTAAATCAAATGCATTTAAACAATGCCCTACAGTAAACCAAACGTTTTTGAACAGTGCTTTATAGTAAATCAAATGCATTTAAATAGTGCCCTACAGTAAATGAAATGCATTTAAACAGTGACACAGTAAATCAAATGTATTTAAACAGGCGCTGCAATAAATCAAATGCGTTTAAACAGTGCCCTACCGGAAACTAAATGCATTAAAAAAGTGCCACGAAGTAAATCAAATGCATTCAAACAGTGCCCTACAGTGAGCCAAATATATTTAAATCGTGATTTATAGTAAATTAATTGCATTTAAACAGTGCCCTACAGTAAATCAAATGCATTTAAACAGTGCCCTACAGTAAACCAAATGCATTAAACCGCGCGCCAGAGTAAATAAAATGCATGAAAACAGCGGCCTACAATAAACCAAATACGTTTATCCAGTGCACTACAGTAAATCAAATGCATTTATACAGTGCACCACAGTAAATAAAATGTATTTAAAAAGTGCCCGACACTAAAGCAAATGCATTTAAACTGTGCTCTGAAGAAAATCAAATGCATTTAATCAGTGCCCTACAGCAAACCAAACGTATTTAACCAGTGCGCTGATGCAAAATCACTTGGAATTAAACAGTGCCCTGCAGTAAATCAAATGCATTTAAACAGTGCCCTACAGTAAATCAAATGCATTTAAACAGTGCCCTACAGTAAATCAAATACATTTAAACAGTGCCCGACAGTTAAATGAAGGTAATTAAACAGTGCCCGACATTAAATCAAATGTATTTAAACAGTGTACTACAGTAAATCAAAGGCACTTAAACAGTACTTTACAGTAAACCAAAGGCATTTAATCAGTGCCCTACTGTACATCAATCGCATTTAAACAGTGTCCTACAATAAACCAAATGCACTTAAATAGTGCCTACAGTACATCAATCTTATTTGTTCTGGGCCAGGGTTTAGAGATTCCCAAAGTGTATCATGAAGTTCACCTCACGCCCCTGACCCAGAACTTTTAATAGACTGTGGTATGGGGAGCACACGGCCCACTCTACAGGAGTGGTACAGCAGAAATGGAAAATATATTTTAAATAACAAATCGATGTTTATTCTATGAATTTAAGTTAACCTTTTTAAAACATACAGTGAACTTCTTAGCAACCATTAATTCAACTACAACCCCCAAAGAATACAACACTAAGTAATGCTTACGCTGTCCTTTTAACATCCAGAAGACTTACAAAAAACAGAACCTTTAACAGAAGCACATCTGGTTAACGTCACTCCTGAAAACGTTTATAATTCTGACTTCACCAAATGATCAAGAGATAGACGCTTCATGGCAGAGAGATCAAGAGTACACCTGCTCTGTCTGGCTTCTGCTCCAACACTGAAACTAAAACACACCCTGCAGCAAACAGCCTAAAACGAAAGTAAAAAGCTGCCAGACATCCCAGCTCCACCCATACTCTGACATCACTGATAAACACCCGTTTCTTAAAGGTTCATTTCTTAAACACCCATTTCTTAAAGGTACTCTCACATGACACCTCCGCCCAAGAAAAAATATAAACCATCAACTTCAAGATGGTTTCATTTTTCACCTTGTCACTATCCTTTAAGAAATGCACGAAGTAAACACACTTTTGCGTTTCTAAAAACAACACACGCAAACAGGGATAATAATATAGTCCATTTGTGTTCTTCTTCCTTCAACTGAAGCCCTTCTCGATTGACAGTCACTTTCAACATGAAATTTTACTTAAATGTTTAATGAAATTCACTCATGCCAAGAAATCGCATTATTTCCCTACGTTTGAGGGTATCGGAAACTTCGCAATGAAAGTGACTTGGGTTTTTCCAAATTCACTTTTGGCTAGGTTTATCACCAAACCCGCCTCCAGAAGTCGATCGAATAATTCCATCAGACGTTTCAACTGTTCTTTCCATGTCTGGCTGAAAACTATCAGATCGTCGATGTATACCACACGATTGGGTAATCCTGAAACAACTTTGTTAGTTAACCATTTAAACGTGGTTCGGCGTTTTTCATGCCAAATGGCATAACTTTGAATTGTTATATACCATCTGGAGTCACAAAAGCTGAAATCTCCTTCGCCCTTTCGGATAAAGGTACCTGCCAGCAACCCTTAAGTAAATCCAGTTTGGAAAGAAAAGCTGATTGTCCCACTTTCTCAATGCAATTCTTCAAACGTGGGATAGGGTAAGAGCCCGTTCTTGTAACTGCATTAACCTTTCTATTGTCTACACACAACTGTTGGGTACCGTCTGGTATTGGTATCATCACTATGGGCGAGCTCCATTGGCTGCAACCCACTTCAATTATGCCATTTTAAAGCATAATCACCATCTCTTTGTTAACCTGTGCCAATTTTAAAGGATTAAGTCTACATGGATGTCGTTTGATTGGAACAGCATTTCCCACATCTACATCATGTATAGCCATTTTAGTACTTCCCAATTTATGTCCACAAACTTGCCCATGTGATAACTTTCAGGTCAGTCCGTTTTTCCTCTGGAAGGTAACTCTACAATTTATCCCAATTTTTAAGAACATCCCCGTTTTCCAATTTAATTTGAGGTGTGTCAAATTCACAGTCATCTGGATTTGGTTGGTCATTTTGAGTTAGAATCATTAAAACCTTTTTCTCTCCTTCCCTTTCCAAGCACCTTTTAAGCATATTCACATGACACACTCGGTGAGTCTTCCTTTTATCTGGTGTTGTTACCACGTAATTCATTTCACTTAATTTCCTTTCAATCTGATATGGTCCACAAAGCCTAGCTTTTAAAAGTTCACCTCCCACTTGGAACAATACTAAAGCTTGATCTCCACAGGCGAAACAACAAACTTTGGATTTCTTGTCCGCTACCCGTTTCATCGCATTTTGTGCAACTTTTAAATGTTGTCTAGCCAATTGACCTGCTCTATTTAATAGTTCCCTAAAATTTGCCACGTAATCCAATAATGTAATTTCTGATTACTCACGCACCAATTTTTCCTTACTCAATTTAAGTGACCCTCGTACCTCATGACGAAAGGTTAGTTCAAAAGACTAAATTTGGTTGACTCAGTAGGTGCATCCATAATTGCAAACAGTACGAATGGAATTTCTTTATCACAATCCTCTCAATTATCGTGACACTAAGCCCTCAACACTGTCTTTAATTTCTGACATTTACCTTTCTAATACTCCCTGCGATTCTGGGTGGTACGCAGTTGATTTAAATTGTTTTATTCCGAAACTATCCATAACTTCTTTGAATAATCAGGAGGTAAAATTTGACCCTTGATCCGGTTGTATTTCTGTGGGTCGTCTATTGCTAGTAAATAATTCAAGTAATTCCTCCAGAATCTTTTTAGCTGTAATATTACTGGATGGCCTCCGGAAACCTAGTAGACACCTTTATTATCGCCAAAAGATATTGATTCCAACATTTTGTTTTAGGAAGTTGTCCTACACAATCAATTAGGACCCTTGGAAAAGGTTCCTCAAATGCTGCAACGGGTATTCAGGGCGCTGCTTTTATCACTGCTTGAGGTTTCCCTATCATTTGACATGTGTGACATGACTGACAACATTTAATTACATCTTTCTGGCGTACAGGCCAATAACATTGTTTTTGTATTTTAGCTTAAGTTTTCCTTATTCCCAAATGACCTCCCACTGGAACCTCATGTGAAACTCGCAACACCTCCTTTCCATACCCAACGGCAATACTACTTGATGAACTTCTGCCCACTTTTCATCAGCCTGCATATGTAAAGGTCTCCATTTTCTCATCAAGCCATTACTTTTACGGTAATAACACTCTGTTATACACTCTTCCGTGTATGTTTCTGATACATCCGTTTTATTTCTACACCTTTCTGTTGTAACTCTGCCAATTTTCCTGAACTAAAAATATCCGCCTCATCCTCCACCTTTGTCAACCATCTGATCAAAAATCCTTTCTGATAATTGCACTTCAACTTCATCTTCACTCTCTGAATTCCCCTCCTGTCTTAACCTGTGACTTTGCGACCTTGTAACTACAGAATCCGGAAAAATCCTTCAACACTTCAGTTGTCTGATTTTCCACTGGATTATCAACCACCGTGGGCATCAGTCCCACCTGCGATTCAGCTGTATCATTACCAGAGATAAACTGTATTCCTGGACAAGATAGTTTCTCTATTACTCCTACTACCACCTCACGCCTCTTCACTGGACTTTCCAACCTTACCTTATATAATTGAACACTACTCCTCTCACCCTGAATTCCACATATTACCACCTTTTCTGGCAGCATTCTTCCCAAACTACATAACTCCTCATCTCCTACCATTAAAGATTGATTAGCTCCCGTATCTCTTAAAATTGTGACTTCTTGACCTACTCCTCATGATACACATGAGTAACCTTTACCAACACAAGTAAATTCTTTAAAGAGATCTGGCACCATTTGATAAATCACCTCTTGATCAGGTGTACAATCTTTTGCAACTCCTTCGCTTCATTTGGGCTTTCCTTTACCACTTTAACTACCCCCACTGTCTTATCCTGTTTTACCACATCAGCCTTCCCAGCGCTTTTCTTCAAGCACCAACACTGTGACTTTACATGGCCTAGTTTATTACAGTGAAAACATTTGAACCTTTTCATGTCTCTTCCACCCTCCTGGATTTTTACTCTGAGGTACACTTTCCTTATTATATCCCATCACATCACCTTTACTTTTACCACTTGAGTATTTCTCATGTCCCCAGTTTCTATCCCTCACAGGCTGAAACTGATGTCGGAAACCAAGCTTTGATTTATGAACTAATTCATAATCATCTGCCATTTTGCTGCTAATCTCGCAATTTTAACCCTCTGTTCATGCACATGAGTGCATACTGCATCAGGAATTCAATGTTAAACTACTCCAAAAGTATAATTTCTCTGAGAGCTTTGTACGTTTGGTCTATTTTCAAATCCCTTATCCACCTATCAAAATTAATTTGTTTGAGCCTTTCAAACTCCATGTATGTATGACCAAATTCTTTCTTTAATTTTCTAAACCTTTGTCAGTGAGCTTCGTGCCCGAGTTCATATGCACCTAAGATGGATTTTGTCACCTCCTCATACGTCCCAGATACCTCCTGCGGTAGTGATGCAAACACTTCACTGGCTCTACCTTCCAGCTTTGTTTGAATCAGTAATACCCACATGTCCTGTGGCCATTTTATTTGTTTAGCCACCTTATCAAATTAAATGAAAAAGGCTTCTACTTCCTTCTCGTCAAACCTTGGCAATGCTTGGACATATTAAAAAAAAATTCCACCAAGCCTTCAACTTTGACGCTCTTTCTCACTCTCTTCATCACTATCATCCAACTGTACGTTTCCCTTTGCATCTACCAATTTTAACTGACTGTCATGTTTCATGGCTATTTTCTGAAGTTCAAACTCTCTCTCTTTACTTTTTCCCCTCATCTGTATCTCCCGTTCTCTTTCTCTTTGTTCTGCTGGGGCTATTCTTCCATTTCTACTTACTTCTCTCACCTTTTCTATTTCTTCTCTCTCTCTCATTCATTTCCGTCTCTCTCCCTTTCTTATTCCTCTCTATCTCTTTCTTTCTCCCTTTCTTTTTCCTACAGCAAACTAAAGGCATTTAATCAGTGCCCTACAGTAAATCAAATGTACAGAAACAGTGCCCCAGAATAAATCCAAAGTATTTAAACAGTGCACTGCAGTAAATCAAATATAATTAAATAGCGCACAACAGTCCATCAATTGTATTTAAACAGTGCCCTCGAGTCAATTAAATGCATTTCAACAGTGCCCGACTGTAAATCAAATGCATTTAAACAGTGCCCTAAGTTAAATCAAATGCATTTAAACAATGCCCTACAGTAAACCAAACGTTTTTGAACAGTGCTTTATAGTAAATCAAATGCATTTAAATAGTGCCCTACAGTAAATGAAATGCATTTAAACAGTGACACAGTAAATCAAATGTATTTAAACAGGCGCTGCAATAAATCAAATGCGTTTAAACAGTGCCCTACCGGAAACTAAATGCATTAAAAAAGTGCCACGAAGTAAATCAAATGCATTCAAACAGTGCCCTACAGTGAGCCAAATATATTTAAATCGTGATTTATAGTAAATTAATTGCATTTAAACAGTGCCTGACAGTAAATCAAAAGTATTTAAATTTGCGCCCTAGAATAAATTAAATGCGTTTACACAGTGTCCGACACGAAATCAAACGCATTGAAACAATGCCCTACAGTAAGTCAAGTGCATTTAAACAGTGCCCGACAGCAAACTAAAGGCATTTAAACAGTGCCCTGCAGTACATTAAATGCATTTAAACTGCCCGACAGTAAATCAAATGTATTTAAACAGTGCCCCAGAATAAATCCAAAGTATTTAAACAGTGTACTGCAGTAAATCAAATATAATTAAATAGCGCACAACAGTCCATCAAATGCATTTAAACAGTGCCCTCGAGTCAATTAAATGCATTTAAACAGTGCCCTACAGTAAATCAAATGCATTTGAACAGTGGCCTAAAATAAATCAATTATATCTAAACGGTGCCAAATGTATTTAAACAGTTCTTTATAGTAAATTAAATGCATTTAAACAGTGCCAACAATAAATCAAATGTATTTAAACAGTGCCACGACAGTCAATCAAATGTGTTTAAACACTGCGCAAGAGTAAAAAAAATACTTTTAAACAGTGCACCACAGTAAATCAAATGCGTTTAAACAGTGCCCTACAGTAAATCAAATGCATTTAAACAGTGCCCAACAGTAAATCAAATGCATTTTGTTCCCTACAGTAAACTAATTGCATTTATACAGTGCCCGATACTCAAATGCATTTTAACATTGCCCTCCTGTAAATCAAAAGCATTTAAACAGTGTTCTACGTTAAATCAAATGCATATAAACAGTGCCCTACAGTAAATCAAATGCATTTAAACAGTGACATAGTAAATCAAATGTTTTTAAACAGGCGCTACAATAAATCAAATGCATTTAAACAGTATCCCACAATGAACTAAATGCATTTTAAAAATGCCCTGCAGTGAATCAAATGCATTCAAACAGTGCCCTCCAGTATACGAAATGCTTTTAAACAGTTTCTGACAGTTAAATAAATGCATTTAAAGAGTGCCCAACACTCAAATGCATATAAGTAGTGCCCTACAGTAAATTAAATCAATTTAAACAGTGCCCTGTTGTAAACCAAATGCGTTTAAATAGTGCGGTGAAGTAAATGAAATGCATTTAAACTGTGCCCTACAATAAATCAAATGCATTTTAACAGTGCCCATCGTAAATCAATGCATTTAAACAGTGCCCTACAGGAAATCAAATGCATTTATACAGTGCCCTACAGTAAACCAAATGCATTTAAACAGTGCCCTATAGTCAATCAAATGTATTTAAACAGTGCCCGACAGTCAAACGGACCTTATTTAAACAGAGCCTTACAGTAACACACCAATTAAAAGTGCCCTACTGTAATCGGACTTAAAATGTGCCCGATAATAAATCATGTTTTTAAACATTAAACATGTTTATGTAAAGCGAATTGCTTTGGAGACCTAAAAAACAACTTTCCCGAGGCCAGTATATGCCCTTCCAAAAACTGAACGGGATCCAGCCAAAATAATACTGTTCCATATTTCTATCCAGCATATTAATTCTGCTCCATTTTAATATGCAGCCATATTAAAACGGCTCCATATTAATACTGTTCCATATTAATACTCTTCCACATTAATACTGTTCCATATTAATACTGTTCCATATTCGTGCTGCTTCATTTTAAGACCGTTACAAATGAGTACTGTTCCCTATTAATGTCCAGCATATAAACATTGTTCCATATTAATACTCGCTCAGATTATAACTTTTCCATATTAGTAGTGTTCCATATTAATACTGTTCTATATGATTACCGGTACATATTAATATCCAGCCATGTTAACACTGTTCCATATTAGTACTGTTCCATATTAATATCTGGCCAATTTAATATCCGGCTATATTAACACTGTTCCATAGTAATACAGTTCCATATTAACATCCAGCCACATTCCATATTAATAATAATTATCTTTGTCACAAGTAGTCTTACATTAACACAACAACGAAGTTACTGTGAAAAGCCCTTCGTCGCCACATTCTGGCGCCTGTTCGGGTACACAGAGGGAGAATTCAGAATGTCCAATTCACCTAACAAGCACGTCTTTCGGGCCTTGTGGGAGGAAACCGGAGCAGGAAATGCACGCAGACACCGGGAGAACATGCAGGCTCCGCAAAGAGACTGACCCAAGCTAGGAATCAAATCTGGGACCCTGGAGCTGTGACGATATGGTTCCATATTAATACTGTTCCATATTAGTACTGTTCCATATTAATATTCAGCCATATTAATACTATTCCATATTAATACGGTTCCAAGTTAATATGCAGCCATATTAATCCTGCTCCATATGAATAATGTTCCATATTAATATCCAGCCACATTAATGCTCTTCCATATCAATATGGTTCCATATTAATATGCAGCCAGATTAATACGTTTTTGCTCAATGCCTGCTACCCCGCCCCCCACATGGAGGTTGGACATGGCCCGACTTGCCCAGAATGCTTTGTGCAAGAAAATATCACAGCCACAGATAACTATATTATTAATAACTAGAATGGGGAAGTCCCGCCCTTCACGCTCTGGGAGGCCACGAAGGCTGTGGTCAGGGGTGATATCATAGCCAAGAACGCACGTAGAGACAAGGTAGAGAGGGTGGCTAGGCGACAGTTGTGGACTCCATACTGGAGGTAGACAGGCGATACTCTGAGGGCCTGACCAAAGAACTCCTGGCGGAGAGGAAAAAGCTACAAATGGACTTTGATCTGCTCTCCACGAGGGAAGCATTGCAGTAACTCCGCCAGGTACGGGAGACCCTTTACGAACACGGAGATAAAGCCAGCCACTGCTGGTTCGCCAGCTGAGAAAGCAGGCAGCCACGGGGGTAATAGCTCAGATTAGAAGCAGCAGACCGAATCCAGTGGCAGAGCCAAAAAATGTCTACGAGGCATTTGAGACGTTCTACCGGGGGCTATTCACCTACAAGCCATCACCTTAGGGATGAAACAGTTCATCGATGGACGGGACACGCCAGTTGTGAGACAGGCTGAAAATGGGACTGGAAGCACCAGTAAAACTGGGAGAAGGATAGCGCAGTGGTGAGCCGTCGTTCCTCATGATCCCGCCCGCCCCAAACATCCCTGTGACGATGGATGTGGCTGTCCTGAAACCCAGTTGTGTGTAGAAGCTGGGATTCGTCTTTCTGGAGCGCAGGAGGTTAGGGGGAATTGAAACAAGTCTTCAACGTCATAAAGATTTTTTTTTAATGATAGAAATGGATAGATCCTCTGCCCCCAATTGCTCGACTGCATAAATCCCACCTTAGTTAGTGTACCAATCCACCGGACTTTCCACAATACCATATCCAGCAATGCTCAGGAAGAATAATTGTTTTCCTATCCAGCCGAATGTTCTATGTTGAAGAAGCTGGTGAACTTTAGAAGGACAATTCTGCCTTCCTATCCACACTGCTGTTCACACATCAGTGCACTACGTCGAGATATACTTTGGACTGACTTTTCTGTGTCATTTTTGGCTCTATTGTTCATAAAAACAGATCAAGCTGAGCTGGACGAGATCTGCGTGTTCCCAGTGCACTCTGCTGAACACATCCAGATATCGTCTGGAGTAATATTTCGCTCTTCCGTTCTAACCTGGTGCTCCAACGGACACATGCACCTGCCCTGCAGCCGAACATGTATGTGTTTCATTTCCCAACCACTGTCCACACCCACTGACCCAAGCTGTACTTCAGAAGCCAATCTGCCTGTGCCATTCGCCTTGGATTGTTTCGAAATCCCACGTCAGGCTCGAATGCAGGTTACGATTCTTTATAGAATCATAGAATACAGAGCGGAAGGCGGGTCATTCGGCGCAACGCGTCTGCACCAGCCCTTAGAAAGAGCAACCTATTTAAGCCCACACCGCCACCCTATCCACATTCCCGCAAACCAAACTAACCTAAAGGGCAATTTAGCACGGCGAATCCACCTGACTTGCACATATTTGGACTGTGGGAGGAAAACAGAGAACCCAGAGGAAACCGTGTCAGAGAAAGTGCAAACTCCACATGGACAGACATCCGAGGCTGGAATTGAACCTGGGTTGCTGGCGCGCTGAGGCAAGCGTGCAAACTACTGTGACACCGGATTGCAGCCTCCTGGACTCTGCACTGCACAGATTCACCGTGTAGGACAATCTCTGGGGTCTCTGACATCCTCTTTTTTGTTTTACAATGAAATACACAGTTCTTAAAATTTAGAGTAGTCAATTATTTTTCCAAATTATGGTGGCTAATCCACCTACCTCTCACATCTTTGAGTTGTGGGGTGAGACTCACGCAGAACCGGGGAGAATGTGCAAACTCCACGCGGCCAGTGACCCGGGGCCGGGGTCGCAATGTGGACTGGGAACTTCAGGTAATTAGGAGAGCAAAAACGGTACATGAAAGGATACAGGCAGGTAAAATGAACGAACGTCCTAAGAAATTTTACCAGCTCATTACGGGTAAAAGGATAACTCGGGAAATAGCCGGAAAACATGGGCTATCGCTTCTCGGCCTTTTGGTTCAGATCAAGTGTTGTATCTGTTCTTATCAGTTTAATATCTTGTATGTCCCCTTCGGGGGACCGAATATTAAATTGATTTTTGGGACACGGAGATGGTTCAGGGGCTTTCTTGCTCCGCTCCAGGCATCAACCTGGTCTTGCAATGTTTCCAGGAATGGTGCCTTCACCCCGCTTTGGGCACAAATAGTGCAAAAGCAGAAAATGGCGCAAAACCTGGCTTCCCCTCTCCTGTCTTGTCCAGTTGTCTCATCCTGACCAATTTAAAAAATTTCAGGCTCCAGAGCATTGCTAGCTTTTCTGCTGGCGGGCGCTTCGCGCACTAATGTCGTGAGCCTATGGGCTCGCGGACTTGCGGCAGCCAGGCTCCGTTTTCAGCTGATATGCCAAACAGATTTCCTGCTGCTTTTTACAGGCCACTCACCCTCACCCTCGGATGCCGACTTGCCTTCTCCTCACTTCAGTTACCACATCCCTTCATCCTGCACAACGGGGAAGTGTGGCGACAGACTGAACGGCATCCTGATTTGGATGTAGGTACACCTTCACGGCGTCTCTTTTCGTTCTCGTGACTCCACGACCAACACGCCAGGGTGGAGCTCAGGGAGACTAGACATTTCCCCCTGTTGGATTCCGCCAGTACTTGCTGCTTGCACGGATTGCCCTTTGTTCGGCAAAGGTGGAGATTTCTTCGACTCCCTCCGTTGGGTGTCACTGGGCCTTCACAGCGTCTCCATTTAATCTGGTGACGACAGGGGGCGGCTTGCCAGACGATGTCTTCCTGTTGTGTTTTACTGGTTCTGCATGCACAGACTCCACCGTGCTCGGCCAAGCTGGAGGTCTCTTGACCAACAGTGACCGTAGACTAAAAGTTCCAAAGCACGGTCGAGCGCAGCAAGGTGCTCCTGAATGTCGGTGGACGAGGAGGACAAGAGCCATAGCCGGAAAATATTGGCTATCGCTTCTCGGCCTTCTGGCTGAGATCAAGTGTAGTCTCATTTGATCGAGGGAAGCTGAGGATCTCGATGACGATCGTGGATTGGAGAACTCGGAGGGATTGAAGTCGTCAAAGAGGAAACGTTTGGAGCCCGGCTGCTATTGGTGGATCTACATACTGGCCTAAACTTCTGGTTTAGGCCTAACGCCGATACAGTTCAGACCCAACGTACGAGCTATGGATGCAGCTGCATCCCGACCACCAGGCTGGGGAGTGCGAAACACTGTCCGAGTCACAGTGAAGAAAACGGAAGGAGAGTCACCTGTGGACAGGAAACATTTCGTGAAGAGGGTGCTGCTCGAGTGTTGAGGGTTTAAAGCAACAGAGATCTTCTGCTTGCAAAACTTCCCCAACAATGTTTGTTTTGATGTCACCTTCAAGAGCGTCGCAGCGTGCATCAAATTCTTGATTGTCTTCAAGGAAAATGGTAACCAGAGTCCCTTGTCGATCCTGACTGCGGATCCTCTGTTTACGCTACCGTCGCAGCGAAATCGGGTTGTTACACTGCACACGTACAACCCCCACGTCCCTGTGTCTGATGTGCCTACGTTCCTCGCCAGGTACGCTGAACTGAAAAGTGACAGCGTGCAAGTGAAAGACACCTTCGGCATCTGGACAAGTGAGCACCAGGTCAAGGTGACTCTATGAACAGACAGCAAATGAACCATCCTGCATCCCCCCTCCAATTTCGCTATTGGAGTAAGTCGTGGCTACCTCGACTACGTGGGACAGCCACGAGTATGCCACACCTGTGGCAAAACGGGGCATGTTGCAGCAAACTGCAGTGTGACCTTCTGCAAAAACTGCAGGCAGGAGTGACACATGATTAAGGAATGCAAGGAAGACAAGTACTGCAACCTGTGTGGGGAGGCCGGCCGTCTTTACAGGGCCTGCCCGAAACGCGGGGCGACATACGCTCAAATCATCAGCAGCGGAGTTAAAAAGGCGACCAGAGAGGAGGAGCATACACCCTCCACCGAAAAAGACAGCACGGCTCAGAATGAGGAAAAGCAACAGAAGGGCCCCCAACAAAAAGAGGAGGCCCCAGCACCTCCTGACAACCCAGCCCCAGCCCCATCTGATGAGGAACACTCAATGGAAGAGGAAGAGGATGGGACAAAGAATAAAGAGCCCTGGGAAACAGTGAACAGGGACAAACGAAAGCGGAAACAAAAAAACAAACTGAAGAACCCCCCGAGGGGTAGTGGCAAAAAGCGACAACTTTCAGCCGGCGCACTTAGCGCCGACACCTCATCCGATGAGTGAAAACAGGACAAGAATCGGCCTCAAATAAACAGACAAAGCACCAACGTGGAACGGGAGGCACAGACCCTCCAGACCACCGACCGGGAAGAAAACAAGGTCACAGACCAAACCCCGATAGTAACGAGCAGCAACAACCCAGGTGAAGACCGGCCTGCAACCCCAACACCTACTGTCTGCCACGACGAACCCCAGGAATACACCCCCCCCCCAATGCATCTGCATCAAAACCACGGGGCCAGTATGGACCAGAACAGCTTCCTCAGCCCTGCACCTGTGCTAAAGTTTGCGAGCACTACCGGCATGCTGGGGAACATTCAACAGCTGGAACAGCCAACTGTATAGACTCTGGACTCTTGAGACTGGTAAATCTACCTTTTTATAATGGGTTTAAAAATTGCATCCATAAATGTGCGAAGCATCAAAGATACTTCGCGGTCTGTAGCCACACTCAACTATTTGGCAAATGCAAAAGCTGACCTACTGTTCCTGCAGGAGTGCGGAATTCCGCACCTCAGCAACTACAGGCGCTGCTCGAGCTGGTGGTCCCACGGACCATCCATCTGGTCAGGAGGAAACGACTGCCGCTCCTCCGGCCTGGGTATTCTGCTGCGGGGAGGCAACTTCACCATCTCTGACGTTAAGGAGGTGGTGGGCGGGCGCCTCCTCGTAGCAGACGTGAAATACAAAAACACCCCTCTCAGACTTATTAATGTGTACGCCCCGGCCGTAAAAAGTGAGCGGCTGGCAGTCCTTCAGCAACTCCCACTGCTGTTGGCCACCTCCAAGCCGGTCATCCTGGGTGGTGACTTCAACTGCATCATCGATGCGGCTGGACGATCCAGCAAAGCCGACAGCAAACTAGACGCTACGTCCAGACTCCTGATGGAAACGGTAAAAGACGCCAAGCTGCTCGACGTCTGCATCAACCCTGCAGACGGCGCGCAGCGTAGATACACATGGTCATGGCCAGACGGGTCCGTCCGCTCCAGGATAGACTTCTTTTTTGTGTCCCGAGCTTTCACGGTCAGGTCCACCGACGTAACGCCGGTGTTCTTCTCTGACCACTGCCTCCTACTGGCCGACTGCCACCTGCAGGAAGACCAGGGGGTAGGCAGGGAGACATGGAAGCTAAATGTAAAACTGCTGACCCCTGAGAACATCGAGGAACTCAGGAGGGATTACAAAGGTTGGAGAACCGTGAAACCCCTCTTTGAGGCCCCACATCTCTGGTGGGAAGCAATCAAGGGGAATATCAAGAGGTTTTTCATCCTCAAGGGCGTTCAAACGGTGAGAGAGAGACGAGGGGTCATGTCCAGGATCCAGAAAAGTATGCAAAATTTGCTCCAGCTGCAGTCGATGGGGGTGGATGTCAAGGAGGATTTCCAAGAGGTGAAGAGCCAGCAAGCCTCGGAGGCCTCCAAGGTTATCTTCCGTTCCAGAGTCCGCTCCGTGGAGCAGGACGAAAAGTGCTCACGCTTCTTCTTCCAAAAGGTGCACAGAGAGACCTCTGTGATCAGCAGCCTGAAGGAAGAAGATGGCTCTGAAAAGTCATCGCAGTCTGACATCCTGAGGATCAGCCAATCCTTTTATGCCGGACTGTATGACCTGAAGCCAACAGATAGCACTGTTTCCCAGACCTTCCTGTCGACTATCACGGAGGTCATAGGCGACAGCGAGCTGGAAAACCTGGACAAACCACTAACTCTGGACGAGCTGACAAAGGCCGCCAAGTCCTTCGAGACGAGTAAAACTCCCGGAAGCGACGGCTTACCGGTTGAGTTGTATTCGGCTCTGTGGGACTGGATGGGCCCAGACCTGCTGGAAGTGTACGAGAGTATGCTTCTGGAAGGCAGCATGTCAGAGTCCATGAGGAAAGGCATCATCACCCTCATCTACAAGCAGAAGGGGGAAAGGGAAGAAATTCGAAATTGGCGACCCATTTCACTGTTGAATGTGGACTACAAAATTCTAGCCAAGGTCATCGCCAATCGGATCAGGTCTGCTCTGGAGTCGGTGATCCACCCTGACCAGACCTGTGCTGTACCCGGCAGGAAGATCTCTGATAGCCTCGCGCTACTCAGGGATACGATCGCCTACGTGCAGGACAGGGGGGTGGACACTTGCCTCATCAGCCTTGACCAGGAGAAGGCTTTTGACAGAATATCACACACCTACATGATGGATGTGCTCTCCAAAATGGGGTTTGGGGAGGGAATTCGCAATTGGATCAAACTGCTCTCCACAAACATCTATAGCGCAGTCTCAATCAATGGCTGGGAATCAGAAAAGTTCCAGATCAAATCTGGAGTCAGGCAGGGCTGCCCTCTCTCCTCTGCCCTTTTTGTGTGCTGCATAGAACCTTTTGCCGAGTCCATCAGGAGGGATCCGGGCATAAGAGGAGTGACGATTCCAGGTAGTGGAGGCATGCAAGTCAAGGCCTCCCTGTACATGGACGACGTTGCCGTCTTCTGCTCGGATCCTGCGTCTGTGCGCAGGCTCTTGACCACCTGCGACCAGTTTGAACTGGCCTCGGGAGCCAAGGTAAACCGGGGCAAGAGCGAGGCCATGTTCTTTGGGAACTGGGCCGACCGGTCCTTTGTCCCCTTCACTGTCAGGTCAGATTACCTGAAGGTGCTGGGGATATGGTTCGGAGCTGCTGGGGCGTGCACCAAAAACTGGGAGGAGCGCATAGGAAAGGTAAGACAGAAACTGGGCTGGTGGGAGCAACGCTCCCTCTCCATTGCGGGCAAAACCCTGGTCATCAGGTGTGAGGTACTCTCGGTGCTACTGTACGTGGCGCAGGTCTGGCCCATAACCCGACCCTAGGCCACAGCAGTCACCCGGGCCATCTTCAAATTTATCTGGCGATCCAAGATGGACCGTGTCCGAAGGGACACCATGTACAAACCTCTGGAGAAGGGAAGGCGGAACGTACCCAACGCCTCCCTCATCCTGTTGGCCACCTTTGTGTCCAGCTGCATCAAGCTGTGCGTGGACCCCCAGTATGCAAACACCAAGTTTCACTACATACTGAGGTTCTACCTGTCCCCGGTGTTACGAAGGATGGGCCTGGCCTCATTGCCGCGGAACGCTCCAAGTAGTTGGACCGGACCGTACCACCTGTTCTTCGTGGAAAAGTTTTTGAAGTAAAACACCTTTGACCACAAGGCAATGAAGCAGTGGTCAGCACGTAATGTCCTCGAGGCCCTCAGGGAAAAGGAGACCGTGGAGGACGTTGGATGGTTCCCTGAGCAGACTGCCAGAGTCATCTGGCAGAACGCCTCATCACCAGAACTTTCAAACAAGCACCAAGACCTAGCTTGGCTGGTGGTGAGAAAGGCCCTCCCTGTCAGATTCTTCATGCACACCCGAAGGCTCTGCAACAATGCACGCTGCCCTCGGAGTGGCTGTGGGGGAAATGAGACGGTCACACACCTCCTTGTGGAATGTGCCTTTGCAAAGAAGGTCTGGAGAGAGATGCAGTGGTATTTGTCAAGGTTTATCCCAAACAGATCAGTGACACAGGACTCTGTGCTCTACGGACTGTTTCCAGGGACACACACCGAGACAAATATCAACTGCTGCTGGAAGGTCATCAACTCGGTAAAAGACGCTCTTTGGTCTGCCCGAAACTTGCTGATCTTCCAGTGCAAAGAATTGTCATCGACCGAGTGTTGCAGACTGGCACATTCCAAGGTCCAGGACTACGTGCTGAGGGACGCACTCAAGCTTGGGGCAGCTGCCGCCAAGGCGCAATGGGGAAAGACCACTGTGTAAAGTCTTTCCAGCAAATGTACACCAAGGGGCGCGTAACAGTGTAAAGCCCCTCGGTCTGGGCAACCAACACTCCAATGTATAAAACAAACATGCCACTGTAAATATTTAAGAAGGAATTGTAATGTAAAGAGTGATATGTGTACGACAATATCAAAATTAAATGAAAGAAAGTCAAGGCAGCATGTAACCCTGCCGGAAATGTACAGTCAAGACAATTTGAAATGTTTCTGTAATGCTCATGATAAAGTTTTATGAATAAAGTATATTTTTTTGGAAAAAAAAAAATCTGTTCTTATCAGTTTAATATCTGATATGTCCTCAATCTGGGGACCGAATATTAAATTGATTTTTAGGACTGGGAGATGATTCAGGGGCTTGCTCCTTCCGCTCCACGCATCAACCTGGTCTTGCAGTGCTTCCAGGAATGGTGCCTTCACCCCGCTTTGGGGCGAAAATGTATAAAATCAGAAAATGCCGCAAAACCTGCCTACCCCTTTTCTCTGTTATCCAGTTGCCTCATCCTGACCAATTTAAGGCATTTCAAGCTCCAAAGCATTGCTAGCTTTTCTGCTGGCGGGAGCTTCGTGCACGAATGTTGCGAGCCGATGGACTCGAGGACTTTCGGCAGCCAGGCTCCGTTTTCAGCTGATATGCAGCACAGATTTCCTACTGCTTTTTACAGGCCACTCACCCTCACCCTCGGATGCCGACTTGCCTTCTCCTCACTTCAGTTACCACATCCCTTCATCCTGCACAACGGGGAAGTGTGGCGACAGACTGAACGGCATCCTGTTTGGATGTAGGTATACCTTCACGGCGTCTCTTTTCGTTCTCCTGACTCCACGACCAACACGCTATTGTGGAGCTCAGGGAGACTAGACATTGCCCCCTGTTGGATACCGCCAGTACTTGCTGCTTGCACGGATAGCCCTTTGTTCGGCAAAGCTGGAGATGACTTCGACTCCCTCCGTTGGGTGTCACTGGGCCTTCAGAGCGTCTCCATTTCATCTGGTGACGACAGGGGACGGCTTGCCAGAGGAAGTCTTCGTGTTGTGTTTTACTGGTTCTGCATGCACAGACTCCACCGTGCTCGGCCAAGCTGGATGTCTCTTGATCAACAGTGAGCGGAGACTAAAAGTTCCAAAGCACAGTCGAGCGCAGCAAGGTGCACCTGAATGTCGGTGGACGAGGAGGACAAGAGCCATTGCCGGAAAATATGGGCGATCGCTTCTCGGCCTTTTGGCTAAAATCAAGTGCAGTCTCATTTGATCGAGAGAAGCTGAGGATTTCCATGTCGATCGTGGATTGGACAACTCGGAGGGATTGAAGTCGGCAAAGAGGAAACGTTTGGAGCTTGGCTGCTATTGGTGGATCTACATGCTGGCCTAAACCTCGGGTTTATGCCTAACGCCGATACAGTTTCACACCCAACGTACGAGCTATGGATGCAGCTGCATCCCGACCACCAGGCTGGGTAGTGCGAAACACTGTCCGAGTCACAGTAAAGAAAACGGAGGGAGAGTCACCTTTGGACCGGAAACACTTCGTGAAGAGGGTGCTGCTCGAGTGTTGTGGGTTTAAAACAACAGAGATCTTCTGCTTGCAAAACTTCCCCAAGAATGGTTTCTTTGATGTCACCTTCAAGAGCGTCGCAGCGTGCATCAAATTCTTGAACGTCTTCAAGGAAAAAGGTAACCAGAGTCCCCTGTCGATCCTGACTGCGGAGCCTCTGTTTACGCTACCGGCACAGCGAAATCGGGTTGTTACACTGCACACGTACAACCCCCACGTCCCTGTGTCTGATGTGCTCACGTTCCTCGCCAGGTACGCTCAGCTGAAAAGTGACAGCGTGCAAGTGAAAGACACCTTCGGCATCTGGACAAGTGAGCACCAGGTCAAGGTGACCCTACGAATGGACAGCAACGAAGCCATTCTGCATCCCCCCTCCAATTTCGCTATTGGAGTAAATCGTGGCTACCTCTACTACGTGGGACAGCCACGAGTATGCCACACCTGTGGCAAAATGGGGCATGTTGCCGCAAACTGCAGTGTGACCTTCTGCAAGAACTGCAGGCAGGAGGGACACATGACTAAGGACTGCAAGGAAGACAAGTGCTGCAACCTGTGTGGGGAGGCCGGCCATCTTTACAGGGCCTGCCCGAAACGCGGGGCGACATATGCACAGATCATCAGCAGTGGAGTCAAAAAGGCGACCAGAGAGGAGGAACATACACCCTCCACCGAAAAAGACACCACGGTTCAGAATGAGGAAAAGCAACAGAAGGGCCCCCAACAAAAAGAGGAGGCCCCAGCACCTCCTGACAACCCAACCCCAGCCCCATCTGATGAGGAACACTCAATGGAAGAGGAAGAGGATGGGACAAAGAATAAAGAGCCCTGGGAAATCGTGAACAGGGACAAACGAAAGAGGAAACAAAAAAACAAACTGAAGAACCCCCTGAGGGGTAGTGGCAAAAAGCGACACCTCTCAGCCGGCGCACTTAGTGCCGACACCTCATCCGATGAGGGAAAACAGGACAAGAATCGGCCTCAGATAAAGAGGCAAAGCACCAACGTGGAACGGAAGGCACAGACCCCCCAGACCACCGACCGGGAAGAAAACAAGGTCACAGACCAACCCCCGATAGCAACGAGCAGCAACAACCCTGGTGAAGACCGGCCTGCAACCCCAACACCTACTGACTGCCACGACGAACCCCAGGGCTACACCACCCCCCCATTGCATCTGCATCAAAATCACTGGGCCAGTACGGACCAGAACAGTTTTCTCAGCCCTGCAACTGTGCTAAAGTTTGCGAGCACCACCGGCATGCTGGGGAACATTCAACAGCTGGAACAGCCAACTGTATAGACTCTGGACTCTTGAGACTGGTAAATCTATCTTTTTATAATGGGTTTAAAAATTGCATCCATAAATGTGCGAAGCATCAAAGATACTTCGCGGTGTGTAGCCACACTCAACTATTTGGCAAATGTAAAAGCTGACCTACTGTTCCTGCAGGAGTGCGGAATTCCGCACCTCAGCAACTACAGGCGCTGGTCGAGCTGGTGGTCCCACGGGCCATCCATCTGGTCAGCAGGAAACGACTGCCGCTCCTCCAGCCTGGGTATTCTGCTGCGGGGAGGCAAATTCACCATCTCCGACGTTAAGGAGGTGGTGGGCGGGCGCCTCCTCGTAGCAGACGTGAAATACAAAAACACCCCTCTCAGATTTATTAATGTGTACGCCCCGGCCGTAAAAAGTGAGCGGCTGGCAGTTCTTCAGCAACTCCCAATGCTGTTGGCCACCTCCAAGCCGGTCATCCTGGGTGGTGACTTCAACTGCATCATCGATGCGGCTGGACGATCCAGCAAAGCCGACAGCAAACTAGACGCCACTTCCAGACTCCTGATGGAAACGGTAAAAGACGCCAAGCTGCTCGACGTCTGCAGCAACCCTGCAGACGGCGCGCAGCGTAGATACACATGGTCACGGCCAGAGGGTCCGTCCGCTCCAGGATAAACGTCTTTTTTGTGTCCCGAGCTTTCACGGTCAGGTCCACCGACGTAACGCCGGTGTTCTTCCCTGACCACTGCCTCCTACTGGCCGACTGCCACCTGCAGGAAGACCAGGGGGTAGGCAGGGGGACGTGGAAGCTAAATGTAAAACTGCTGACCCCTGAGAACATCGAGGAACTCAGGAGGGATTACAAAGGTTGGAGAACCGTGAAACCCCTCTTTGAGGCCCCACATCTCTGGTGGGAAGCAATCACGGGGAATATCAAGAAGTTTTTCATCCTCAAGGGCGTTCAAAAGGTGAGAGAGAGACGAGGGGTCATGTCCAGGCTCCAGAAAAGTATGCAAAATTTGCTCCAGCTGCAGTCGATGGGGGTGGATGTCAAGGAGGATCTCCAAGAGGTGAAGAGCCAGCAAGCCTCGCTCTACACCTCGGAGGCCTCCAAGGTTATCTTCCGTTCCAGAGTCCGCTCTGTGGAGCAGGACGAAAAGTGCTCACGCTTCTTCTTCCAAAAGGTGCACAGAGAGACCTCTGTGATCAGCAGCCTGAAGGAAGAAGATGGCTCTGAAAAGTCATCGCAATCTGACATCCTGAGGATCAGCCAATCCTTTTATGCCGGACTGTATGACCTGAAGCCAACAGATAGCACTGTTTCCCAGACCTTCCTGTCGACTATCACGGAGGTCAGAGGCGACAGCGAGCTGGAAAACCTGGACAAACCACTAACTCTGGACGAGCTGACAAAGGCCGCCAAGTCCTTCGAGACGAGTAAAACTCCCGGAAGCGACGGCTTACCGGTTGAGTTGTATTCGGCTCTGTGGGACTGGATGGGCCCAGACCTGCTGGAAGTGTACGAGAGTATGCTTCTGGAAGGCAGCATGTCAGAGTCCATGAGGAAAGGCATCATCACCCTCATCTACAAGCAGAAGGGGGAAAGGGAAGAAATTCGAAATTGGCGACCCATTTCACTGTTGAATGTGGACTACAAAATTCTAGCAAAGGTCATCGCCAATCGGGTCAGGTCTGCTCTGGAGTCGGTGATCCACCCTGACCAGACCTGTGCTGTACCCGGCAGGAAGATCTCTGATAGCCTCGCGCTACTCAGGGATACGATCGCCTACGTGCAGGACAGGGGGGTGGACATTTGCCTCATCAGCCTTGACCAGGAGAAGGCTTTTGACAGAATATCGCACACCTACATGATGGATGTGCTCTCCAAAATGGGGTTTGGGGAGGGAATTCGCAATTGAATCAAACTGCTCTACACAAACATCTATAGCGCAGTCTCAATCAATGGGTGGGAATCAGAAAAGTTCCAGATCAGATCTGGAGTCAGGCAGGGCTGCCCTCTCTCCTCTGCCCTTTTTGTGTGCTGCATAGAACCTTTTGCCGAGTCCATCAGGAGGGATCCGGGTATAAGAGGAGTGACGATCCCAGGCAGTGGAGGCATGCAAGTCAAGGCCTCCCTGTACATGGACGATGTTGCCGTCTTCTGCTCGGATCCTGCGTCTGTACGCAGGCTCTTGACCACCTGCGACCAGTTTGAACTGGCCTCTGGAGCCAAGGTAAACCGGGGCAAGAGCGAGGCCATGTTCTTTGGGAACTGGGCCGACCGGTCCTTTGTCCCCTTCACTGTCAGGTCAGATTACCTGAAGGTGCTGGGGATATGGTTCGGAGCTGCTGGGGCGTGCACCAAAAACTGGGAGGAGCGCATAGGAAAGGTAAGACAGAAACTGGGCTGGTGGGAGCAACGCTCCCTCTCCATTGCGGGCAAAACCCTGGTCATCAGGTGTGAGGTACTCTCGGTGCTACTGTACGTGGCGCAGGTCTGGCCCATAACCCGACCCTACGCCACAGCAGTCACCCAGGCCATCTTCAAATTTATCTGGCGATCCAAGATGGACCGTGTCCGAAGGGACACCATGTACAAACCTCTGGAGAAGGGAGGGAGAACGTACCCAACGCCTCCCTCATCCTGTTGGCCACCTTTGTGTCCAGCTGCATCAAGCTGAGCGTGGACCCCCAGTACGCAAACACCAAGTGTCACTACATACTGAGGTTCTACCTGTCCCCGGTGTTGCGAAGGATGGGCCTGGCCTCATTGCCGCGGAACGCTCCAAGTAGTTGGACCGTACCGTACCACCTGTCCTTTGTGGAAAAGTTTTTGAAGGAAAACACCTTTGACCACAAGGCAATGAAGCAGTGGTCAGCACGTAATGTCCTCGAGGCCCTCAGGGAAAAAGAGACCGTGGAGGACGTTGGATGGTTCCCTGAGCAGACTGCCAGAGTCATCTGGCAGAACGCCTCATCACCAGAACTTTCAAACAAGCACCAAGACCTAGCTTGTCTGGTGGTGAGAAGTGCCCTCCCTGTCAGATTCTTCATGCACACCCGAAGGCTCTGTGCCAATGCACGCTGCTCTCGGAGTGGCTGTGGGGGAAATGAGACGGTCACACACCTCCTTGTGGAATGTGCCTTTGCAAAGAGGGTCTGGAGAGAGATGCAGTGGTATTTGTCAAGGTTTATCCCAAACAGATCTGTGACACAGGACTCTGTGCTCTACGGACTGTTTCCAGGGACACACACCGAGACAAATATCAACTGCTGCTGGAAGGTCATCAACTCGGTAAAAGACGCTCTTTGGTCTGCCCGAAACTTGCTGATCTTCCAGTGCAAAGAATTGTCCTCGACCGAGTGTTGCAGACTGGCACATTCCAAGGTCCAGGACTACGTGCTGAGGGACGCACTCAAGCTTGGGGCAGCTGCCGCCAAGGCGCAATGGGGAAACACCACTGTGTAAAGTCTTTCCAGCAAATGTATACCGAGGGGCGGGTAACAGTGTAAAGCCCCCTCGGTCTGGGCAACCAACACTCCAATGTATAAAATCAACATGCCACTGTAAATATTTCAGAAGGAATTGTAATGTAAAGAGTGATATGTGTACGACAATATCAAAAGTGAATGAAAGAAAGTCAAGGCAGCATGTAACCCTGCCGGAAATGTACAGTCAAGACAATTTGAAATGTTTCTGTAATGCTCATGATAAATTTTTATGAATAAAGTATATTTTTTGAAAAAAAAAAAAAATCTGTTCTTATCAGTTTAATATCTGATATGTCCTCAATATGGAGACCGAATATTAAATTGATTTTTAGGACTCGGAGATGGTTCAGGGGCTTGCTCCTTCCGCTCCACGCATCAACCTGGGCTTGCAGTGCTTCCAGGAATGGTGCCTTCACCCCGCTTTGGGGCGGAAATGTATAAAAGCAGAAAATGCCGCAAAACCTGCCTACCCCTTTTCTCTGTTGTCCAGTTGCTTCATCTTGACCAATTTAAGGCATTTCAAGCTCCAAAGCATTGCTAGCTTTTCTGCTGGCGGGAGCTTCGTGCACTAATGTTGCGAGTCGATGGACTCGAGGACTTTCGGCAGCCAGGCTCCGTTTTCAGCTGATATGCAGCACAGATTTCCTGCTGCTTTTTACAGGCCACTCACCCTCACCCTCGGATGCCGACTTGCCTTCTCCTCACTTCAGTTACCACATCCCTTCATCCTGCACAACGGGATACTGTTGCGACAGACTGAACGGTATCCTGTTTGGATGTAGGTATACCTTCACGGCGTCTCTTTTCGTTCTCCTGACTCCACGACCAACACGCCAGGGTGGAGCTCAGGGAGACTAGACATTGCCCTCTGTTGGATTCCGCCAGTACTTGCTGTTTGCACGGATTGCCCTTTGTTCGGCAAAGGTGGAGATGACTTCGACTCCCTCTGTTGGGTGTCACTGGGCCTTCACAGCGTCTCCATTTCATCTGGTGACGACAGGGGACGGCTTGCCAGACGATGTCTTCCTGTTGTGTTTTACTGGTTCTGCATGCTCAGACTCCACCGTGCTCGGCCAAGCTGGATGTCTCTTGTCCAAGAGTGAGCGTAGACTAAAAGTTCCAAAGCACAGTCGAGCGCAGCAAGGTGCACCTGAATGTCGGTGGACGAGGAGGACAAGAGCCATTGCCGGAAAATATGGGCCATCGCTTCTCGGCCTTTTGGTTCAGATCAAGTGTAATATCTGTTCTTATCAGTTTAATATCTGATATGTCCTCCATCTGGGGACCGAATATTAAATTGATTTTTAGGACTCGGAGATGGTTCAGGGGCTTGCTCCTTTCGCTCCACGCATCAACCTGGTCTTGCAGTGCTTCCAGGAATGGTGCCCTCTCCCCGCTTTGGGGCGCAAAATGTATAAAAGCAGAAAATGCCGCAAAACCTGGCTTCCCCTTTTCTCTTTTGTCCAGTTGTCTCATCCTGACCAATTTAAGGCCTTTCAGGCTCCAAAGCATTGCTAGCTTTTCTGCTGGCGGGAGCTTCGTGCACGAATGTTGCGAGCCGATGGACTCGCGGACTTGCGGCAGCCAGGCTCCGTTTTCAGCTGATATGCCACACAGATTTCCTGCTGCTTTTTACAGGCCACTCACCTTCACACTCGGATGCCGACTTGCCTTCTCCTCACTTCAGTTACCACATCCCTTCATCCTGCACAACGGGGAAGTGTGGCGACAGACTGAACGACATCCTGTTTGGATGTAGGTACACCTTCACGGCGTCTCTTTTCGTTCTCCTGACTCCACGACCAACACGCCAGGGTGGAGCTCAGGGAGACTAGACATTGCCCTCTGTTGGATTCCGCCAGTACTTGCTGCTTGCACGGATTGCCCTTTGTTCGGCAAAGGTGGAGATTACTTCGACTCCCTCCGTTGGGTGTCACTGGGCCTTCACAGCGTCTCCATTTCATCTGGTGACGACAGGGGACGGCTTGCCAGACGATGTCTTCGTGTTGTGTTTACTGGTTCTGCATGCACAGACTCCACCGTGCTCGGCGAAGCTGGATGTATCTTGACCAACAGTGAGCGTAGACTAAAAGTTCCAAAGCACAGTCGAGCGCAGCAAGGTGCACCTGAATGTTGGTGGACGAGGAGGACAAGAGCCATTGCCGGAAAATATTGGCTATCGCTTCTCGGCCTTTTGGCTCAGATCAAGTGTAGTATCTGTTCTTATCAGTTTAATATCTGATATGTCCTCAATCTGGGGACCAAATATTAAATTGATTTTTAGGACTCGGAGATGGTTCAGGGGCTTGCTCCTTCCGCTCCACGCATCAACCTGGTCTTGCAGTGCTTCCAGGAATGGTGCCCTCTCCCAGCTTTCGGGCGCAAAATGTATAAAAGCAGAAAATGCCGCAAAAACCTAGCTTCCCCTTTTCTCTCTTGTCCAGTTGTCTCATCCTGACCAATTTAAGGCCTTTCAGGCTCCAAAGCATTGCTAGCTTTTCTGCTGGCGGGAGCTTCGTGCACGAATGTTGCGAGCCGATGGACTCGTGGACTTGCGGCAGCCAGGCTCCGTTTTCAGCTGATATGCCACACAGATTTCCGGCTGCTTTTTACAGGCCACTCACCTTCACACTCGGATGCCGACTTGCCTACTCCTCACTTCAGTTACCACATCCCTTCATCCTGCACAACGGGGAAGTGTGGCGACAGACTGAACGGCATCCTGTTTGGATGTAGGTATACCTTCACGGCGTCTCTTTTAGTTCTCCTGACTCCACGACCAACACGCCAGGGTGGAGCTCAGGGAGACTAGACATTGCCCTCTGTTGGATTCCGCCAGTAGTTGCTGTTTGCACGGATTGCCCTTTGTACGGCAAAGGTGGAGATGACTTCGACTCCCTCTGTTGGGTTTCACTGGGCCTTCACAGCGTCTCCATTTCATCTGGTGACGACAGGGGACGGCTTGCCAGATGATGTCTTCGTGTTGTGTTTTACTGGTTCTGCATGCACAGACTCCACCGTGCTCGGCCAAGCTGGAGGTTTCTTGACCAACAGTGAGCGTAGACTAAAAGTTCCAAAGCACAGTCGAGCGCAGCAAGGTGCACCTGAATGTCGGTGGAAGAGGAGGACAAGAGCCATTGCCGGAAAATATGGGCTATCGCTTCTCGGCCTTTTGGCTCAGATCAAGTGTAGTATCTGTTCTTATCAGTTTAATATCTGATATGTCCTCAATCTGAGGACCGAATATTAAATTGATTTTTAGGACTCGGAGATGGTTCAGGGGCTTGCTCCTTCCGCTCCACGCATCAACCTGGTCTTGCAGTGCTTCCAGGAATGGTGCCCTCTCCCCGCTTTGGGGCGCCAAATGTATAAAAGCAGAAAATGCCGCAAAACCTGGCTTACCCATTTCTCTCTTGTCCAGTTGTCTCATCCTGACCAATTTAAGGCCTTTCAGGCTCCAAAGCATTGCTAGCTTTTCTGCTGTCGGGAGCTCCGTGCACGAATGTTGTGAGCCGATGGACTCGCGGACTTGCGGCAGCCAGGCTCCGTTTTCAGCTGATATGCCACACAGATTTCCTGCTTTTCTTTACAGGCCACTCACCTTCACACTCGGATGCCGACTTGCCTTCTCCTCACTTCAGTTACCACATCCCTTCATCCTGCACAACGGGGAAGTGTGGCGACAGACTGAACGGCATTCTCTTTGGATGTAGGTATACCTTCACGGCGTCTCTTTTCGTTCTCCTGACTCCACGACCAACACGCTAGGGTGGAGCTCAGGGAGACTAGACATTGCCCCCTGTTGGATACCGCCAGTACTTGCTGCTTGCACGGATTGTCCTTTTTTCGGCAAAGGTGGAGATTTCTTCCACTCCCTCCGTTGGGTATCACTGGCCTTCACAGCGTCTCCATTTCATCTGGTGACGACAGGGGACGGCTTGCCAGACGATGTCTTCGTGTTGTGTTTTACTGGTTCTGCATGCACAGACTCCACCGTGCTCGGCCAAGCTGGAGGTTTCTTGACCAACAGTGAGCGTAGACTAAAAGTTCCAAAGCACAGTCGAGCGCAGCAAGGTGCACCTGAATGTCGGTGGACGAGGAGGACAAGAGCCATTGCCGGAAAATATGGGCTATCGCTTCTCGGCCTTTTGGTTCAGATCAAGTGTAGTATCTGATCTTATCAGTTTAATATCTGATATGTCCTCAATATGGAGACCGAATATTAAATTGATTTTTAGGACTCGGAGATGGTTCAGGGGCTTGCTCCTTCCGCTCCACGCATCAACCTGGTCTTGCAGTGCTTCCAGGTATGGTGCCTTCAGCCCGCTTTGGGGCGGAAATGTATAAAAGCAGAAAATGCCGCAAAACCTGCCTACCCCTTTTCTCTGTTGTCCAGTTGCCTCATCTTGACCAATTTAAGGCATTTCAAGCTCCAAAGCATTGCTAGCTTTTTTGCTGGCGGGAGCTTCGTGCACTAATGTTGCGAGCCGATGGACTCGCGGACTTGCGGCAGCCAGGCTCCGTTTTCAGCTGATATGCCGCACAGATTTCCTGCTGCTTTTTACAGGCCACTCACCCTCACCCTCGGATGCCGACTTGCCTTCTCCTCACTTCAGTTACCACATCCCGTCATCCTGCACAACGGGGAAGTGTGGCGACAGACTGAACGGCATTCTCTTTGGATGTAGGTATACCTTCACGGCGTCTCTTTTCGTTCTCCTGACTCCACGACCAACACGCTAGGGTGGAGCTCAGGGAGACTAGACATTGCCCCCTGTTGGATACCGCCAGTACTTGCTGCTTGCACGGATTGTCCTTTGTTCGGCAAAGGTGGAGATTTCTTCGACTCTCTCCGTTGGGTGTAACTGGGCCTTCACAGCGTCTCGATTTCATCTGGTGACGACAGGTGACGGCTTGCCAGACGATGTCTTCCTGTTGTGTTTTACTGTTTCTGCATGCTCAGACTCCACCGTGCTCGGCCAAGCTGGATGTCTCTTGACCAACAGTGAGCGTAGACTAAAAGTTCCAAAGCACAGTCGAGCGCAGCAAGGTGCACATGAATGTCGGTGGACGAGGAGGACAAGAGCCATTGCCGGAAAATATGGGCTATCGCTTCTCGGCCTTTTGGCTAAGATCAAGTGTAGTCTCATTTGATCGAGGGAAGCTGAGGATTTCGATGACGATCGTGGATTGGAGAACTCGGAGGGATTGAACTCGCCAAAGAAGAAACGTTTGGAGCTTGGCTGATATTGGTGGATCTACATGCTGGCCTAAACCTCGGGTTTAGGCCTAACGCCGATACAGTTTCACACCCAACGTACGAGCTATGGATGCAGCTGCATCCCGACCACCAGGTTGGGGCGTGCGAAACACTGTCCGAGTCACAGTGAAGAAAACGGATGGAGAGTCACCTTTGGACCGGAAACACTTCGTGAAGAAGGTGCTGCTCGAGTGCTGTGGGTTTAAAGCAACAGAGATCTTCTGCTTGCAAAACTTCCCCAAGAATGGTTTCTTTGATGTCACCTTCAAGAGCGTCGCAGCGTGCATCAAATTCTTGAACGTCTTCAAGGAAAAAGGTAACCAGAGTCCCTTGTCGCTCCTGACTACGGAACCTCTGTTTACGCTACCGGCACAGCGAAATCGGGTTGTTACACTGCACACGTACAACCCCCACGTCCCTGTATCTGATGTGCTCACGTTCCTCGCCAGGTACGCTGAGCTGAAAAGTGACAGCGTGCAAGTGAAAGACACCTTCGGCATCTGGACAAGTGAGCACCAGGTCAAGGTGACCCTAAGAACGGACAGCAACGGAGCCATCCTGCATCCCCCCTCCAATTTCGCTATTGGAGTAAATCGTGGCTACCTCTACTACGTGGGACAGCCACGAGTATGCCACACCTGTGGAAAAACGGGGCACGTTGCCGCAAACTGCAGTGTGACCTTCTGCAAGAACTGCAGGCAGGAGGGACACATGACTAAGGACTGCAAAGAAGACAAGTGCTGCAACCTGTGTGGGGAGGCCGGCCATCTTTACAGGGCCTGCCCGAAACGCGGGGCAACATACGCTGAAATCATCAGCAGCGGAGTTAAAAAGGCGACCAGAGAGGAGGTGCATACACCCTCCACCGAAAAAGACACCACGGCTCAGAATGAGAAAAAGCAACAAAAGGGCCCCCAACAAAAAGAAGAGGCCCCAGCACCTCCTGACAACCCAACCCCAGCCCCATCTGATGAGGAACACTCAATGGAAGAGGAAGAGGATGGGACAAAGAATAAAGAGCCCTGGGAAACAGTGAACAGGGACAAACGAAAGCGGAAACAAAAAAACAAACTGAAGAACCCCCCGAGGTTGTAGTGGCAAAAAGCGACACCTCTCAGCCGGCGCACTTAGCGCCGACACCTCATCCGATGAGGGAAAACAGGACAAGAATCGGCCTCAAATAAAGAGGCAAAGCACCAACGTAGAACGGAAGGCACAGACCCCCCCAGACCACCGACCGGGAAGGAAACAAGGTCACAGACCAACCCCCGATAGTAACGAGCAGCAACAACCCAGGTGAAGACCGGCCTGCAACCCCAACACCTACTGACTGCCATGACGAACGCCAGGGCTACATCACCCCCCCCAATGCATCTGCATCAAAATCACGGGGCCAGTACGGACCAGAACAGCTTTCTCAGCCCTGCAACTGTGCTAAAGTTTGCGAGCACCACCGGCATGCTGGGGAACATCGAACAGCTGGAACAGCCAACTGTATAGACTCTAGACTCTTGAGACTGGTAAATCTACCTTTTTTATAATGGGTTTAAAAATTGCATCCATAAATGTGCGAAGCATCAAAGATACTTCGCGGTGTGTAGCCACACTCAACTATTTGGCAAATGTAAAAGCTGACCTACTGTTCCTGCAGGAGTGCGGAATTCCGCACCTCAGCAACTACAGGCGCTGGTCGAGCTGGTGGTCCCACGGGCCATCCATCTGGTCAGGAGGAAACGACTGCCGTTCCTCCGGCCTGGGTATTCTGCTGCGGGGAGGCAACTTCACCATCTCCGACGTTAAGGAGGTGGTGGGCGGGCGCCTCCTCGTAGCAGACGTGAAATACAAAAACACCCCTCTCAGACTTATTAATGTGTACGCCCCGGCCGTAAAAAGTGAGCGGCTGGCAGTCCTTCAGCAACTCCCACTGCTGTTGGCCACCTCCAAGCCGGTCATCCTGGGTGGTGACTTCAACTGCATCATCGATGCGGCTGGACGATCCAGCAAAGCCGATAGCAAACTAGACGCTACGTCCAGACTCCTGATGGAAACGGTAAAAGACGCCAAGCTGCTCGACGTCTGCAGCAACCCTGCAGACGGCGCGCAGCGTAGATACACATGGTCACGGCCAGACGGGTCCGTCCGCTCCAGGATAGACTTCTTTTTTGTGTCCCGAGCTTTCACGGTCAGGTCCACCGACGTAACGCCGGTGTTCTTCTCTGACCACTGCCTCCTACTGGCCGACTGCCACCTGCAGGAAGACCAGGGGGTAGGCAGGGGGACGTGGAAGCTAAATGTAAAACTGCTGACCCCTGAGAACATCGAGGAACTCAGGAGGGATTACAAAGTTTGGAGAACCGTGAAACCCCTCTTTGAGGCCCCACATCTCTGGTGGGAAGCAATCAAGGGGAATATCAAGAGGTTTTTCATCCTCAAGGGCGTTCAAAAGGTGAGAGAGAGACGAGGGGTCATGTCCATGCTCCAGAAAAGTATGCAAAATTTGCTCCAGCTGCAGTCGATGGGGGTGGATGTCAAGGAGGATCTCCAAGAGGTGAAGAGCCAGCAAGCCTCGCTCTACATCTCGGAGGCCTCCAAGGTTATCTTCCGTTCCGGAGTCCGCTCCGTGGAGCAGGACGAAAAGTGCTCACGCTTCTTCTTCCAAAAGGTGCACAGAGACACCTCTGTGATCAGCAGCCTGAAGGAAGAAGATGGCTCTGAAAAGTCATCGCAGTCTGACATCCTGAGGATCAGCCAATCCTTTTATGCCGGACTGTATGACCTGAAGCCAACAGATAGCACTGTTTCCCAGACCTTCCTGTCGACTATCACGGAGGTCATAGGCGACAGCGAGCTGGAAAACCTGGACAAACCACTAACTCTGGACGAGCTGACAAAGGCCGCCAAGTCCTTCGAGACGAGTAGAACTCCCGGAAGCGACGGCTTACCGGTTGAGTTGTATTCGGCTCTGTGGGACTGGATGGGCCCAGACCTGCTGGAAGTGTACGAGAGTATGCTTCTGGAAGGCAGCATGTCAGAGTCCATGAGGAAAGGCATCATCACCCTAATCTACAAGCAGAAGGGGGAAAGGGAAGAAATTCGAAATTGGCGACCCATTTCACTGTTGAATGTGGACTACAAAATTCTAGCCAAGGTCATCGCCAATCGGGTCAGGTCTGCTCTGGAGTCGGTGATCCACCCTGACCAGACCTGTGCTGTACCCGGCAGGAAGATCTCTGATAGCCTCGCGCTACTCAGGGATACGATCGCCTACGTGCAGGACAGGGGGGTGGACACTTGCCTCATCAGCCTTGACCAGGAGAAGGCTTTTGACAGAATATCGCACACCTACATGATGGATGTGCTCTCCAAAATGGTGTTTGGGGAGGGAATTCGCAATTGGATCAAACTGCTCTACACAAACATCTATAGCGCAGTCTCAATCAATGGGTGGGAATCAGAAAAGTTCCAGATCAGATCTGGAGTCAGGCAGGGCTGCCCTCTCTCCTCTGCCCTTTTTGTGTGCTGCATAGAACCTTTTGCCGAGTCCATCAGGAGGGATCCGGGCATAAGAGGAGTGACGATCCCAGGCAGTGGAGGCATGCAAGTCAAGGCCTCCCTGTACATGGACGACGTTGCCGTCTTCTGCTCGGATCCTGCGTCTGTACGCAGGCTCTTGACCACCTGCGACCAGTTTGAACTGGCCTCTGGAGCCAAGGTAAACCGGGGCAAGAGCGAGGCCATGTTCTTTGGGAACTGGGCCGACCGGTCCTTTGTCCCCTTCACTGTCAGGTCAGATTACCTGAAGGTGCTGGGGATATGGTTCGGAGCTGCTGGGGCGTGCACCAAAAACTGGGAGGAGCGCATAGGAAAGGTAAGACAGAAACTGGGCTGGTGGGAGCAACGCTCCCTCTCCATTGCGGGCAAAACCCTGGTCATCAGGTGTGAGGTACTCTCGGTGCTACTGTACGTGGCGCAGGTCTGGCCCATAACCCGACCCTACGCCACAGCAGTCACCCGGGCCATCTTCAAATTTATCTGGCAATCCAAGATGGACCGTGTCCGAAGGGACACCATGTACAAACCTCTGGAGAAGGGAGCGCGGAACGTACCCAACGCCTCCCTCATCCTGTTGGCCACCTTTGTGTCCAGCTGCATCAAGCTGTGCGTGGACCCCCAGTATGCAAACACCAAGTGTCACTACATACTGAGGTTCTACCTGTCCCCGGTGTTGCGAAGGATGGGCCTGGCCTCATTGCCGCGGAACGCTCCAAGTAGTTGGACCGTACCGTACCACCTGTCCTTTGTGGAAAAGTTTTTGAAGGAAAACACCTTTGACCACAAGGCAATGAAGCAGTGGTCAGCACGTAATGTCCTCGAGGCCCTCAGGGAAAAGGAGACCGTGGAGGACGTTGGATGGTTCCCTGAGCAGACTGCCAGAGTCATCTGGCAGAACGCCTCATCACCAGAACTTTCAAACAAGCACCAAGACCTAGCTTGGCTGGTGGTGAGAAGGGCCCTCCCTGTCAGATTCTTCATGCACACCCGAAGGCTCTGCACCAATGCACGCTGCCCTCGGAGTGGCTGTGGGGGAAATGAGACGGTCACACACCTCCTTGTGGAATGTGCCTTTGCAAAGAAGGTCTGGAGAGAGATGCAGTGGTATTTGTCAAGGTTTATCCCAAACAGATCTGTGACACAGGACTCTGTGCTCTACGGACTGTTTCCAGGGACACACACCGAGACAAATATCAACTGCTGCTGGAAGGTCATCAACTCGGTAAAAGACGCTCTTTGGTCTGCCCGAAACTTGCTGATCTTCCAGTGCAAAGAATTGTCCTCGACCGAGTGTTGCAGACTGGCACATTCCAAGGTCCAGGACTACGTGCTGAGGGACGCACTCAAGCTTGGGGCAGATGCCGCCAAGGCGCAATGGGGAAAGACCACTGTGTAAAGTCTTTCCAGCAAATGTACACCGAGGGGCGCGTAACAGTGTAAAGCCCCTCGGTCTGGGCAACCAACACTCCAATGTATAAAACAAACATGACAATGTAAATATTTAAGAAGGAATTGTAATGTAAAGAGTGATATGTGTATGACAATATCAAAATTGAATGAAAGAAAGTCAAGGCAACATGTAACCCTGCCGGAAATGTACAGTCAAGACAATTTGAAAGGTTTCTGTAATGCTCATGATAAATTTTTATGAATAAAGTATATTTTTTTGAAAAAAAAAAAAAAAAAAAAATCTGTTCTTATCAGTTTAATATCTGATATGTCCTCAATCTGGGGACCGAATATTAAATTGATTTTTAGGACTCGGAGATGGTTCAGGGGCTTGCTCCTTCCGCTCCACGCATCAACCTGGTCTTGCAGTGCTTCCAGGAATGGTGCCCTCTCCCCGCTTTGGGGTGCAAAACGTATAAAAGCAGAAAATGCCGCAAAACCTGGCTTCCCCTTTTCTCTCTTGTCCAGTTATCTCATCCTGACCAATTTAAGGCCTTTCAGGCTCCTAAGCATTGCTAGCTTTTCTGCTGGCGGGAGCTTCGTGCACGAATGTTGCGAGCCGATGGACTCGCGGACTTGCGGCAGCCAGGCTCCGTTTTCAGCTGATATGCCGCACAGATTTCCTGCTGCTTTTTACAGGCCACTCACCCTCACCCTCGGATGCCGACTTGCCTTCTCCTCACTTCAGTTACCACATCCCTTCATCCTGCACAACGGGATAGTGTGGCGACAGACTGAACGGCATCCTGTTTGGATGTAGGTACACCTTCACGGCGTCTCTTTTCGTTCTCCTGACTCCACGACCAACACGCCAGGGTGGAGCTCAGGGAGACTAGACATTGCCCTCTGTTGGATTCCGCCAGTACTTGCTGCTTGCACGGATTGCCCTTTGTTCGGCAAAGGTGGAGATGACTTCGACTCCCTGCGTTGGGTGTCACTGGGCCTTCACAGCGTCTCCATTTCATCTGGTGACGACAGGGGACGGCTTGCCAGACGATGTCTTCGTGTTGTGTTTACTGGTTCTGCATGCACAGACTCCACCGTGCTCGGCCAAGCTGGATGTCTCTTGACCAACAGTGAGCGTAGACTAAAAGTTCCAAAGCACAGTCGAGCGCAGCAAGGTGCACCTGAATGTCGGTGGATGAGGAGGACACGAGCCATTGCCGGAAAATATGGGTTATCGCTTCTCGGCCTTTTGGCTCAGATCAAGTGTAGTATCTGTTCTTATCAGTTTAATATCTGATATGTCCTCAATCTGGGGACCGAATGTTAAATTGATTTTTAGAAATCGGAGATGGTTCAGGGGCATGCTCCATCCGCTCCACGCATCAACCTGGTCTTGCCGTGCTTCCAGGAATGGTGCCCTCTCCCCGCTTTGGGGCGCAAAATGTATAAAAGCAGGAAATGCCGCAAAACCTGGCTTCCCCTTTTCTCTCTTGTCCAGTTGTCTCATCCTGACCAATTTAAGGCCTTTCAGGCTCCAAAGCATTGCTAGCTTTTCTGCTGGCGGGAGCTTCGTGCACGAATGTTGCGAGCCGATGGACTCGCGGACTTGCGGCAGCCAGGCTCCGTTTTCAGCTGATATGCCACGCAGATTTCCTGCTGCTTTTTACAGGCCACTCACCTTCACACTCGGATGCCGACTTGCCTTCTCCTCACTTCAGTTACCACATCCCTTCATCCTGCACAACGGGGAAGTGTGGCGACAGACTGAACGGCATCCTGTTTGGATGTAGGTACACCTTCACGGCGTCTCTTTTCGTTCTCCTGACTCCACGACCAACACGCCAGGGTGGAGCTCAGGGAGACTAGACATTGCCCTCTGTTGGATTCCGCCAGTACTTGCTGTTTGCACGGATTGCCCTTTGTTCGGCAAAGGTGGAGATGACTTCGACTCCCTCTGTTGGGTGTCACTGGGCCTTCACAGCGTCTCCATTTCATCTGGTGACGACAGGGGACGGCTTGCCAGACGATGTCTTCCTGTTGTGTTTTACTGGTTCTGCATGCTCAGACTCCACCGTGCTCGGCCAAGCTGGATGTCTCTTGTCCAACAGTGAGCGTAGACTAAAAGTTCCAAAGCACAGTCGAGCGCAGCAAGGTGCACCTGAATGTCGGTGGACGAGGAGGACAAGAGCCATTGCCGGAAAATATGGGCTATCGCTTCTCGGCCTTTTGGCTCAGATGAAGTGTAGTATCTGTTCTTATCAGTTTAATATCTGATATGTCCTCAATCTGGGGACCGTATATTAAATTGATTTTTAGGACTCGGAGATGGTTCAGGGGCTTGCTCTTTCCGCTCCACGCATCAACCTGGTCTTGCAGTGCTTCCAGGAATGGTGCCCTCTCCCCGCTTTGGGGCGCTAAAAGCATAAAATGCCGCAAAACGTGGCTTCCGTTTTTCTCTCTTGTCCAGTTGTTTCATCCTGACCAATTTAAGGCCTTTCAGGCTCCAAAGCATTGCTAGCTTTTCTGCTGGCGGGAGCTTCGTGCACGAATGTTGCGAGTCGAAGGACTCGAGGACTTTCGGCAGCCAGGCTCGGTTTTCAGCTGATATGCCGCACAGATTTCCTGCTGCTTTTTACAGGCCACTCACCCTCACCCTCGGATGCCGACTTGCCTTCTCCTCACTTCAGTTACCACATCCCTTCATCCTGCACAACGGGATACTGTTGCGACAGACTGAACGGCATCCTGTTTGGATGTAGGTATACCTTCACGGCGTCTCTTTTCGTTCTCCTGACTCCACGACCAACACGCCAGGGTGGAGCTCAGGGAGACTAGACATTGCCCTCTGTTGGATTCCGCCAGTACTTGCTGCTTGCACGGATTGCCCTTTGTTCGGCAAAGGTGGAGATGACTTCGACTCCCTCTGTTGGGTGTCACTGGGCCTTCACAGCGTCTCCATTCCATCTGGTGACGACAGGGGATGGCTTGCCAGACGATGTCTTCGTGTTGTGTTTACTGGTTCTGCATGCACAGACTCCACCGTGCTCGGCCAAGCTGGATGTCTCTTGACCAACAGTGAGCGTAGACTAAAAGTTCCAAAGCACAGTCGAGCGCAGCAAGGTGCACCTGAATGTTGGTGGATGAGGAGGACACGAGCCATTGCCGGAAAATATGGGTTATCGCTTCTCGGCCTTTTGGCTCAGATCAAGTGTAGTATCTGTTCTTATCAGTTTAATATCTGATATATCCTCAATCTGGGGACCGAATGTTAAATTGATTTTTAGGACTCGGAGATGGTTCAGGGGCTTGTTCCATCCGCTCCACGCATCAACCTGGTCTTGCTGTGCTTCCAGGAATGGTGCCCTCTCCCCGCTTTGGGGCGCTAAAAGCATAAAATGCCGCAAAACGTGGCTTCCGTTTTTCTCCCTTGTCCAGTTGTTTCATCCTGACCAATTTAAGGCCTTTCAGGCTCCAAAGCATTGCTAGCTTTTCTGCTGGCGGGAGCTTCGTGCACGAATGTTGCGAGCCGATGGACTCGCGGACTTGCGGCAGCCAGGCTCCGTTTTCAGCGGATATGCCACACAGATTTCCTGCTGCTTTTTACAGGCCATTCATCCTCACCCTCGGATGCCGACTTGCCTTCTCCTCACTTCAGTTACCACATCCCTTCATCCTGCACAACGGGGAAGTGTGGCGACAGACTGAACGGCATCCTGTTTGGATGTAGGTACACCTTCACGGCGTCTCTTTTCGTTCTCCTGACTCCACGACCAACACGCCAGGGTGGAGCTCAGGGAGACTAGACATTGCCCTCTGTTGGATTCCGCCAGTACTTGCTGCTTGCACGGATTGCCCTTTGTTCGGCAAAGGTGGAGATGACTTCGACTCCCTCCGTTGGGTGTCACTGGGCCTTCACAGCGTCTCCATTTCATCTGGTGACGACAGGGGACGGCTTGCCAGACGATGTCTTCGTGTTGTGTTTACTGGTTCTGCATGCACAGACTCCACCGTGCTCGGCCAAGCTGGATGTCTCTTGACCAACAGTGAGCGTAGACTAAAAGTTCCAAAGCACAGTCGAGCGCAGTAAGGTGCACCTGAATGTCGGTGGATGAGGAGGACAAGAGCCATTGCCGGAAAATATGGGTTATCGCTTCTCGGTCTTTTGGCTCAGATCAAGTGTAGTATCTGTTCTTATCAGTTTAATATCTGTTATGTCCTCAATCTGGGGACCGAATATTAAATTGATTTTTAGGATTCGGAGATGGTTCAGGGGCTTGCTCCTTCCGCTCCACGCATCAACCTGGTCTTGCAGTGCTTCCAGGAATGGTGCCCTCTCCCCGCTTTGGGGCGCAAAATGTATAAAAGCAGAAAATGCCGCAAAACCTGGCTTCCCCTTTTCTCTCTTGTCCAGTTGTCTCATCCTGACCAATTTAAGGCCTTTCAGGCTCCAAAGCATTGCTAGCTTTTCTGCTGGCGGGAGCTTCGTGCACGAATGTTGCGAGCCGATGGACTCGCCGACTTGCGGCAGCCAGGCTCCGTTTTCAGCTGATATGCCACACAGATTTCCTGCTGCTTTTTACAGGCCACTCACCTTCACACTCGGATGCCGACTTGCCTACTCCTCACTTCAGTTACCACATCCCTTCATCCTGCACAACGGGGAAGTGTGGCGACAGACTGAACGGCATCCTGTTTGGATGTAGGTATACCTTCACGGCGTCTCTTTTCTTTCTCCTGACTCCACGACCAACACGCTAGGGTGGAGCTCAGGGAGACTCGACATTGCCCCCTGTTGGATACCGCCAGTACTTGCTGCTTGCACGGATTGTCCTTTGTTCGGCAAAGGTGGAGATTTCTTCCACTCCCTCCGTTGGGTGTCACTGGCCTTCACAGCGTCTCCATTTCATCTGGTGACGACAGGGGACGGCTTGCCAGACGATGTCTTCGTGTTGTGTTTTACTGGTTCTGCATGCACAGACTCCACCGTGCTCGGCCAAGCTGGAGGTTTCTTGACCAACAGTGAGCGTAGACTAAAAGTTCCAAAGCACAGTCGAGCGCAGCAAGGTGCACGTGAATGTCGGTGGATGAGGAGGACAAGAGCCATTTCCGGAAAATATGGGCTATCGCTTCTCGGCCTTTTGGCTCAGATCACGTGTAGTATCTGTTCTTATCAGTTTAATATCTGATATGTCCTCAATATGGAGACCGAATATTCAATTGATTTTTAGGACCCGGAGATGGTTCAGGGGCTTTCTCCTTCCGCTCCACGCATCAACCTGGGCTTGCAGTGCTTCCAGGAATGGTGCCTTCACCCCGCTTTGGGGCGGAAATGTATAAAAGCAGAAAATGCCGCAAAACCTACCTACCCCTTTTCTCTGTTGTCCAGTTGCCTCATCTTGACCAATTTAAGGCATTTCAAGCTCCAAAGCATTGCTAGCTTTTCTGCTGGCGGGAGCTTCGTGCACTAATGTTGCGAGTCGATGGACTCGAGGACTTTCGGCAGCCAGGCTCCGTTTTCAGCTGATATGCCGCACAGATTTCCTGCTGATTTTTACAGGCCACTCACCCTCACCCTCGGATGCCGACTTGCCTTCTCCTCACTTCAGTTACCACATCCCTTCATCCTGCACAACGGGATACTGTTGCGACAGACTGAACGGCATCCTGTTTGGATGTAGGTATACCTTCACGGCGACTCTTTTAGTTCTCCTGACTCCACGACCAACACGCCAGGGTGGAGCTCAGGGAGACTAGACATTGCCCTCTGTTGGATTCCGCCAGTACTTGCTGTTTCCACGGATTGCTCTTTGTTCGGCAAAGGTGGAGATGACTTCGACTCCCTCTGTTGGGTGTCACTGGGCCTTCACAGCGTCTCCATTTCATCTGGTGACGACAGGGGACGGCTTGCCAGACGATGTCTGCCTGTTGTGTTTTACTGGTTCTGCATGCTCAGACTCCACCGTGCTCGGCCAAGCTGGATGTCTCTTGTCCAACAGTGAGCGTAGACTAAAAGTTCCAAAGCACAGTCGAGCGCAGCAAGGTGCACCTGAATGTCGGTGGACGAGGAGGACAAGAGCCATTGCCGGAAAATATGGGCTATCGCTTCTCGGCCTTTTGGCTCAGATCAAGTGTAGTATCTGTTCTTATCAGTTTAATATCTGATATGTCCTTAATCTGGGGACCGAGTATTAAATTGATTTTTAGGACTCGGAGATGGTTCAGGGGCTTGCTCTTTCCGCTCCACGCATCAACCTGGTCTTGCCGTGCTTCCAGAAATGGTGTTCTCTCCCCGCTTTGGGGCGCTCAAAGCATAAAATGCCGCAAAACGTGGCTTCCGTTTTTCTCTCTTGTCCAGTTGTCTCATCCTGACCGATTTAAGGCCTTTCAGGCTCCAAAGCATTGCTAGCTTTTCTGCTGGCGGGAGCTTCGTGCACGAATGTTGCGAGCCGATGGACTCGCGGACTTGCGGCAGCCAGGCTCCGTTTTCAGCTGATATGCCACACAGATTTCCTGCTGCTTTTTACAGGCCACTCACCTTCACACTCGGGTGCCGACTTGCCTTCTCCTCACTTCAGTTACCACATCCCTTCATCCTGCACAACGGGGAAGTGTGGCGACAGACTGAACGGCATCCTGTTTGGATGTAGGTACACCTTCACGGCATCTCTTTTCGTTCTCCTGACTCCACGACCAACACGCCAGGGTGGAGCTCAGGGAGACTAGACATTGCCCTCTGTTGGATTCCGCCAGTACTTGCTGCTTGCACGGATTGCCCTTTGTTCGGCAAAGGTGGAGATGACTTCGACTCCCTCCGTTGGGTGTCACTGGGCCTTCACAGCGTCTCCATTTCATCTGGTGACGACAGGGGACGGCTTGCCAGACGATGTCTTCCTGTTGTGTTTTACTGGTTCTGCATGCTCAGACTCCACCGTGCTCGGCCAAGCTGGATGTCTCTTGTCCAACAGTGAGCGTAGACTAAAAGTTCCAAAGCACAGTCGAGCGCAGCAAGGTGCACCTGAATGTCGGTGGACGAGGAGGACAAGAGCCATTGCCGGAAAATATGGGCTATCGCTTCTCGGCCTTTTGGCTCAGATCAAGTGTAGTATCTGTTCTTATCAGTTTAATATCTGATATGTTC
Organism: Scyliorhinus torazame; assembly: GCF_047496885.1. Classification (NCBI taxonomy): domain Eukaryota; kingdom Metazoa; phylum Chordata; class Chondrichthyes; order Carcharhiniformes; family Scyliorhinidae; genus Scyliorhinus; species Scyliorhinus torazame. The sequence continues at coordinate 42,059,127 of NC_092726.1, read as the reverse complement.
TCAATCTGGGGACCGAATATTAAATTGATTTTTAGGACTCGGAGATGGTTCAGGGGCTTGCTCCTTCCGCTCCACGCATCAACCTGGTCTTGCCGTGCTTCCAGGAATGGTGCTCTCTCCCCGCTTTGGGGCGCTCAAAGCATAAAATGTCGCAAAACGTGGCTTCCGTTTTTCTCTTTTGTCCAGTTGTTTCATCCTGACCAATTTAAGGCCTTTCAGGCTCCAAAGCATTGCTAGCTTTTCTGCTGGCGGGAGCTTCGTGCACGAATGTTGCGAGCCGATGGACTCGCGGACTTGCGGCAGCCAGGCTCCGTTTTCAGCTGATATGCCACACAGATTTCCTGCTGCTTTTTACAGGCCACACACCTTCACACTCGGATGCCGACTTGCCTTCTCCTCACTTCAGTTACCACATCCCTTCATCCTGCACAACGGGGAAGTGTGGCGACAGACTGAACGGCATCCTGTTTGGATGTAGGTACACCTTCACGGCATCTCTTTTCGTTCTCCTGACTCCACGACCAACACGCCAGGGTGGAGCTCAGGGAGACTAGACATTGCCCTCTGTTGGATTCCGCCAGTACTTGCTGCTTGCACGGATTGCCCTTTGTTCGGCAAAGGTGGAGATGACTTCGACTCCCTCTGTTGGGTGTCACTGGGCCTTCACAGCGTCTCCATTTCATCTGGTGACGACAGGGGACGGCTTGCCAGACGATGTCTTCGTGTTGTGTTTTACTGGTTCTGCATGCACAGACTCCACCGTGCTCGGCCAAGCTGGAGGTTTCTTGACCAACAGTGAGCGTAGACTAAAAGTTCCAAAGCACAGTCGAGCGCAGCAAGGTGCACCTGAATGTCGGTGGATGAGGAGGACAAGAGCCATTGCCGGAAAATATGGGTTATCGCTTCTCGGCCTTTTGGCTCAGATCAAGTGTAGTATCTGTTCTTATCAGTTTAATATCTGATATGTCCTCAATCTGGGGACTGAATATTAAACTGATTTTTAGGACTCGGAGATGGTTCAGGGGCTTGCTCCTTCCGCTCCACGCATCAACCTGGTCTTGCAGTGCTTCCAGGAATGGTGCCCTCACCCCGCTTTGGGGCGCCAAATGTATATAACCAGAAAATGCTGCAAAACCTGACTTACCCTTTTCTCTCTTGTCCAGTTGTCTCATCCTGACCAATTTAAGGCCTTTCAGGCTCCAAAGCATTGCTAGCTTTCCTGCTGTCGGGAGCTCCGTGCACGAATGTTGTGAGCCGATGGACTCGCGGACTTGCGGCAGCCAGGCTCCGTTTTCAGCTGATATGCCACACAGATTTCCTGCTGCTCTTTACAGGCCACTCACCTTCACACTCGGATGCCGACTTGCCTTCTCCTCACTTCAGTTACCACATCCCTTCATCCTGCACAACGGGGAAGTGTGGCGACAGACTGAACGGCATTCTCTTTGGATGTAGGTATACCTTCACGGCGTCTCTTTTCGTTCTCCTGACTCCACGACCAACACGCTAGGGTGGAGCTCAGGGAGACTAGACATTGCCCCCTGTTGGATACCGCCAGTACTTGCTGCTTGCACGGATTGTCCTTTTTTCGGCAAAGGTGGAGATTTCTTCCACTCCCTCCGTTGGGTGTCACTGGCCTTCACAGCGTCTCCATTTCATCTGGTGACGACAGGGGACGGCTTGCCAGACGATGTCTTCGTGTTGTGTTTTACTGGTTCTGCATGCACAGACTCCACCGTGCTCGGCCAAGCTGGAGTTTTCTTGACCAACAGTGAGCGTAGACTAAAAGTTCCAAAGCACAGTCGAGCGCAGCAAGGTGCACCTGAATGTCGGTGGATGAGGAGGACAAGAGCCATTGCCGGAAAATATGGGCTATCGCTTCTCGGCCTTTTGGCTCAGATCAAGTGTAGTATCTGTTCTTATCAGTTTAATATCTGATATTTCTTCAATATGGAGACCGAATATTAAATTGATTTTTAGGACTTGGAGATGGTTCAGGGGCTTGCTCCTTCCGCTCCACGCATCAACCTGGGCTTGTAGTGCTTCCAGGAATGGTGCCTTCACCCCGCTTTGGGGCGGAAATGTATAAAAGCAGAAAATGACGCAAAACCTGCCTACCCCTTTTCTCTGTTGTCCAGTTGCCTCATCTTGACCAATTTAAGGCATTTCATGCTCCAAAGCATTGCTAGCTTTTTTGCTGGCGGCAGCTTCGTGCACTAATGTTGCGAGTCGATGGACTCGAGGACTTTCGGCAGCCAGGCTCCGTTTTCAGCTGATATGCCGCACAGATTTCCTGCTGCTTTTTACAGGCCACTCACCCTCACCCTCGGATGCCGACTTGCCTTCTCCTCACTTCAGTTACCACATCCCTTCATCCTGCACAACGGGATACTGTTGCGACAGACTGAACGGCATCCTGTTTGGATGTAGGTACACCTTCACGGCGTCTCTTTTAGTTCTCCTGACTCCACGACCAACACGCCAGGGTGGAGCTCAGGGAGACTAGACATTGCCCCCTGTTGGATACCGCCAGTACTTGCTGCTTGCACGGATTGTCCTTTGTTCGGCAAAGGTGGAGATTTCTTCCACTCCCTCCGTTGGGTGTCACTGGCCTTCACAGCGTCTCCATTTCATCTGGTGACGACAGGGGACGGCTTGCCAGACGATGTCTTCGTGTTGTATTTTACTGGTTCTGCATGCACAGACTCCACCGTGCTCGGCCAAGCTGGAGGTTTCTTGACCAACAGTGAGCGTAGACTAAAAGTTCCAAAGCACAGTCGAGCGCAGCAAGGTGCACCTGAATGTCGGTGGACGAGGAGGACAAGAGCCATTGCCGTAAAATATGGTCTATCGCTTCTCGGCCTTTTGGCTCAGATCAAGTGTAGTATCTGTTCTTATCAGTTTAATATCTGATATGTCCTCAATCTGGGGACCGAATATTAAATTGATTTTTAGGACTCGGAGATGGTTCAGGGGCTTGCTCCTTCCGCTCCACGCATCAACCTGGTCTTGCAGTGCTTCCAGGAATGGTGCCTTCACCCCGCTTTGGGGCGGAAATGTATAAAAGCAGAAAATGCCGCAAAACCTGGCTTACCCTTTTCTCTCTTGTCCAGTTGTCTCATCCTGACCAATTTAAGGCCTTTCAGGCTCCAAAGCATTGCTAGCTTTTCTGCTGTCGGGAGCTCCGTGCACGAATGTTGTGAGCCGGCGGACTTGCGGCAGCCAGGCTCCGTTTTCAGCTGATATGCCACACAGATTTCCTGCTGCTCTTTACAGGCCACTCACCTTCACACTCGGATGCCGACTTGCCTTCTCCTCACTTCAGTTACCACATCCCTTCATCCTGCACAACGGGGAAGTGTGGCGACAGACTGAACGGCATTCTCTTTGGATGTAGGTATACCTTCACGGCGTCTCTTTTCGTTCTCCTGACTCCACGACCAACACGCTAGGGTGGAGCTCAGGGAGACTAGACATTGCCCCCTGTTGGATACCGCCAGTACTTGCTGCTTGCACGGATTGTCCTTTTTTCGGCAAAGGTGGAGATTTCTTCCACTCCCTCCGTTGGGTGTCACTGGCCTTCACAGCGTCTCCATTTCATCTGGTGATGACAGGGGACGGCTTGCCAGACGATGTCTTCGTGTTGTGTTTTACTGGTTCTGCATGCACAGACTCCACCGTGCTCGGCCAAGCTGGAGGTTTCTTGACCAACAGTGAGCGTAGACTAAAAGTTCCAAAGCACAGTCGAGCGCAGCAAGGTGCACCTGAATGTCGGTGGATGAGGAGGACAAGAGCCATTGCCGGAAAATATGGGCTATCGCTTCTCGGCCTTTTGGCTCAGATCAAGTGTAGTATCTGTTCTTATCAGTTTAATATCTGATATGTCCTCAATATGGAGACCGAATATTAAATTGATTTTTAGGACTCGGAGATGGTTCAGGGGCTTGCTCCTTCCGCTCCACGCATCAACCTGGTCTTGCAGTGCTTCCAGGAATGGTGCCCTCTCCCCGCTTTGGGACGCAAAATGTATAATAGCAGAAAATGCCGCAAAACCTGACATACCCTTTTCTCTCTTGTCCAGTTGTCTCATCCTGACCAATTTAAGGCCTTTCAGGCTCCAAAGCATTGCTAGCTTTCCTGCTGTCGGGAGCTCCGTGCACGAATGTTGTGAGCCGATGGACTCGCGGACTTGCGGCAGCCAGGCTCCGTTTTCAGCTGATATGCCACACAGATTTCCTGCTGCTCTTTACAGGCCACTCACCTTCACACTCGGATGCCGACTTGCCTTCTCCTCACTTCAGTTACCACATCCCTTCATCCTGCACAACGGGGAAGTGTGGCGACAGACTGAACGGCATTCTCTTTGGATGTAGGTATACCTTCACGGCGTCTCTTTTCGTTCTCCTGACTCCACGACCAACACGCTAGGGTGGAGCTCAGGGAGACTAGACATTGCCCCCTGTTGGATACCGCCAGTACTTGCTGCTTGCACGGATTGTCCTTTTTTCGGCAAAGGTGGAGATTTCTTCCACTCCCTCCGTTGGGTGTCACTGGCCTTCACAGCGTCTCCATTTCATCTGGTGACGACAGGGGACGGCTTGCCAGACGATGTCTTCGTGTTGTGTTTTACTGGTTCTGCATGCACAGACTCCACCGTGCTCGGCCAAGCTGGAGGTTTCTTGACCAACAGTGAGCGTAGACTAAAAGTTCCAAAGCACAGTCGAGCGCAGCAAGGTGCACCTGAATGTCGGTGGATGAGGAGGACAAGAGCCATTGCCGGAAAATATGGGCTATCGCTTCTCGGCCTTTTGGCTCAGATCAAGTGTAGTATCTGTTCTTATCAGTTTAATATCTGATATTTCCTCAATATGGAGACCGAATATTAAATTGATTTTTAGATCTCGGAGATGGTTCAGGGGCTTGCTCCTTCCGCTCCACGCATCAACCTGGGCTTGTAGTGCTTCCAGGAATGGTGCCTTCACCCCGCTTTGGGGCGGAAATGTATAAAAGCAGAAAATGACGCAAAACCTGCCTACCCCTTTTCTCTGTTGTCCAGTTGCCTCATCTTGACCAATTTAAGGCATTTCATGCTCAAAAGCATTGCTAGCTTTTTTGCTGGCGGGAGCTTCGTGCACTAATGTTGCGAGTCGATGGACTCGAGGACTTTCGGCAGCCAGGCTCCGTTTTCAGCTGATATGCCGCACAGATTTCCTGCTGCTTTTTACAGGCCACTCACCCTCACCCTCGGATGCCGACTTGCCTTCTCCTCACTTCAGTTACCACATCCCTTCATCCTGCACAACGGGATACTGTTGCGACAGACTGAACGGCATCCTGTTTGGATGTAGGTATACCTTCACGGCGTCTCTTTTAGTTCTCCTGACTCCACGACCAACACGCCAGGGTGGAGCTCAGGGAGACTAGACATTGCCCCCTGTTGGAGACCGCCAGTACTTGCTGCTTGCACGGATTGTCCTTTGTTCGGCAAAGGTGGAGATTTCTTCCACTCCCTCCGTTGGGTGTCACTGGCCTTCACAGCGTCTCCATTTCATCTGGTGACGACAGGGGACGGCTTGCCAGACGATGTCTTCGTGTTGTGTTTTACTGGTTCTGCATGCACAGACTCCACCGTGCTCGGCCAAGCTGGAGGTTTCTTGACCAACAGTGAGCGTAGACTAAAAGTTCCAAAGCACAGTCGAGCGCAGCAAGGTGCACCTGAATGTCGGTGGATGAGGAGGACAAGAGCCATTGCCGGAAAATATGGGCTATCGCTTCTCGGCCTTTTGGCTCAGATCAAGTGTAGTATCTGCTCTTATCAGTTTAATATCTGATATGTCCGCAATATGGAGACCGAATATTAAATTGATTTTTAGGACTCGGAGATGGCTCAGGGGCTTGTTCCTTCCGCTCCACGCATCAACCTGTGCTTGCAGTGCTTCCAGGAATGGTGCCTTCACCCCGCTTTGGGGCGGAAATGTATAAAAGCAGAAAATGCCGCAAAACCTGCCTACCCCTTTTCTTTGTTGTCCAGTTGCCTCATCTTGACCAATTTAAGGCATTTCAAGCTCCAAAGCATTGCTAGCTTTTCTGCTGGCGGGAGCTTCGTGCACTAATGTTGCGAGTCGATGGACTCGAGGACTTTCGGCAGCCAGGCTCCGTTTTCAGCTGATATGCCGCACAGATTTCCTGCTGCTTTTTACAGGCCACTCACCCTCACCCTCGGATGCCGACTTGCCTTCTCCTGACTTCAGTTACCACATCCCTTCATCCTGTACAACGGGATACTGTTGCGACAGACTGAACGGCATCCTGTTTGGATGTAGGTATACCTTCACGGCGACTCTTTTAGTTCTCCTGACTCAACGACCAACACGCCAGGGTGGAGCTCAGGGAGACTAGACATTGCCCTCTGTTGGATTCCGCCAGTACTTGCTGTTTGCACGGATTGCCCTTTGTACGGCAAAGGTGGAGATGACTTCGACTCCCTCTGTTGGGTGTCACTGGGCCTTCACAGCGTCTCCATTTCATCTGGTGACGACAGGGGACGGCTTGCCAGACGATGTCTTCCTGTTGTGTTTTACTGGTTCTGTATGCTCAGACTCCACCGTGCTCGGCCAAGCTGGATGTCTCTTGTCCAACAGTGAGCGTAGACTAAAAGTTCCAAAGCACAGTCGAGCGCAGCAAGGTGCACCTGAATGTCGGTGGACGAGGAGGACAAGAGCCATTGCCGGACAATATGGGCTATCGCTTCTCGGCCTTTTGGCTCAGATCAAGTGTAGTATCTGTTCTGATCAGTTTAATATCTGATATGTCCTCAATCTGGGGACCGAATATTAAATTGATTTTTAGGACTCGGAGATGGTTCAGGGGCTTGCTCCTTCCGCTCCACGCATCAACCTGGTCTTGCAGTGCTTCCAGGAATGGTGCCTACACCCCGCTTTGGGGCGCCAAATGTATAAAAGCAGAAAATGCCGCAAAACCTGGCTTACCCTTTTCTCTCTTGTCCAGTTGTCTCATCCTGACCAATTTAAGGCCTTTCAGGCTCCAAAGCATTGCTAGCTTTTCTGCTGTCGGGAGCTCCGTGCACGAATGTTGTGAGCCGGCGGACTTGCAGCAGCCAGGCTCCGTTTTCAGCTGATATGCCACACAGATTTCCTGCTGCTCTTTACAGGCCACTCACCTTCACACTCGGATGCCGACTTGCCTTCTCCTCACTTCAGTTACCACATCCCTTCATCCTGCACAACGGGGAAGTGTGGCGACAGACTGAACGGCATTCTCTTTGGATGTAGGTATACCTTCACGGCGTCTCTTTTCGTTCTCCTGACTCCACGACCAACACGCTAGGGTGGAGCTCAGGGAGACTAGACATTGCCCCCTGTTGGATACCGCCAGTACTTGCTGCTTGCACGGATTGTCCTTTTTTCGGCAAAGGTGGAGATTTCTTCCACTCCCTCCGTTGGGTGTCACTGGCCTTCACAGCGTCTCCATTTCATCTGGTGACGACAGGGGACGGCTTGCCAGACGATGTCTTCGTGTTGTGTTTTACTGGTTCTGCATGCACAGACTCCACCGTGCTCGGCCAAGCTGGAGGTTTCTTGACCAACAGTGAGCGTAGACTAAAAGTTCCAAAGCACAGTCGAGCGCAGCAAGGTGCACCTGAATGTCGGTGGATGAGGAGGACAAGAGCCATTGCCGGAAAATATGGGCTATCGCTTCTCGGCCTTTTGGCTCAGATCAAGTGTAGTATCTGTTCTTATCAGTTTAATATCTGATATGTCCTCAATATGGAGACCGAATATTAAATTGATTTTTAGGACTCGGAGATGGTTCAGGGGCTTGCTCCTTCCGCTCCACGCATCAACCTGGGCTTGCAGTGCTTCCAGGAATGGTGCCTTCACCCCGCTTTGGGGCGGAAATGTATAAAAGCAGAAAATGCCGCAAAAACTGGCTTCCCCTTTTCTCTCTTGTCCAGTTGTCTCATCCTGACCAATTTAAGGCCTTTCAGGCTCCAAAGCATTGCTAGCTTTTCTGCTGGCGGGAGCTTCGTGCACGAATGTTGTGAGCCGATGGACTCGCGGACTTGCGGCAGCCAGGCTCCGTTTTCAGCTGATATGCCACACAGATTTCCTGCTGCTCTTTACAGGCCACTCACCTTCACACTCGGATGCCGACTTGCCTTCTCCTCACTTCAGTTACCACATCCCTTCATCCTGCACAAAGGGGAAGTGTGGCGACAGACTGAACGGCATTCTCTTTGGATGTAGGTATATCTTCACGGCGTCTCTTTTCGTTCTCCTGACTCCACGACCAACACGCTAGGGTGGAGCTCAGGGAGACTAGACATTGCCCCCTGTTGGATACCGCCAGTACTTGCTGCTTGCACGGATTGTCCTTTGTTCGGCAAAGGTGGAGATTTCTTCCACTCCCTCCGTTGGGTGTCACTGGCCTTCACAGCGTCTCCATTTCATCTGGTGACGACAGGGGACGGCTTGCCAGACGATGTCTTCGTGTTGTGTTTTACTGGTTCTGCATGCACAGACTCCACCGTGCTCGACCAAGCTGGAGGTTTCTTGACCAACAGTGAGCGTAGACTAAAAGTTCCAAAGCACAGTCGAGCGCAGCAAGGTGCACCTGAATGTCGGTGGATGAGGAGGACAAGAGCCATTGCCGGAAAATATGGGCTATCGCTTCTCGGCCTTTTGGCTCAGATCAAGTGTAGTATCTGCTCTTATCAGTTTAATATCTGATATGTCCTCAATATGGAGACCGAATATTAAATTGATTTTTAGGACTCGGAGATGGCTCAGGGGCTTGCTCCTTCCGCTCCACGCATCAACCTGGACTTGCAGTGCTTCCAGGAATGGTGCCTTCACCCCGCTTTGGGGCGGAAATGTATAAAAGCAGAAAATGCCGCAAAACCTGCCTACCCCTTTTCTCTGTTGTCCAGTTGCCTCATCTTGACCAATTTAAGGCATTTCAAGCTCCAAAGCATTGCTAGCTTTTCTGCTGGCGGGAGCTTCGTGCACTAATGTTGCGAGTCGATGGACTCGAGGACTTTCGGCAGCCAGGCTCCGTTTTCAGCTGATATGCCGCACAGATTTCCTGCTGCTTTTTACAGGCCACTCACCCTCACCCTCGGATGCCGACTTGCCTTCTCCTGACTTCAGTTACCACATCCCTTCATCCTGCACAACGGGATACTGTTGCGACAGACTGAACGGCATCCTGTTTGGATGTAGGTATACCTTCACGGCGACTCTTGTAGTTCTCCTGACTCAACGACCAACACGCCAGGGTGGAGCTCAGGGAGACTAGACATTGCCCTCTGTTGGATTCCGCCAGTACTTGCTGTTTGCACGGATTGCCCTTTGTTCGGCAAAGGTGGAGATGACTTCGACTCCCTCTGTTGGGTGTCACTGGGCCTTCACAGCGTCTCCATTTCATCTGGTGACGACAGGGGACGGCTTGCCAGACGATGTCTTCCTGTTGTGTTTTACTGGTTCTGCATGCTCAGACTCCACCGTGCTCGGCCAAGCTGGATGTCTCTTGTCCAACAGTGAGCGTAGACTAAAAGTTCCAAAGCACAGTCGAGCGCAGCAAGGTGCACCTGAATGTCGGTGGACGAGGAGGACAAGAGCCATTGCCGGAAAATATTGGTTATCGCTTCTCGGCCTTTTGGCTCAGATCAAGTGTAGTATCTGTTCTTATCAGTTTAATATCTGATATGTCCTCAATATGAAGACCGAATATTAAATTGATTTTTAGGACTCGGAGATGGTTCAGGGGCTTGCTCCTTCCGCTCCACGCATCAACCTGGTCTTGCAGTGCTTCCAGGAATGGTGCCCTCTCCCCGCTTTGGGGCGCCAAATGTATAAAAGCAGAAAATGCCGCAAAACCTGGCTTACCCTTTTCTCTCTTGTCCAGTTGTCTCATCCTGACCAATTTAAGGCCTTTCAGGCTCCAAAGCATTGCTAGCTTTTCTGCTGTCGGGAGCTCCGTGCACGAATGTTGTGAGCCGGCGGACTTGCGGCAGGCAGGCTCCGTTTTCAGCTGATATGCCACACAGATTTCCTGCTGCTCTTTACAGGCCACTCACCTTCACACTCGGATGCCGACTTGCCTTCTCCTCACTTCAGTTACCACATCCCTTCATCCTGCACAACGGGGAAGTGTGGCGACAGACTGAACGGCATTCTCTTTGGATGTAGGTATACCTTCACGGCGTCTCTTTTCGTTCTCCTGACTCCACGACCAACACGCTAGGGTGGAGCTCAGGGAGACTAGACATTGCCCCCTGTTGGATACCGCCAGTACTTGCTGCTTGCACGGATTGTCCTTTTTTCGGCAAAGGTGGAGATTTCTTCCACTCCCTCCGTTGGGTGTCACTGGCCTTCACAGCGTCTCCATTTCATCTGGTGACGACAGGGGACGGCTTGCCAGACGATGTCTTCGTGTTGTGTTTTACTGGTTCTGCATGCACAGACTCCACCGTGCTCGGCCAAGCTGGAGGTTTCTTGACCAACAGTGAGCGTAGACTAAAAGTTCCAAAGCACAGTCGAGCGCAGCAAGGTGCACCTGAATGTCGGTGGATGAGGAGGACAAGAGCCATTGCCGGAAAATATGGGCTATCGCTTCTCGGCCTGTTGGCTCAGATCAAGTGTAGTATCTGTTCTTATCAGTTTAATATCTGATATGTCCTCAATATGGAGACCGAATATTAAATTGATTTTTAGGACTCGGAGATGGTTCAGGGGCTTGCTCCTTCCGCTCCACGCATCAACCTGGGCTTGCAGTGCTTCCAGGAATGGTGCCCTCTCCCAGCTTTCGGGCGCAAAATGTATAAAAGCAGAAAATGCCGCAAAAACTGGCTTCCCCTTTTCTCTCTTGTCCAGTTGTCTCATCCTGACCAATTTAAGGCCTTTCAGGCTCCAAAGCATTGCTAGCTTTTCTGCTGGCGGGAGCTTCGTGCACTCATGTTGCGAGCCGATGGACTCGCGGACTTGCGGCAGCCAGGTTCCGTTTTCAGCTGATATGCCACACAGATTTCCTGCTGCTTTTTACAGGCCACTCACCTTCACACTCGGATGCCGACTTGCCTACTCCTCACTTCAGTTACCACATCCCTTCATCCTGCACAACGGGGAAGTGTGGCGACAGACTGAACGGCATCCTGTTTGGATGTAGGTATACCTTCACGGCGTCTCTTTTAGTTCTCCTGACTCCACGACCAACACGCCAGGGTGGAGCTCAGGGAGACTAGACATTGCCCTCTGTTGGATTCCGCCAGTAGTTGCTGTTTGCACGGATTGCCCTTTGTTCGGCAGAGGTGGAGATGACTTCGACTCCCTCTGTTGAGTGTCACTGGGCCTTCACAGCGTCTCCATTTCATCTGGTGACGACAGGGGACGGCTTGCCAGATGATGTCTTCGTGTTGTGTTTTACTGGTTCTGCATGCACAGACTCCACCGTGCTCCGCCAAGCTGGAGGTTTCTTGACCAACAGTGAGCGTAGGCTAAAAGTTCCAAAGCACAGTCGAGCGCAGCAAGGTGCACCTGAATGTCGGTGGAAGAGGAGGACAAGAGCCATTGCCGGAAAATATGGGCTGTCGCTTCTCGGCCTTTTGGCTCAGATCAAGTGTAGTATCTGTTCTTATCAGTTTAATATCTGATATGTCCTCAATCTGGGGACCGAACATTAAATTGATTTTTAGGACTCGGAGATGGTTCAGGGGCTTGCTCCTTCCGCTCCACGCATCAACCTGGTCTTGCAGTGCTTCCAGGAATGGTGCCCTCTCCCCGCTTTGGGACGCAAAATGTATAATAGCAGAAAATGCCGCAAAACCTGGCTTACCCTTTTCTCTCTCGTCCAGTTGTCTCATCCTGACCAATTTAAGGCCTTTCAGGCTCCAAAGCATTGCTAGCTTTTCTGCTGGCGGGAGCTTCGTGCACGAATGTTGTGAGCCGATGGACTCGCGGACTTGCGGCAGCCAGGCTCCGTTTTCAGCTGATATGCCACACAGATTTCCTGCTGCTCTTTACAGACCACTCAGCTTCACACTCGGATGCCGACTTGCCTTCTCCTCACTTCAGTTACCACATCCCTTCATCCTGCACAACGGGGAAGTGTGGCGACAGACTGAACGGCATTCTCTTTGGATGTAGGTATATCTTCACGGCGTCTCTTTTCGTTCTCCTGACTCCACGACCAACACGCTAGGGTGGAGCTCAGGGAGACTAGACATTGCCCCCTGTTGGATACCGCCAGTACTTGCTGCTTGCACGGATTGTCCTTTGTTCGGCAAAGGTGGAGATTTCTTCCACTCCCTCCGTTGGGTGTCACTGGCCTTCACAGCGTCTCCATTTCATCTGGTGACGACAGGGGACGGCTTGCCAGATGATGTCTTCGTGTTGTGTTTTACTGGTTCTGCATGCACAGACTCCACCGTGCTCGGCCAAGCTGGAGGTTTCTTGACCAACAGTGAGCGTAGACTAAAAGTTCCAAAGCACAGTCGAGCGCAGCAAGGTGCACCTGAATGTCGGTGGATGAGGAGGACAAGAGCCATTGCCGGAAAATATGGGCTATCGCTTCTCGGCCTTTTGGCTCAGATCAAGTGTAGTATCTGCTCTTATCAGTTTAATATCTGATATGTCCTCAATATGGAGACCGAATATTAAATTGATTTTTAGGACTCGGAGATGGTTCAGGGGCTTGCTCCTTCCGCTCCACGCATCAACCTGGGCTTGCAGTGCTTCCAGGAATGGTGCCTTCACCCCGCTTTGGGGCGGAAATGTATAAAAGCAGAAAATGCCTACCCCTTTTCTCTGTTGTCCAGTTGCCTCATCTTGACCAATATAAGGCATTTCAAGCTCCAAAGCATTGCTAGCTTTTTTGCTGGCGTGAGCTTCGTGCAGTAATGTTGCGAGTCGATGGACTCGAGGACTTTCGGCAGCCAGGCTCCGTTTTCAGCTGATATGCCGCACAGATTTCCTGCTGCTTTTTACAGGCCACTCACCCTCACCCTCGGATGCCGACTTGCCTTCTCCTCACTTCAGTTACCACATCCCTTCATCCTGCACAACGGGATACTGTTGCGACAGACTGAACGGCATCCTGTTTGGATGTAGGTATACCTTCACAGCGTCTCTTTTAGTTCTCCTGACTCCACGACCAACACGCCAGGGTGGAGCTCAGGGAGACTAGACATTGCCCTCTGTTGGATTCCGCCAGTACTTGCTGTTTGCACGGATTGCCCTTTGTTCGGCAAAGGTGGAGATGACTTCGACTCCCTCTGTTGGGTGTCACTGGGCCTTCACAGCGTCTCCATTTCATCTGGTGACGACAGGGGACGGCTTGCCAGACGATGTCTTCCTGTTGTGTTTACTGGTTCTGCATGCACAGACTCCACCGTGCTCGGCCAAGCTGGATGTCTCTTGACCAACAGTGAGCGTAGACTAAAAGTTCCAAAGCACAGTCGAGCGCAGCAAGGTGCACCTGAATGTCGGTGGATGAGGAGGACAAGAGCCAATGCCGGAAAATATGGGTTATCGCTTCTCGGCCTTTTGGCTCAGATCAAGTGTAGTGTCTGTTCTTATCAGTTTAATATCTGATATGTCCTCAATCTGGGGACCGAATATTAAATTGATTTTTAGGACTCGGAGATGGTTCAGGGGCTTGCTCCTTCCGCTCCACGCATCAACCTGGTCTTGCAGTGATTCCAGGGATGGTGCCCTCACCCCGCTTTGGGGCGCAAAGTGTATAAAAGCAGAAAATACCGCAAAACCTGGCTTCCCCTTTTCTCTCTTGTCCAGTTGTCTCATCCTGACCAATTTAAGGCCTTTCAGGCTCCAAAGCATTGCTAGCTTTTCTGCTGGCGGGAGCTTCGTGCACGAATGTTGCGAGCCGATGGACTCGCGGACTTGCGGCAGCCAGGTTCCGTTTTCAGCTGATATGCCACGCAGATTTCCTGCTGCTTTTTACAGGCCACTCACCTTCACACTCGGATGCCGACTTGCCTTCTCCTCACTTCAGTTACCACATCCCTTCATCCTGCACAACGGGGAAGTGTGGCGACAGACTGAACGGCATCCTGTTTGGATGTAGGTACACCTTCACGGCGTCTCTTTTCGTTCTCCTGACTCCACGACCAACACGCCAGGGTGGAGCTCAGGGAGACTAGACATTGCCCTCTGTTGGATTCCGCCAGTACTTGCTGCTTACACGGATTGCCCTTTGTTCGACAAAGGTGGAGATTACTTCGACTCCCTCCGTTGGGTGTCACTGGGCCTTCACAGCGTCTCCATTTCATCTGGTGACGACAGGGGACGGCTTGCCAGACGATGTCTTTGTGTTGTGTTTACTGGTTCTGCATGCACAGACTCCACCGTGCTCGGCCAAGCTGGATGTCTCTTGACCAACAGTGAGCGTAGACTAAAAGTTTCAAAGCACAGTCGAGCGCAGCAAGGTGCACCTGAATGTCGGTGGAAGAGGAGGACAAGAGCCATTGCCGGAAAATATGGGCTATCGCTTCTCGGCCTTTTGACTCAGATCAAGTGTAGTATCTGTTCTTATCAGTTTAATATCTGATATGTCCTCAATCTGGGGACCGAATATTAAATTGATTTTTAGGACTCGGAGATGGTTCAGGGGCTTGCTCCTTCCGCTCCACGCATCAACCTGGTCTTGCAGTGCTTCCAGGAATGGTGCCCTTTCCCCGCTTTGGGGCGCAAAATGTATAAAAGCAGAAAATGCCGCAAAACCTGGCTTACCCTTTTCTCTCTTGTCCAGTTGTCTCATCCTGACCAATTTAAGGCCTTTCAGGCTCCAAAGCATTGCTAGCTTTTCTGCTGGCGGGGGCTTCGTGCACGAATGTTGTGAGCCGATGGACTCGCGGACTTGCGGCAGCCAGGCTCCGTTTTCAGCTGATATGCCACACAGATTTCCTGCTGCTCTTTACAGGCCACTCACCTTCACACTCGGATGCCGACTTGCCTTCTCCTCACTTCAGTTACCACATCCCTTCATCCTGCACAACGGGGAAGTGTGGCGATAGACTGAACGGCATTCTCTTTGGATGTAGGTATACCTTCACGGCGTCTCTTTTCGTTCTCCTGACTCCACGACCAACACGCTAGGGTGGAGCTCAGGGAGACTAGACATTGCCCCCTGTTGGATACCGCCAGTACTTGCTGCTTGCACGGATTGTCCTTTGTTCGGCAAAGGTGGAGATTTCTTCCACTCCCTCCGTTGGGTGTCACTGGGCCTTCACAGCGTCTCCATTTCATCTGGTGACGACAGGGGACGGCTTGCCAGACGATGTCTTCGTGTTGTGTTTTACTGGTTCTGCATGCACAGACTCCACCGTGCTCGGCCAAGCTGGAGGTTTCTTGACCAACAGTGAGCGTAGACTAAAAGTTCCAAAGCACAGTCGAGCGCAGCAAGGTGCACCTGAATATCGGTGGATGAGGAGGACAAGAGCCATTGCCGGAAAATATGGGCTATCGCTTCTCGGCCTTTTGGCTCAGATCAAGTGTAGTATCTGTTCTTATCAGTTTAATATCTGATATTTCCTCAATATGGAGACCGAATATTAAATTGATTTTTAGGACTCGGAGATGGTTCAGGGGCTTGCTCCTTCCGCTCCACGCATCAACCTGGGCTTGCAGTGCTTCCAGGAATGGTGCCTTCACCCCGCTTTGGGGCGGAAATGTATAAAAGCAGAAAATGCCGCAAAACCTGCCTACCCCTTTTCTCTGTTGTCCAGTTGCCTCATCTTGACCAATTTAAGGCATTTCAAGCTCCAAAGCATTGCTAGCTTTTCTGCTGGCGGGAGCTTCGTGCACTAATGTTGCGAGTCGATGGACTCGAGGACCTTCGGCAGCCAGGCTCCGTTTTCAGCTGATATGCCGCACAGATTTCCTGCTGCTTTTTACAGGCCACTCACCCTCACCCTCGGATGCCGACTTGCCTTCTCCTCACTTCAGTTACCACATCCCTTCATCCTGCACAACGGGATACTGTTGCGACAGACTGAACGGCATCCTGTTTGGATGTAGGTATACCTTCACGGCGTCTCTTTTAGTTCTCCTGACTCCACGACCAACACGCCAGGGTGGAGCTCAGGGAGACTAGACATTGCCCTCTGTTGGATTCCGCCAGTACTTGCTGCTTGCACGGATTGCCCTTTGTTCGGCAAAGGTGGAGATGACTTCGACTCCCTCCGTTGGGTGTCACTGGGCCTTCACAGCGTCTCCATTTCATCTGGTGACGACAGGGGATGGCTTGCCAGACGATGTCTTCGTGTTGTGTTTACTGGTTCTGCATGCACAGACTCCACCGTGCTCGGCCAAGCTGGATGTCTCTTGACCAACAGTGAGCGTAGACTAAAAGTTCCAAAGCACAGTCGAGCGCAGCAAGGTGCACCTGAATGTCGGTGGATGAGGAGGACAAGAGCCATTGCCGGAAAATATGGGTTATCGCTTCTCGGTCTTTTGACTCAGATCAAGTGTAGTCTCATTTGATCGAGAGAAGCTGAGGATTTCGTTGTGGATTGGAGAACTCGGAGGGATTGAAGTCGTCAAAGAGGAAACGTTTGGAGCTTGGCTGCTATTGGTGGATCTACATGCTGGCCTAAACGTCGGGTTTAGGCCTAACACCGATACAGTTTCACACCCAACGTACGAGCTATGGATGCAGCTGCATCCCGACCACCAGGCTGGGGAATGCGAAACACTGTCCGAGTCACAGTAAAGAAAACGGAGGGAGAGTCACCTTTGGACCGGAAACACTTCGTGAAGAGGGTGCTGCTCGAGTGTTGTGGGTTTAAAGCAACAGATATCTTCTGCTTGCAAAACTTCCCCAAGAATGGTTTCTTTGATGTCACCTTCAAGAGCGTCGCAGCGTGCATCAAATTCTTGAATGTCTTCAAGGAAAAAGGTAACCAGAGTCCCCTGTCGATCCTGACTGCGGAGCCTCTGTTTACGCTACCGGCAGAGCGAAATCGGGTTGTTACACTGCACACGTACAAACCCCACGTCCCTGTGTCTGATGTGCTCACGTTCCTCGCCAGGTACGCTGAGCTGAAAAGTGACAGCGTGCAAGTGAAAGACACCTTCGGCATCTGGACAAGTGAGCACCAGGTCAAGGTGACCCTAAGAACGGACAGCAACGGAGCCATCCTGCATCCCCCCTCCAATTTCGCTATTGGAGTAAATCGTGGCTACCTCTACTACGTGGGACAGCCACGAGTATGCCACATCTGTGGCAAAACGGGGCATGTTGCCGCAAACTGCAGTGTGACCTTCTGCAGGAACTGCAGGCAGGAGGGACACATGACTAAGGACTGCAAGGAGGACAAGTGCTGCAACCTGTGTGGGGAGGCCGGCCATCTTTACAGGGCCTGCCCGAAACGCGGGGCGACATATGCACAGATCATCAGCAGCGGAGTCAAAAAGGCGACCAGAGAGGAGGTGCATACACCCTCCACCGAAAAAGACACCACGGTTCAGAATGAGGAAAAGCAACAGAAGGGCCCCCAACAAAAAGAGGAGGCCCCAGCACCTCCTGACAACCCAACCCCAGCCCCATCTGATGAGGAACACTCAATGGAAGAGGAAGAGGATGGGACAAAGAATAAAGAGCCCTGGGAAACCGTGAACAGGGATAAACGAAAGAGAAAACAAAAAAACAAACTGAAGAACCCCCTGAGGGGTAGTGGCAAAAAGCGACACCTCTCAGCCGGCGCACTTAGTGCCGACACCTCATCCGATGAGGGAAAACAGGACAAGAATCGACCTCAGATAAAGAGGCAAAGCACCAACGTGGAACGGGAGGCACAGACCCCCCAGACCACCGACCGGGAAGAAAACAAGGTCACAGACCAACCCCCGATAGCAACGAGCAGAAACAACCCAGGTGAAGACCGGCCTGCAACCCCAACACCTACTGACTGCCACGACGAACCCCAGGGCTACACCCCCCCCCCCCCCAATGCATCTGCATCAAAATCACGGGGCCAGTACGGACCAGAACAGTTTTCTCAGCCCTGCAACTGTGCTAAAGTTTGCGAGCACCACCGGCATGCTGGGGAACATTCAACAGCTGGAACAGCCAACTGTATAGACTCTGGACTCTTGAGACTGGTAAATCTATCTTTTTATAATGGGTTTAAAAATTGCATCCATAAATGTGCGAAGCATCAAAGATACTTCGCGGTGTGTAGCCACACTCAACTATTTGGCAAATGTAAAAGCTGACCTACTGTTCCTGCAGGAGTGCGGAATTCCGCACCTCAGCAACTACAGACGCTGGTCGAGCTGGTGGTCCCACGGGCCATCCATCTGGTCAGGAGGAAACGACTGCCGCTCCTCCGGCCTGGGTATTCTGCTGCGGGGAGGCAACTTCACCATCTCCGACGTTAAGGAGGTGGTGGGCGGGCGCCTCCTCGTAGCAGACGTGAAATACAAAAACACCCCTCTCAGACTTATTAATGTGTACGCCCCGGCCGTAAAAAGTGAGCGGCTGGCAGTTCTTCAGCAACTCCCAATGCTGTTGGCCACCTCCAAGCCGGTCATCCTGGGTGGTGACTTCAACTGCATCATCGATGCGGCTGGACGATCCAGCAAAGCCGACAGCAAACTAGACGCCACGTCCAGACTCCTGATGGAAACGGTAAAAGACGCCAAGCTGCTCGACGTCTGCAGCAACCCTGCAGACGGCGCGCAGCGTAGATACACATGGTCACGGCCAGACGGGTCCGTCCGCTCCAGGATAGACTTCTTTTTTGTGTCCCGAGCTTTCACGGTCAGGTCCACCGACGTAACGCCGGTGTTCTTCTCTGACCACTGCCTCCTACTGGCCGACTGCCACCTGCAGGAAGACCAGGGGGTAGGCAGGGGGACGTGGAAGCTAAATGTAAAACTGCTGACCCCTGAGAACATCGAGGAACTCAGGAGCGATTACAAAGTTTGGAGAACCGTGAAACCCCTCTTTGAGGCCCCACATCTCTGGTGGGAAGCAATCAAGGGGAATATCAAGAGGTTTTTCATCCTCAAGGGCGTTCAAAAGGTGAGAGAGAGACGAGGGGTCATGTCCAGGCTCCAGAAAAGTATGCAAAATTTGCTCCAGCTGCAGTCGATGGGGGTGGATGTCAAGGAGGATCTCCAAGAGGTGAAGAGCCAGCAAGCCTCGCTCTACACCTCGGAGGCCTCCAAGGTTATCTTCCGTTCCAGAGTCCGCTCTGTGGAGCAGGACGAAAAGTGCTCACGCTTCTTCTTCCAAAAGGTGCACAGAGAGACCTCTGTGATCAGCAGCCTGAAGGAAGAAGATGGCTCTGAAAAGTCATCGCAGTCTGACATCCTGAGGATCAGCCAATCCTTTTATGCCGGACTGTATGACCTGAAGCCAACAGATAGCACTGTTTCCCAGACCTTCCTGTCGACTATCACGGAGGTCAGAGGCGACAGCGAGCTGGAAAACCTGGACAAACCACTAACTCTGGACGAGCTGACAAAGGCCGCCAAGTCCTTCGAGACGAGTAAAACTCCCGGAAGCGACGGCTTACCGGTTGAGTTGTATTCGGCTCTGTGGGACTGGATGGGCCCAGACCTGCTGGAAGTGTACGAGAGTATGCTTCTGGAAGGCAGCATGTCAGAGTCCATGAGGAAAGGCATCATCACCCTCATCTACAAGCAGAAGGGGGAAAGGGAAGAAATTCGAAATTGGCGACCCATTTCACTGTTGAATGTGGACTACAAAATTCTAGCAAAGGTCATCGCCAATCGGGTCAGGTCTGCTCTGGAGTCGGTGATCCACCCTGACCAGACCTGTGCTGTACCCGGCAGGAAGATCTCTGATAGCCTCGCGCTACTCAGGGATACGATCGCCTACGTGCAGGACAGAGGGGTGGACACTTGCCTCATCAGCCTTGACCAGGAGAAGGCTTTTGACAGAATATCGCACACCTACATGATGGATGTGCTCTCCAAAATGGGGTTTGGGGAGGGAATTCGCAATTGAATCAAACTGCTCTGCACAAACATCTATAGCGCAGTCTCAATCAATGGGTGGGAATCAGAAAAGTTCCAGATCAGATCTGGAGTCAGGCAGGGCTGCCCTCTCTCCTCTGCCCTTTTTGTGTGCTGCATAGAACCTTTTGCCGAGTCCATCAGGAGGGATCCGGGTATAAGAGGAGTGACGATCCCAGGCAGTGGAGGCATGCAAGTCAAGGCCTCCCTGTTACATGGACGATGTTGCCGTCTTCTGCTCGGATCCTGCGTCTGTACGCAGGCTCTTGACCACCTGCGACCAGTTTGAACTGGCCTCTGGAGCCAAGGTAAACCGGGGCAAGAGCGAGGCCATGTTCTTTGGGAACTGGGCCGACCGGTCCTTTGTCCCCTTCACTGTCAGGTCAGATTACCTGAAGGTGCTGGGGATATGGTTCGGAGCTGCTGGGGCGTGCACCAAAAACTGGGAGGAGCGCATAGGAAAGGTAAGACAGAAACTGGGCTGGTGGGAGCAACGCTCCCTCTCCATTGCGGGCAAAACCCTGGTCATCAGGTGTGAGGTACTCTCGGTGCTACTGTACGTGGCGCAGGTCTGGCCCATAACCCGACCCTACGCCACAGCAGTCACCCAGGCCATCTTCAAATTTATCTGGCGATCCAAAATGGACCGTGTCCAAAGGGACACCATGTACAAACCTCTGGAGAAGGGAGGGCGGAACGTACCCAACGCCTCCCTCATCCTGTTGGCCACCTTTGTGTCCAGCTGCATCAAGCTGAGCGTGGACCCCCAGTACGCAAACACCAAGTGTCACTACATACTGAGGTTCTACCTGTCCCCGGTGTTGCGAAGGATGGGCCTGGCCTCATTGCCGCGGAACGCTCCAAGTAGTTGGACCGTACCGTACCACCTGTCCTTGTGGAAAAGTTTTTGAAGGAAAACACCTTTGACCACAAGGCAATGAAGCAGTGGTCAGCACGTAATGTCCTCGAGGCCCTCAGGGAAAAAGAGACCGTGGAGGACGTTGGATGGTTCCCTGAGCAGACTGCCAGAGTCATCTGGCAGAACGCCTCATCACCAGAACTTTCAAACAAGCACCAAGACCTAGCTTGGCTGGTGGTGAGAAGGGCCCTCCCTGTCAGATTCTTCATGCACACCCGAAGGCTCTGTGCCAATGCACGCTGCCCTCGGAGTGGCTGTGGGGGAAATGAGACGGTCACACACCTCCTTGTGGAATGTGCCTTTGCAAAGAAGATCTGGAGAGAGATGCAGTGGTATTTGTCAAGGTTTATCCCAAACAGATCTGTGACACAGGACTCTGTGCTCTACGGACTGTTTCCAGGGACACACACCGAGACAAATATCAACTGCTGCTGGAAGGTCATCAACTCGGTAAAAGACGCTCTTTGGTCTGCCCGAAACTTGCTGATCTTCCAGTGCAAAGAATTGTCCTCGACCGAGTGTTGCAGACTGGCACATTCCAAGGTCCAGGACTACGTGCTGACGCACTCAAGCTTGGGGCAGCTGCCGCCAAGGCGCAATGGGGAAAGACCACTGTGTAAAGTCTTTCCAGCAAATGTACACCGAGGGGCCGGTAACAGTGTAAAGCCCCTCGGTCGGGGCAACCAACACTCCAATGTATAAAACCAACATGCCACTGTAAATGTTTAAGAAGGAATTGTAATGTAAAGAGTGATATGTGTACGACAATATCAAAAGTGAATGAAAGAACGTCAAGGCAACATGTAACCCTGCCGGAAATGTACAGTCAAGACAATTTGAAATGTTTCTGTAATGCTCATGATAAATTTTTATGAATAAAGTATATTTTTTTGAAAAAAAAAAAAAAAATCTGTTCTTATCAGTTTAATATCTGATATGTCCTCAATCTGGGGACCAAATATTAAATTGATTTTTAGGACTCGGAGATGGTTCAGGGGCTTGATCCTTCCGCTCCACGCATCAACCTGGTCTTGCAGTGCTTCCAGGAATGGTGCCCTCTCCCAGCTTTCGGGCGCAAAATGTATAAAAGCAGAAAATGCCGCAAAACCTGGCTTCCCCTTTTCTCTCTTGTCCAGTTGTCTCATCCTGACCAATTTAAGGCCTTTCAGGCTCCAAAGCATTGCTAGCTTTTCTGCTGGCGGGAGCTTCGTGCACGAATGTTGCGAGCCGATGGACTCGCGGACTTGCGGCAGCCAGGCTCCGTTTTCAGCTGATATGCCACACAGATTTCCTGCTGCTTTTTACAGGCCACTCACCTTCACACTCGGATGCCGACTTGCCTACTCCTCACTTCAGTTACCACATCCCTTCATCCTGCACAACGGGGAAGTGTGGCGACAGACTGAACGGCATCCTGTTTGGATGTAGGTATACCTTCACGGCGTCTCTTTTAGTTCTCCTGACTCCACGACCAACACGCCAGGGTGGAGCTCAGGGAGACTAGACATTGCCCCCTGTTGGATTCCGCCAGTAGTTGCTGTTTGCACGGATTGCCCTTTGTTCGGCAAAGGTGGAGATTTCTTCCACTCCCTCCGTTGGGTGTCACTGGCCTTCACAGCGTCTCCATTTCATCTGGTGACGACAGGGGACGGCTTGCCAGACGATGTCTTCGTGTTGTGTTTTACTGGTTCTGCATGCACAGACTCCACCGTGCTCGGCCAAGCTGGAGGTTTCTTGACCAACAGTGAGCGTAGACTAAAAGTTCCAAAGCAAAGTCGAGTGCAGCAAGGTGCACCTGAATGTCGGTGGATGAGGAGGACAAGAGCCATTGCCGGAAAATATGGGCTATCGCTTCTCGGCCTTTTGGCTAAGATCAAGTGTAGTCTCATTTGATCGAGGGAAGCTGAAGATTTCGATGACGATCGTGGATTGGAGAACTCGGAGGGATTGAAGTCGTCAAAGAAGAAACGTTTGGAGCTTGGCTGCTATTGGTGGATCTACATGCTGGCCTAAACCTCGGGTTTAGGCCTAACGCCGATACAGTTTCACACCCAACGTACGAGCTATGGATGCAACTGCATCCCGACCACCAGGCTGGGGCGTGCGAAACACTGTCCGAGTCACAGTGAAGAAAACGGATGGAGAGTCACCTTTGGACCGGAAACACTTCGTGAAGAAGGTGCTGCTCGAGTGCTGTGGGTTTAAAGCAACAGAGATCTTCTGCTTGCAAAACTTCCCCAAGAATGGTTTCTTTGATATCACCTTCAAGAGCGTCGCAGCGTGCATCAAATTCTTGAACGTCTTCAAGGAAAAAGGTAACCAGAGTCCCTTGTCGATCCTGACTGCGGAGCCTCTGTTTACGCTACCGGCACAGCGAAATCGGGTTGTTACACTGCACACGTACAACCCCCACGTCCCTGTGTCTGATGTGCTCACGTTCCTCGCCAGGTACGCTGAGCTGAAAAGTGACAGCGTGCAAGTGAAAGACACCTTCGGCATCTGGACAAGTGAGCACCAGGTCAAGGTGACCCTAAGAACGGACAGCAACGGAGCCATCCTGCATCCCCCCTCCAATTTGGCTATTGGAGTAAATCGTGGCTACCTCTACTACGTGGGACAGCCACGAGTATGCCACACCTGTGGCAAAACGGGGCATGTTGCCGCAAACTGCAGTGTTACCTTCTGCAAGAACTGCAGGCAGGAGGGACACATGACTAAGGACTGCAAAGAAGACAAGTGCTGCAACCTGTGTGGGGAGGCCGGCCATCTTTACAGGGCCTGCCCGAAACGCGGGGCGACATACGCTGAAATCATCAGCAGCGGAGTTAAAAAGGCGACCAGAGAGGAGGTGCATACACCCTCCACCGAAAAAGACACCACGGCTCAGAATGAGGAAAAGCAACAAAAGGGCCCCCAACAAAAAGAAGAGGCCCCAGCACCTTCTGACAACCCAACCCCAGCCCCATCTGATGAGGAACACTCAATGGAAGAGGAAGAGGATGGGACAAAGAATAAAGAGCCCTGGGAAACGGTGAACAGGGACAAACGAAAGCGGAAACAAAAAAACAAACTGAAGAACCCCCCGAGGGGTAGTGGCAAAAAGCGACACCTCTCAGCCGGCGCACTTAGCGCCGACACCTCATCCGATGAAGAAAACAGGACAAGAATCGGCCTCAAATAAAGAGGCAAAGCACCAACGTGGAACGGAAGGCACAGACCCCCCAGACCACCGACCGGGAAGGAAACAAGGTCACAGACCAACCCCCGATAGTAACGAGCAGCAACAACCCAGGTGAAGACCGGCCTGCAACCCCAACACCTACTGACTGCCATGACGAACGCCAGGGCTACATCACCCCCCCAATGCATCTGCATCAAAATCACGGGGCCAGTACGGACCAGAACAGCTTTCTCAGCCCTGCAACTGTGCTAAAGTTTGCGAGCACCACCGGCATGCTGGGGAACATCGAACAGCTGGAACAGCCAACTGTATAGACTCTGGACTCTTGAGACTGGTAAATCTATCTCTTTTATAATGGGTTTAAAAATTGCATCCATAAATGTGCGAAGCATCAAAGATACTTCGCGGTGTGTAGCCACACTCAACTATTTGGCAAATGTAAAAGCTGACCTACTGTTCCTGCAGGAGTGCGGAATTCCGCACCTCAGCAACTACAGGCGCTGGTCGAGCTGGTGGTCCCACGGGCCATCCATCTGGTCAGGAGGAAACGACTGCCGCTCCTCCGGCCTGGGTATTCTGCTGCGGGGAGGCAACTTCACCATCTCCGACGTTAAGGAGGTGGTGGGCGGGCGCCTCCTCGTAGCAGACGTGAAATACAAAAACACCCCTCTCAGACTTATTAATGTGTACGCCCCGGCCGTAAAAAGTGAGCGGCTGGCAGTTCTTCAGCAACTCCCACTGCTGTTGGCCACCTCCAAGCCGGTCATCCTGGGTGGTGACTTCAACTGCATCATCGATGCGGCTGGACGATCCAGCAAAGCCGACAGCAAGCTAGACGCTACGTCCAGACTCCTGATGGAAACGGTAAAAGACGCCAAGCTGCTCGACGTCTGCAGCAACCCTGCAGACGGCGCGCAGCGTAGATACACATGGTCACGGCCAGACGGGTCCGTCCGCTCCAGGATAGACTTCTTTTTTGTGTCCCGAGCTTTCACGGTCAGGTCCACCGACGTAACGCCGGTGTTCTTCTCTGACCACTGCCTCCTACTGGCCGACTGCCACCTGCAGGAAGACCAGGGGGTAGGCAGGGGGACGTGGAAGCTAAATGTAAAACTGCTGACCCCTGAGAACATCGAGGAACTCAGGAGGGATTACAAAGGTTGGAGAACCGTGAAACCCCTCTTTGAGGCCCCACATCTCTGGTGGGAAGCAATCAAGGGGAATATCAAGAGGTTTTTCATCCTCAAGGGCGTTCAAAAGGTGAGAGAGAGACGAGGGGTCATGTCCAGGCTCCAGAAAAGTATGCAAAATTTGCTCCAGCTGCAGTCGATGGATGTGGATGTCAAGGAGGATCTCCAAGAGGTGAAGAGCCAGCAAGCCTCGCTCTACACCTCGGAGGCCTCCAAGGTTATCTTCCGTTCCAGAGTCCGCTCCGTGGAGCAGGACGAAAAGTGCTCACGCTTCTTCTTCCAAAAGGTGCACAGAGACACCTCTGTGATCAGCAGCCTGAAGGAAGAGGATGGCTCTGAAAAGTCATCGCTGTCTGACATCCTGAGGATCAGCCAATCCTTTTATGCCGGACTGTATGACCTGAAGCCAACAGATAGCACTGTTTCCCAGACCTTCCTGTCGACTATCACGGAGGTCATAGGCGACAGCGAGCTGGAAAACCTGGACAAACCACTAACTCTGGACGAGCTGACAAAGGCCGCCAAGTCCTTCGAGACGAGTAAAACTCCCGGAAGCGACGGCTTACCGGTTGAGTTGTATTCGGCTCTGTGGGACTGGATGGGCCCAGACCTGCTGGAAGTGTACGAGAGTATGCTTCTGGAAGGCAGCATGTCAGAGTCCATGAGGAAAGGCATCATCACCCTCATCTACAAACAGAAGGGGGAAAGGGAAGAAATTCGAAATTGGCGACCCATTTCACTGTTGAATGTGGACTACAAAATTCTAGCAAAGGTCATCGCAAATCGGGTCAGGTCTGCTCTGGAGTCGGTGATCCACCCTGACCAGACCTGTGCTGTACCCGGCAGGAAGATCTCTGATAGCCTCGCGCTACTCAGGGATACGATCGCCTACGTGCAGGACAGGGGGGTGGACACTTGCCTCATAAGCCTTGACCAGGAGAAGGCTTTTGACAGAATATCGCACACCTACATGATGGATGTGCTCTCCAAAATGGGGTTTGGGGAGGGAATTCGCAATTGGATCAAACTGCTCTACACAAACATCTATAGCGCAGTCTCAATCAATGGGTGGGAATCAGAAAAGTTCCAGATCAGATCTGGAGTCAGGCAGGGCTGCCCTCTCTCCTCTGCCCTTTTTGTGTGCTGCATAGAACCTTTTGCCGAGTCCATCAGGAGGGATCCGGGTATAAGAGGAGTGACGATCCCAGGCAGTGGAGGCATGCAAGTCAAGGCCTCCCTGTACATGGACGACGTTGCCGTCTTCTGCTCGGATCCTGCGTCTGTACGCAGGCTCTTAACCACCTGCGACCAGTTTGAACTGGCCTCTGGAGCCAAGGTAAACCGGGGCAAGAGCGAGGCCATGTTCTCTGGGAACTGGGCCGACCGGTCCTTTGTCCCCTTCACTGTCAGGTCAGATTACCTGAAGGTGCTGGGGATATGGTTCGGAGCTGCTGGGGCGTGCACCAAAAACTGGGAGGAGCGCATAGGAAAGGTAAGACAGAAACTGGGCTGGTGGGAGCAACGCTCCCTCTCCATTGCGGGCAAAACCCTGGTCATCAGGTGTGAGGTACTCTCGGTGCTACTGTACGTGGCGCAGGTCTGGCCCATAACCCGACCCTACGCCACAGCAGTCACCCGGGCCATCTTCAAAATTATCTGGCGATCCAAGATGGACCGTGTCCGAAGGGACACCATGTACAAACCTCTGGAGAAGGGAGGGCGGAACGTACCCAACGCCTCCCTCATCCTGTTGGCCACCTTTGTGTCCAGCTGCATCAAGCTGTGCGTGGATCCCCAGTATGCAAACACCAAGTGTCACTACATACTGAGGTTCTACCTGTCCCCGGTGTTGCGAAGGATGGGCCTGGCCTCATTGCCGCGGAACGCTCCAAGTAGTTGGACCGTACCGTACCACCTGTCCTTTGTGGAAAAGTTTTTGAAGGAAAACACCTTTGACCACAAGGCAATGAAGCAGTGGTCAGCACGTAATGTCCTCGAGGCCCTCAGGGAAAAGGAGACCGTGGAGGGCGTTGGATGGTTCCCTGAGCAGACTGCCAGAGTCATCTGGCAGAACGCCTCATCACCAGAACTTTCAAACAAGCACCAAGACCTAGCTTGGCTGGTGGTGAGAAAGGCCCTCCCTGTCAGATTCTTCATGCACACCCGAAGGCTCTGCACCAATGCACGCTGCCCTCGGAGTGGCTGTGGGGGAAATGAGACGGTCACACACCTCCCTGTGGAATGTGCCTTTGCAAAGAAGGTCTGGAGAGAGATGCAGTGGTATTTGTCAAGGTTTATCCCAAACAGATCTGTGACACAGGACTCTGTGCTCTACGGACTGTTTCCAGGGACACTCACCGAGACAAATATCAACTGCTGCTGGAAGGTCATCAACTCGGTAAAAGACGCTCTTTGGTCTGCCCGAAACTTGCTGATCTTCCAGTGCAAAGAATTGTCCTCGACCGAGTGTTGCAGACTGGCACATTCCAAGGTCCAGGACTACGTGCTGAGGGACGCACTCAAGCTTGGGGCAGCTGCCGCCAAGGCGCAATGGGGAAAGACCACTGTGTAAAGTCTTTCCAGCAAATGTACACCGAGGGGCGCGTAACAGTGTAAAGCCCCTCGGTCGGGGCAACCAACACTCCAATGTATAAAACAAACATGACAATGTAAATATTTAAGAAGGAATTGTAATGTAAAGAGTGATATGTGTATGACAATATCAAAATTGAATGAAAGAAAGTCAAGGCAACATGTAACCCTGCCGGAAATGTACAGTCAAGACAATTTGAAATGTTTCTGTAATGCTCATGATAAATTTTTATGAATAAAGTATATTTTTTGAAAAAAAAAAAAAAAAAAATCTGTTCTTATCAGTTTAATATCTGATATGTCCTCAATATGGAGACCGAATATTAAATTGATTTTTAGGACTCGGAGATGGTTCAGGGGCTTGCTCCTTCCGCTCCACGCATCAACCTGGGCTTGCAGTGCTTCCAGGAATGGTGCCCTCTCCCCGCTTTGGGGCGCTAAAAGCATAAAATGCCGCAAAACGTGGCTTCCGTTTTTCTCTCTTGTCCAGTTGTCTCATCCTGACCAATTTAAGGCCTTTCAGGCTCCAAAGCATTGCTAGCTTTTCTGCTGGCGGGAGCTTCGTGCACGAATGTTGCGAGCCGATGGACTCGCGGACTTGCGGCAGCCAGGCTCCGTTTTCAGCTGATATGCCACACAGATTTCCTGCTGCTTTTTACAGGCCACTCACCTTCACACTCGGATGCCGACTTGCCTTCTCCTCACTTCAGTTACCACATCCCTTCATCCTGCACAACGGGGAAGTGTGGCGACAGACTGAACGGCATCCTGTTTGGATGTAGGTACACCTTCACGGCGTCTCTTTTCGTTCTCCTGACTCCATGACCAACACGCCAGGGTGGAGCTCAGGGAGACTAGACATTGCCCTCTGTTGGATTCCGCCAGTACTTGCTGCTTGCACGGATTGCCCTTTGTTCGGCAAAGGTGGAGATTACTTCGACTCCCTCCGTTGGGTGTCACTGGGACTTCACAGCGTCTCCATTTCATCTGGTGACGACAGGGGACGGCTTGCCAGACGATGTCTTCGTGTTGTGTTTTACTGGTTCTGCATGCACAGACTCCACCGTGCTCGGCCAAGCTGGATGTCTCTTGACCAACAGTGAGCGTAGACTAAAAGTTCCAAAGCACAGTCGAGCGCAGCAAGGTGCACCTGAATGTCGGTGGACGAGGAGGACAAGAGCCATTGCCGGAAAATATGGGCTATCGCTTCTCGGCCTTTTGGTTCAGATCAAGTGTAGTATTTGTTCTTATCAGTTTAATATCTGATATGTCCTCAATCTGGGGACCGAATATTAAATTGATTTTTACCACTCGGCGATGGTTCAGGGGCTTGCTCCTTCCGCTCCACGCATCAACCTGGTCTTGCAGTGCTTCCAGGAATGGTGCCCTCTCCCAGCTTTCGGGCGCAAAATGTATAAAAGCAGACAATGCCGCAAAACCTGGCTTCCCCTTTTCTCTCTTGTCCAGTTGTCTCATCCTGACCAATTTAAGGCCTTTCAGGCTCCAAAGCATTGCTAGCTTTTCTGCTGGCGGGAGCTTCGTGCACGAATGTTGTGAGCCGATGGACTCGCGGACTTGCGGCAGCCAGGCTCCGTTTTCAGCTGATATGCCACACAGATTTCCTGCTGCTCTTTACAGGCCACTCACCTTCACACTCGGATGCCGACTTGCCTTCTCCTCACTTCAGTTACCACATCCCTTCATCCTGCACAACGGGGAAGTGTGGCGACAGACTGAACGGCATTCTCTTTGGATGTAGGTATACCTTCACGGCGTCTCTTTTCGTTCTCCTGACTCCACGACCAACACGCTAGGGTGGAGCTCAGGGAGACTAGACATTGCCCCCTGTTGGATACCGCCAGTACTTGCTGCTTGCACGGATTGTCCTTTGTTCGGCAAAGGTGGAGATTTCTTCGACTCTCTCCGTTGGGTGTCACTGGCCTTCACAGCGTCTCCATTTCATCTGGTGACGACAGGTGACGGCTTGCCAGACGATGTCTTCCTGTTGTGTTTTACTGGTTCTGCATGCTCAGACTCCACCGTGCTCGGCCAAGCTGGATGTCTCTTGACCAACAGTGAGCGTAGACTAAAAGTTCCAAAGCACAGTCGAGCGCAGCAAGGTGCACCTGAATGTCGGTGGACGAGGAGGACAAGAGCCATTGCCGGAAAATATGGGCTATCGCTTCTCGGCCTTTTGGCTCAGATCAAGTGTAGTATCTGTTCTTATCAGTTTCATATCTGATATGTCCTCAATCTGGGGATCGAATATTAAATTGATTTTTAGGACTCGGAGATGGTTCAGGAGCTTGCTCCTTCCGCTCCACGCAACAACCCGGTCTTGCAGTGCTTCCAGGAATGGTGCCCTCTCCCCGCTTTGGGGCGCAAAATGTATAAAAGCAGAAAATGCCGCAAAACCTGGCTTCCCCTTTTCTCTCTTGTCCAGTTGTCTCATCCTGACCAATTTAAGGCCTTTCAGGCTCCAAAGCATTGCTAGTTTTTCTGCTGGCGGGAGCTTCGTGCACGAATGTTGCGAGCCGATGGACTCGCGGACTTGCGGCAGTCAGGCTCCGTTTTCAGCTGATATGCCACACAGATTTCCTGCTGCTTTTTACAGGCCACTCACCTTCACACTCGGATGCCGACTTGCCTTCTCCTCACTTCAGTTACCACATCCCTTCATCCTGCACAACGGGGAAGTGTGGCGACAGACTGAACGGCATTCTCTTTGGATGTAGGTATACCTTCACGGCGTCTCTTTTCGTTCTCCTGACTCCACGACCAACACGCTAGGGTGGAGCTCAGGGAGACTAGACATTGCCCCCTGTTGGATACCGCCAGTACTTGCTGCTTGCACGGATTGTCCTTTGTTCGGCAAAGGTGGAGATTTCTTCGACTCTCTCCGTTGGGTGTCACTGGCCTTCACAGCGTCTCCATTTCATCTGGTGACGACAGGTGACGGCTTGCCAGACGATGTCTTCCTGTTGTGTTTCACTTGTTCTGCATGCTCAGACTCCACCGTGCTCGGCCAAGCTGGATGTCTCTTGACCAACAGTGAGCGTAGACTAAAAGTTCCAAAGCACAGTCGAGCGCAGCAAGGTGCACCTGAATGTCGGTGGACGAGGAGGACAAGAGCCATTGCTAGAAAATATGGGCTATCGCTTCTCGGCCTTTTGGCTCAGATCAAGTGTAGTATCTGTTCTTATCAGTTTAATATCTGATATGTCATCAATCTGGGGACCGATTATTAAATTGATTTTTAGGACTCGGAGATGGTTCAGGGGCTTGCTCCTTCCGCTCCACGCATCAACCTGGTCTTGCAGTGCTTCCAGGAATGGTGCCCTCTCCCCGCTTTGGGGCGCAAAATGTATAAAAGCAGAAAATGCCGCAAAACCTGACTTCCCCTTTTCTCTCTTGTCCAGTTGTCTCATCCTGACCAATTTAAGGCCTTTCAGGCTCCAAAGCATTGCCAGTTTTTCTGCTGGCGGGAGCTTCGTGCACGAATGTTGCGAGCCGATGGACTCGCGGACTTGCGGCAGCCAGGCTCCGTTTTCAGCTGATATGCCACACAGATTTCCTGCTGCTTTTTACAGGCCACTCACCTTCACACTCGGATGCCGACTTGCCTTCTCCTCACTTCAGTTACCACATCCCTTCATCCTGCACAACGGGGAAGTGTGGCGACAGACTGAACGGCATTCTCTTTGGATGTAGGTATACCTTCACGGCGTCTCTTTTCGTTCTCCTGACTCCACGACCAACACGCTAGGGTGGAGCTCAGGGAGACTAGACATTGCCCTCTGATGGATTCCGCCAGTACTTGCTGTTTGCACGGATTGCCCTTTGTTCGGCAAAGGTGGAGATGACTTCGACTCCCTCCGTTGGGTATCACTGGGCCTTCAGAGCGTCTCCATTTCATCTGGTGACGACAGGGGACGGCTTGCCAGACGATGTCTTCCTGTTGTGTTTTACTGGTTCTGCATGCTCAGACTCCACCGTGCTCGGCCACCGTGCTCGGCCAAGCTGGATGTCTCTTGACCAACAGTGAGCGGAGACTAAAAGTTCCAAAGCACAGTCGAGCGCAGCAAGGTGCACCTGAATGTCGGTGGACGAGGAGGACAAGAGCCATTGCCGGAAAATATGGGCTATCGTTTCTCGGTCTTTTGGCTCGGATCAAGTGTAGTATCTGTTCTTATCAGTTTCATATCTGTTATGTCCTCAATCTGGGGACCGAATATTAAATTGATTTTTAGGACTCGGAGATGGTTCTGGGGCTTGCTCCTTCCGCTCCACGCATCCACCTGGTCTTGCAGTGCTTCCAGGAATGGTGCCCTCTCCCCGCTTTGGGGCGCAAAATGTATAAAAGCAGAAAATGCCGCAAAACCTGGCTTCCCCTTTTCTATCTTGTCCAGTTGTCTCATCCTGACCAATTTAAGGCCTTTCATGCTGCAAAGCATTGCTAGCTTTTCTGCTGGCGGGAGCTTCGTGCACGAATGTTGCGAGCCGATGGACTCGCGGACTTGCGGCAGCCAGGCTCCGTTTTCAGCTGATATGCCACACAGATTTCCTGCTGGTTTTTACAGGCCACTCACCTTCACACTCGGATGCCGACTTGCCTTCTCCTCACTTCAGTTACCACATCCTTTCATCCTGCACAACGGGGAAGTGTGGCGACAGACTGAACGGCATCCTGTTTGGATGTAGGTACACCTTCACGGCGTCTCTTTTCGTTCTCCTGACTCCACGACCAACACGCCAGGGTGGAGCTCAGGGAGACTAGACATTGCCCTCTGTTGGATTCCGCCAGTCGTTTCTGTTTGCACGGATTGCCCTTTGTTCGGCAAAGGTGGAGATGACTTCGACTCCCTCTGGTGGGTGTCACTGGGCCTTCACAGCGTCTCCATTTCATCTGGTGACGACAGGGGACGGCTTGCCAGATGATGTCTTCGTGTTGTGTTTTACTGGTTCTGCATGCACAGACTCCACCGTGCTCGGCCAAGCTGGAGGTTTCTTGACCAACAGTGAGCGTAGACTAAAAGTTCCAAAGCACAGTCGAGCGCAGCAAGGTGCACCTGAATGTCGGTGGAAGAGGAGGACAAGAGCCATTGCCAGAAAATATGGGCTATCGCTTCTCGGCGTTTTGGCTCAGATCAAGTGTAGTATCTGTTCTTATCAGTTTAATATCTGATATGTCCTCAATTTGGGGACCGAATATTAAATTGATTTTTAGGACTCGGAGATGGTTCAGGGGCTTGCTCCTTCCGCTCCACGCATCAACCTGGTCTTGCAGTGCTTCCAGGAATGGTGCCCTCTCCCCGCTTTGGGGCGCAATATGTATAAAAGCAGAAAATGCCGCAAAACCTGGCTTCCCCTTTTCTCTCTTGTCCAGTTGACTCATCCTGACCAATTTAAGGCCTTTCAGGCTCCAAAGCATTGCTAGCTTTTCTGCTGGCGGGAGCTTCGTGCACGAATGTTGCGAGCCGATGGACTCGCGGACTTGCGGCAGGCAGGCTCCGTTTTCAGCTGATATGCCACACAGATTTCCTGCTGCTCTTTACAGGCCACTCACCTTCACACTCGGATGCCGACTTGCCTTCTCCTCACTTCAGTTACCACATCCCTTCATCCTGCACAACGGGGAAGTGTGGCGACAGACTGAACGGCATTCTCTTTGGATGTAGATATACCTTCACGGCGTCTCTTTTCGTTCTCCTGACTCCACGACCAACACGCTAGGGTGGAGCTCAGGGAGACTAGACATTGCCCCCTGTTGGATACCGCCAGTACTTGCTGCTTGCACGGATTGTCCTTTGTTCGGCAAAGGTGGAGATTTCTTCGACTCTCTCCGTTGGGTGTCACTGGCCTTCACAGCGTCTCCATTTCATCTGGTGACGACAGGTGACGGCTTGCCAGACGATGTCTTCCTGTTGTGTTTTACTGGTTCTGCATGCTCAGACTCCACCGTGCTCGGCCAAGCTGGATGTCTCTTGACCAACAGTGAGCGTAGACTAAAAGTTCCAAAGCACAGTCGAGCGCAGCAAGGTGCACCTGAATGTCGGTGGACGAGGAGGACAAGAGCCATTGCCGGAAAATATGGGCTATCGCTTCTCGGCCTTTTGGCTCAGATCAAGTGTAGTATCTGTTCTTATCAGTTTAATATCTGATATGTCCTCAATCTGGGGACCGAATATTAAATTGATTTTTAGGACTCGGAGATGGATCAGGGGCTTGCTCCTTCCGCTCCACGCATCAACCTGGTCTTGCAGTGCTTCCAGGAATGGTGCCCTCTCCCCGCTTTGGGGCGTAAAATGTATAAAAGCAGAAAATGCCGCAAAACCTGGCTTCCCCTTTTCTCTCTTGTCCAGTTGTCTTATCCTGACCAATTTAAGGCCTTTCAGGCTCCAAAGCATTGCTAGTTTTTCTGCTGGCGGGAGCTTCGTGCACGAATGTTGCGAGCCGATGGACTCGCGGAGTTGTGGCAGCCAGGCTCCGTTTTCAGCTGATATGCCACACAGATTTCCTGCTGCTTTTTACAGGCCACTCACCTTCACACTCGGATGCCGACTTGCCTTCTCCTCACTTCAGTTACCACATCCCTTCATCCTGCACAACGGGGAAGTGTGGCGACAGACTGAACGGCATTCTCTTTGGATGTAGGTATACCTTCACGGCGTCTCTTTTCGTTCTCCTGACTCCACGACCAACACGCTAGGGTGGAGCTCAGGGAGACTAGACATTGCCCCCTGTTGGATACCGCCAGTACTTGCTGCTTGCACGGATTGTCCTTTGTTCGGCAAAGGTGGAGATTTCTTCGACTCTCTCCGTTGGGTGTCACTGGCCTTCACAGCGTCTCCATTTCATCTGGTGACGACAGGTGACGGCTTGCCAGACGATGTCTTCCTGTTGTGTTTCACTGGTTCTGCATGCTCAGACTCCACCGTGCTCGGCCAAGCTGGATGTCTCTTGACCAACAGTGAGCGTAGACTAAAAGTTCCAAAGCACAGTCGAGCGCAGAATGGTGCACCTAAATGTCGGTGGACGAGGAGGACAAGAGCCATTGCCGGAAAATATGGGCTATCGCTTCTCGGCCTTTTGGCTCAGATCAAGTGTAGTATCTGTTCTTATCAGTTTAATATCTGATATGTCCTCAATCTGCGGACCGAATATTCGTTGTGGATTGGAGAACTCGGAGGGATTGAAGTCGTCAAAGAGGAAACGTTTGGAGCTTGGCTGCTATTGGTGGATCTACATGCTGGCCTAAACGTCGGGTTTAGGCCTAACACCGATACAGTTTCACACCCAACGTACGAGCTATGGATGCAGCTGCATCCCGACCACCAGGCTGGGGAATGCGAAACACTGTCCGAGTCACAGTAAAGAAAACGGAGGGAGAGTCACCTTTGGACCGGAAACACTTCGTGAAGAGGGTGCTGCTCGAGTGTTGTGGGTTTAAAGCAACAGATATCTTCTGCTTGCAAAACTTCCCCAAGAATGGTTTCTTTGATGTCACCTTCAAGAGCGTCGCAGCGTGCATCAAATTCTTGAATGTCTTCAAGGAAAAAGGTAACCAGAGTCCCCTGTCGATCCTGACTGCGGAGCCTCTGTTTACGCTACCGGCAGAGCGAAATCGGGTTGTTACACTGCACACGTACAAACCCCACGTCCCTGTGTCTGATGTGCTCACGTTCCTCGCCAGGTACGCTGAGCTGAAAAGTGACAGCGTGCAAGTGAAAGACACCTTCGGCATCTGGACAAGTGAGCACCAGGTCAAGGTGACCCTAAGAACGGACAGCAACGGAGCCATCCTGCATCCCCCCTCCAATTTCGCTATTGGAGTAAATCGTGGCTACCTCTACTACGTGGGACAGCCACGAGTATGCCACATCTGTGGCAAAACGGGGCATGTTGCCGCAAACTGCAGTGTGACCTTCTGCAGGAACTGCAGGCAGGAGGGACACATGACTAAGGACTGCAAGGAGGACAAGTACTGCAACCTGTGTGTGGAGGCCGGCCATCTTTACAGGGCCTGCCCGAAACGCGGGGCGACATATGCACAGATCATCAGCAGCGGAGTCAAAAAGGCGACCAGAGAGGAGGTGCATACACCCTCCACCGAAAAAGACACCACGGTTCAGAATGAGGAAAAGCAACAGAAGGGCCCCCAACAAAAAGAGGAGGCCCCAGCACCTCCTGACAACCCAACCCCAGCCCCATCTGATGAGGAACACTCAATGGAAGAGGAAGAGGATGGGACAAAGAATAAAGAGCCCTGGGAAACCGTGAACAGGGATAAACGAAAGAGAAAACAAAAAAACAAACTGAAGAACCCCCTGAGGGGTAGTGGCAAAAAGCGACACCTCTCAGCCGGCGCACTTAGTGCCGACACCTCATCCGATGAGGGAAAACAGGACAAGAATCGACCTCAGATAAAGAGGCAAAGCACCAACGTGGAACGGGAGGCACAGACCCCCCAGACCACCGACCGGGAAGAAAACAAGGTCACAGACCAACCCCCGATAGCAACGAGCAGAAACAACCCAGGTGAAGACCGGCCTGCAACCCCAACACCTACTGACTGCCACGACGAACCCCAGGGCTACACCCCCCCCCCCCCCAATGCATCTGCATCAAAATCACGGGGCCAGTACGGACCAGAACAGTTTTCTCAGCCCTGCAACTGTGCTAAAGTTTGCGAGCACCACCGGCATGCTGGGGAACATTCAACAGCTGGAACAGCCAACTGTATAGACTCTGGACTCTTGAGACTGGTAAATCTATCTTTTTATAATGGGTTTAAAAATTGCATCCATAAATGTGCGAAGCATCAAAGATACTTCGCGGTGTGTAGCCACACTCAACTATTTGGCAAATGTAAAAGCTGACCTACTGTTCCTGCAGGAGTGCGGAATTCCGCACCTCAGCAACTACAGACGCTGGTCGAGCTGGTGGTCCCACGGGCCATCCATCTGGTCAGGAGGAAACGACTGCCGCTCCTCCGGCCTGGGTATTCTGCTGCGGGGAGGCAACTTCACCATCTCCGACGTTAAGGAGGTGGTGGGCGGGCGCCTCCTCGTAGCAGACGTGAAATACAAAAACACCCCTCTCAGACTTATTAATGTGTACGCCCCGGCCGTAAAAAGTGAGCGGCTGGCAGTTCTTCAGCAACTCCCAATGCTGTTGGCCACCTCCAAGCCGGTCATCCTGGGTGGTGACTTCAACTGCATCATCGATGCGGCTGGACGATCCAGCAAAGCCGACAGCAAACTAGACGCCACGTCCAGACTCCTGATGGAAACGGTAAAAGACGCCAAGCTGCTCGACGTCTGCAGCAACCCTGCAGACGGCGCGCAGCGTAGATACACATGGTCACGGCCAGACGGGTCCGTCCGCTCCAGGATAGACTTCTTTTTTGTGTCCCGAGCTTTCACGGTCAGGTCCACCGACGTAACGCCGGTGTTCTTCTCTGACCACTGCCTCCTACTGGCCGACTGCCACCTGCAGGAAGACCAGGGGGTAGGCAGGGGGACGTGGAAGCTAAATGTAAAACTGCTGACCCCTGAGAACATCGAGGAACTCAGGAGCGATTACAAAGTTTGGAGAACCGTGAAACCCCTCTTTGAGGCCCCACATCTCTGGTGGGAAGCAATCAAGGGGAATATCAAGAGGTTTTTCATCCTCAAGGGCGTTCAAAAGGTGAGAGAGAGACGAGGGGTCATGTCCAGGCTCCAGAAAAGTATGCAAAATTTGCTCCAGCTGCAGTCGATGGGGGTGGATGTCAAGGAGGATCTCCAAGAGGTGAAGAGCCAGCAAGCCTCGCTCTACACCTCGGAGGCCTCCAAGGTTATCTTCCGTTCCAGAGTCCGCTCTGTGGAGCAGGACGAAAAGTGCTCACGCTTCTTCTTCCAAAAGGTGCACAGAGAGACCTCTGTGATCAGCAGCCTGAAGGAAGAAGATGGCTCTGAAAAGTCATCGCAGTCTGACATCCTGAGGATCAGCCAATCCTTTTATGCCGGACTGTATGACCTGAAGCCAACAGATAGCACTGTTTCCCAGACCTTCCTGTCGACTATCACGGAGGTCAGAGGCGACAGCGAGCTGGAAAACCTGGACAAACCACTAACTCTGGACGAGCTGACAAAGGCCGCCAAGTCCTTCGAGACGAGTAAAACTCCCGGAAGCGACGGCTTACCGGTTGAGTTGTATTCGGCTCTGTGGGACTGGATGGGCCCAGACCTGCTGGAAGTGTACGAGAGTATGCTTCTGGAAGGCAGCATGTCAGAGTCCATGAGGAAAGGCATCATCACCCTCATCTACAAGCAGAAGGGGGAAAGGGAAGAAATTCGAAATTGGCGACCCATTTCACTGTTGAATGTGGACTACAAAATTCTAGCAAAGGTCATCGCCAATCGGGTCAGGTCTGCTCTGGAGTCGGTGATCCACCCTGACCAGACCTGTGCTGTACCCGGCAGGAAGATCTCTGATAGCCTCGCGCTACTCAGGGATACGATCGCCTACGTGCAGGACAGAGGGGTGGACACTTGCCTCATCAGCCTTGACCAGGAGAAGGCTTTTGACAGAATATCGCACACCTACATGATGGATGTGCTCTCCAAAATGGGGTTTGGGGAGGGAATTCGCAATTGAATCAAACTGCTCTGCACAAACATCTATAGCGCAGTCTCAATCAATGGGTGGGAATCAGAAAAGTTCCAGATCAGATCTGGAGTCAGGCAGGGCTGCCCTCTCTCCTCTGCCCTTTTTGTGTGCTGCATAGAACCTTTTGCCGAGTCCATCAGGAGGGATCCGGGTATAAGAGGAGTGACGATCCCAGGCAGTGGAGGCATGCAAGTCAAGGCCTCCCTGTTACATGGACGATGTTGCCGTCTTCTGCTCGGATCCTGCGTCTGTACGCAGGCTCTTGACCACCTGCGACCAGTTTGAACTGGCCTCTGGAGCCAAGGTAAACCGGGGCAAGAGCGAGGCCATGTTCTTTGGGAACTGGGCCGACCGGTCCTTTGTCCCCTTCACTGTCAGGTCAGATTACCTGAAGGTGCTGGGGATATGGTTCGGAGCTGCTGGGGCGTGCACCAAAAACTGGGAGGAGCGCATAGGAAAGGTAAGACAGAAACTGGGCTGGTGGGAGCAACGCTCCCTCTCCATTGCGGGCAAAACCCTGGTCATCAGGTGTGAGGTACTCTCGGTGCTACTGTACGTGGCGCAGGTCTGGCCCATAACCCGACCCTACGCCACAGCAGTCACCCAGGCCATCTTCAAATTTATCTGGCGATCCAAAATGGACCGTGTCCAAAGGGACACCATGTACAAACCTCTGGAGAAGGGAGGGCGGAACGTACCCAACGCCTCCCTCATCCTGTTGGCCACCTTTGTGTCCAGCTGCATCAAGCTGAGCGTGGACCCCCAGTACGCAAACACCAAGTGTCACTACATACTGAGGTTCTACCTGTCCCCGGTGTTGCGAAGGATGGGCCTGGCCTCATTGCCGCGGAACGCTCCAAGTAGTTGGACCGTACCGTACCACCTGTCCTTGTGGAAAAGTTTTTGAAGGAAAACACCTTTGACCACAAGGCAATGAAGCAGTGGTCAGCACGTAATGTCCTCGAGGCCCTCAGGGAAAAAGAGACCGTGGAGGACGTTGGATGGTTCCCTGAGCAGACTGCCAGAGTCATCTGGCAGAACGCCTCATCACCAGAACTTTCAAACAAGCACCAAGACCTAGCTTGGCTGGTGGTGAGAAGGGCCCTCCCTGTCAGATTCTTCATGCACACCCGAAGGCTCTGTGCCAATGCACGCTGCCCTCGGAGTGGCTGTGGGGGAAATGAGACGGTCACACACCTCCTTGTGGAATGTGCCTTTGCAAAGAAGATCTGGAGAGAGATGCAGTGGTATTTGTCAAGGTTTATCCCAAACAGATCTGTGACACAGGACTCTGTGCTCTACGGACTGTTTCCAGGGACACACACCGAGACAAATATCAACTGCTGCTGGAAGGTCATCAACTCGGTAAAAGACGCTCTTTGGTCTGCCCGAAACTTGCTGATCTTCCAGTGCAAAGAATTGTCCTCGACCGAGTGTTGCAGACTGGCACATTCCAAGGTCCAGGACTACGTGCTGACGCACTCAAGCTTGGGGCAGCTGCCGCCAAGGCGCAATGGGGAAAGACCACTGTGTAAAGTCTTTCCAGCAAATGTACACCGAGGGGCCGGTAACAGTGTAAAGCCCCTCGGTCGGGGCAACCAACACTCCAATGTATAAAACCAACATGCCACATGGAAGTGTGGCGACAGACTGAACGGCATCCTGTTTGGATGTAGGTATACCTTCACGGCGTCTCTTTTAGTTCTCCTGACTCCACGACCAACACGCCAGGGTGGAGCTCAGGGAGACTAGACATTGCCCCCTGTTGGATTCCGCCAGTAGTTGCTGTTTGCACGGATTGCCCTTTGTTCGGCAAAGGTGGAGATTTCTTCCACTCCCTCCGTTGGGTGTCACTGGCCTTCACAGCGTCTCCATTTCATCTGGTGACGACAGGGGACGGCTTGCCAGACGATGTCTTCGTGTTGTGTTTTACTGGTTCTGCATGCACAGACTCCACCGTGCTCGGCCAAGCTGGAGGTTTCTTGACCAACAGTGAGCGTAGACTAAAAGTTCCAAAGCAAAGTCGAGTGCAGCAAGGTGCACCTGAATGTCGGTGGATGAGGAGGACAAGAGCCATTGCCGGAAAATATGGGCTATCGCTTCTCGGCCTTTTGGCTAAGATCAAGTGTAGTCTCATTTGATCGAGGGAAGCTGAAGATTTCGATGACGATCGTGGATTGGAGAACTCGGAGGGATTGAAGTCGTCAAAGAAGAAACGTTTGGAGCTTGGCTGCTATTGGTGGATCTACATGCTGGCCTAAACCTCGGGTTTAGGCCTAACGCCGATACAGTTTCACACCCAACGTACGAGCTATGGATGCAACTGCATCCCGACCACCAGGCTGGGGCGTGCGAAACACTGTCCGAGTCACAGTGAAGAAAACGGATGGAGAGTCACCTTTGGACCGGAAACACTTCGTGAAGAAGGTGCTGCTCGAGTGCTGTGGGTTTAAAGCAACAGAGATCTTCTGCTTGCAAAACTTCCCCAAGAATGGTTTCTTTGATATCACCTTCAAGAGCGTCGCAGCGTGCATCAAATTCTTGAACGTCTTCAAGGAAAAAGGTAACCAGAGTCCCTTGTCGATCCTGACTGCGGAGCCTCTGTTTACGCTACCGGCACAGCGAAATCGGGTTGTTACACTGCACACGTACAACCCCCACGTCCCTGTGTCTGATGTGCTCACGTTCCTCGCCAGGTACGCTGAGCTGAAAAGTGACAGCGTGCAAGTGAAAGACACCTTCGGCATCTGGACAAGTGAGCACCAGGTCAAGGTGACCCTAAGAACGGACAGCAACGGAGCCATCCTGCATCCCCCCTCCAATTTGGCTATTGGAGTAAATCGTGGCTACCTCTACTACGTGGGACAGCCACGAGTATGCCACACCTGTGGCAAAACGGGGCATGTTGCCGCAAACTGCAGTGTGACCTTCTGCAAGAACTGCAGGCAGGAGGCACACATGACTAAGGACTGCAAGGAAGACAAGTGCTGCAACCTGTGTGGGGAGGCCGGCCATCTTTACAGGGCCTGCCCGAAACGCGGGGCGACATATGCACAGATCATCAGCAGCGGAGTCAAAAAGGCGACCAGAGAGGAGGTGCATACACCCTCCACCGAAAAAGACACCACGGTTCAGAATGAGGAAAAGCAACAGAAGGGCCCCCAACAAAAAGAGGAGGCCCCAGCACCTCCTGACAACCCAACCCCAGCCCCATCTGATGAGGAACACTCAATGGAAGAGGAAGAGGATGGGACAAAGAATAAAGAGCCCTGGGAAACCGTGAACAGGGACAAACGAAAGAGAAAACAAAAAAACAAACTGAAGAACCCCCTGAGGGGTAGTGGCAAAAAGCGACACCTCTCAGCCGGCGCACTCAGTGCCGACACCTCATCCGATGAGGGAAAACAGGACAAGAATCGGCCTCAGATAAAGAGGCAAAGCACCAACGTGGAACGGAAGGCACAGACCCCCCCAGACCACCGACCGGGAAGGAAACAAGGTCACAGACCAACCCCCGATAGCAACGAGCGGCAACAACCCAGGTGAAGACCGGCCTGCAACCCCAACACCTACTGGCTGCCACGACGAACCCCAGGGC
Organism: Scyliorhinus torazame; assembly: GCF_047496885.1. Lineage (NCBI taxonomy): Eukaryota > Metazoa > Chordata > Chondrichthyes > Carcharhiniformes > Scyliorhinidae > Scyliorhinus > Scyliorhinus torazame. Next base: position 42,016,970 of record NC_092726.1, on the reverse strand, counting down.
TACACCCCCCCCCTCCCAATGCATCTGCATCAAAATCACGGGGCCAGTACGGACAAGAAAAGTTTTCTCAGCCCTGCAACTGTGCTAAAGTTTGCGAGCACCACCGGCTTCCTGGGGAACATTCAACAGCTGGAACAGCCAACTGTATAGACTCTGGACTATTGAGACTGGTAAATCTATCTTTTTATAATGGGTTTAAAAAATGCATCCATAAATGTGCGAAGCATCAAAGATACTTCGCGGTGTGTAGCCACACTCAACTATTTGGCAAATGTAAAAGCTGACCTACTGTTCCTGCAGGAGTGCTGAATTCCGCACCTCAGCAACTACAGGCGCTGGTCGAGCTGGTGGTCCCACGGGCCATCCATCTGGTCAGGAGGAAACGACTGCCGCTCCTCCGGCCTGGGTATTCTGCTGCGGGGAGGCAACTTCACCATCTCCGACGTTAAGGAGGTGGTGGGCGGGCGCCTCCTCGTAGCAGACGTGAAATACAAAAACAGCCCTCTCAGACTTATTAATGTGTACGTCCCGGCCGTAAAAAGTGAGCGGCTGGCAGTCCTTCAGCAACTCCCACTGCTGTTGGCCACCTCCAAGCCGGTCATCCTGGGTGGTGACTTCAACTGCATCATCGATGCGGCTGGACGATCCAGCAAAGCCGACAGCAAACTAGACGCTACGTCCAGACTCCTGATGGAAACGGTAAAAGACGCCAAGCTGCTCGACGTCTGCAGCAACCCTGCAGACGGCGCGCAGCGTAGATACACATGGTCACGGCCAGACGGGTCCGTCCGCTCCAGGATAGACTTCTTTTTTGTGTCCCGAGCTTTCTCGGTCAGGTCCACCGACGTAACGCCGGTGTTCTTCTCTGACCACTGCCTCCTACAGGCCGACTGCCACCTGCAGGAAGACCAGGGGGTAGGCAGGGGGACGTGGAAGCTAAATGTGAAACTGCTGACCCCTGAGAACATCGAGGAACTCAGGAGGGATTACAAGGGTTGGAGAACCGTGAAACCCCTCTTTGAGGCCCCACATCTCTGGTGGGAAGCAATCAAGGGGAATATCAAGAGGTTTTTCATCCTCAAGGGCGTTCAAAAGGTGAGAGAGATACGAGGGGTCATGTCCAGGCTCCAGAAAAGTATGCAAAATTTGCTCCAGCTGCAGTCGATGGGGGTGGATGTCAAGGAGGATCTCCAAGAGGTGAAGAGCCAGCAAGCCTCGCGCTACACCTCGGAGGCCTCCAAGGTTATCTTCCGTTCCAGAGTCCGCTCCGTGGAGCAGGACGAAAAGTGCTCACGCTTCTTCTTCCAAAAGGTGCACAGAGAGACCTCTGTGATCAGCAGCCTGAAGGAAGAAGATGGCTCTGAAATGTCATCGCAGTCTGACATCCTGAGGATCAGCCAATCCTTTTATGCCGGACTGTATGACCTGAAGCCAACAGATAGCACTGTTTCCCAGACCTTCCTGTCGACTATCACGGAGGTCATAGGCGACAGCGAGCTGGAAAACCTGGACAAACCACTAACTCTGGACGAGCTGACAAAGGCCGCCAAGTCCTTCGAGACGAGTAAAACTCCCGGAAGCGACGGCTTACCGGTTGAGTTGTATTCGGCTCTGTGGGACTGGATGGGCCCAGACCTGCTGGAAGTGTACGAGAGTATGCTTCTGGAAGGCAGCATGTCAGAATCCATGAGGAAAGGCATCATCACCCTCATCTACAAGCAGCAGGGGGAAAGGGAAGAAATTCGAAATTGGCGACCCATTTCACTGTTGAATGTGGACTACAAAATTCTAGCAAAGGTCATCGCCAATCGGGTCAGGTCTGCTCTGGAGTCGGTGATCCACCCTGACCAGACCTGTGCTGTACCCGGCAGGAAGATCTCTGATAGCCTCGCGCTACTCAGGGATACGATCGCCTACGTGCAGGACAGGGGGGTGGACACTTGCCTCATCAGCCTTGACCAGGAAGAGGCTTTTGACAGAATATCGCACACCTACATGATGGATGTGCTCTCCAAAATGGGGTTTGGGGAGGGAATTCGCAATTGGATCAAACTGCTCTACACAAAAATCTATAGCGCAGTCTCAATCAATGGATGGGAATCAGAAAAGTTCCAGATCAGATCTGGAGTCAGGCAGGGCTGCCCTCTCTCCTCTGCCCTTTTTGTGTGCTGCATAGAACCCTTTGCCGAGTCCATCAGGAGGGATCCGGGCATAAGAGGAATGACGATCCCAGGCAGTAGAGGCATGCAAGTCAAGGCCTCCCTGTACATGGACGACGTTGCCGTCTTCTGCTCGGATCCTGCGTCTGTACGCAGGCTCTTGACCACCTGCGACCAGTTTGAACTGGCCTCTGGAGCCAAGGTAAACCGGGGCAAGAGCGAGGCCATGTTCTTTGGGAACTGGTCCGACCGGTCCTTTGTCCCCTTCACTGTCAGGCCAGATTACCTGAAGGTGCTGGGGATATGGTTCGGAGCTGCTGGGGCGTGCACCAAAAACTGGGAGGAGCGCATAGGAAAGGTAAGACAGAAACTGGGCTGGTGGGAGCAACGCTCCCTCTCCATTGCGGGCAAAACCCTGGTCATCAGGTGTGAGGTACTCTCGGTGCTACTGTACGTGGCGCAGGTCTGGCCCATAACCCGACCCTACGCCACAGCAGTCACCCGGGCCATCTTCAAATTTATCTGGCGATCCAAGATGGACCGTGTCCGAAGGGACACCATGTACAAACCTCTGGAGAAGGGAGGGCGGAACGTACCCAACGCCTCCCTCATCCTGTTGGCCACCTTTGTGTCCAGCTGCATCAAGCTGAGCGTGGACCCCAAGTATGCAAACACCAAGTGTCACTACATACTGAGGTTCTACCTGTCCCCGGTGTTGCGAAGGATGGGCCTGGCCTCATTGCCGCGGAACGCTCCAAGTAGTTGGACCGTACCGTACCACCTGTCCTTTGTGGAAAAGTTTTTGAAGGAAAACACCTTTGACCACGAGGCAATGAAGCAGTGGTCAGCACGTAATGTCCTCGAGGCCCTCAGGGAAAAAGAGACCGTGGAGGACGTTGGATGGTTCCCTGAGCAGACTGCCAGAGTCATCTGGCAGAACGCCTCATCACCAGAACTTTCAAACAAGCACCAAGACCTAGCTTGGCTGGTGGTGAGAAGGGCCCTCCCTGTCAGATTCTTCATGCACACCCGAAGGCTCTGCACCAATGCACGCTGCCCTCGGAGTGGCTGTGGGGGAAATGAGACGGTCACACACCTCCTTGTGGAATGTGCCTTTGCAAAGAAGGTCTGGCGAGAGATGCAGTGGTATTTGTCAAGGTTTATCCCGAGCAGCTCTGTGACACAGGACTCTGTGCTCTACGGACTGTTTCCAGGGACACACACCGAGACAAATATCAACTGCTGCTGGAAGGTCATCAACTCGGTGAAAGACGCTCTTTGGTCTGCCCGAAACTTGCTGATCTTCCAGTGCAAAGAATTGTCCTCGACCGAGTGTTGCAGACTGGCACATTCCAAGGTCCAGGACTATGTGCTGAGGGACGCACTCAAGCTTGGGGCAGCTGCCGCCAAGGCGCAATGGGGAAAGACCACTGTGTAAAGTCTTTCCAGCAAATGTACACCGAGGGCCGGGTAACAGTGTAAACTCCCCGCGGTCTGGGCCACCAGCTCTCCAATGTATAAAAGAAACATGACGATGTTAATATTTAAGAAGGAATTGTAATGTAAAGAGTGATATGTGTATAATAAGTTCAAAATTGAATGGAAGAAAGTCAAGGCAACATGTAACCCTGCCGGAAATGTAGTCAAGACAATTCGAAATGCTCTGTAATGCTCATGATAAATGTTATTAATAAAGTATATTTTTTTGAATAACATTTTTTTTAAAAAATCTGTTCTTATCAGTATAATATCTGATGTGTCCTCTATCTGGGGACCGAATATTAAATTGATTTTTAAGACTCGGAGATCGTGCAGGGGCTTGCTCCTTCCGCTCCACGCATCGACCGGGTCTTGCCATGCTTCAAGGAATGGTGCCTTCACCCCGCTTTGGGGAGCAAAGGTGCGAAGGCAGAAAATGGCGCAAAACCTGCCTTCCCCTTTTCTGTCTTGTCTAGTTATCTCATCCTGACCAATTTAAGGCCTTTCAGGCTCCAAAGCATTGCTAGCTTTTCTGCTGGCAGGAGCTTCGTGCACGAATGTTGCGAGCCGATGGACTCGCGGACTTTCGGCAGCCAGGCTCCGTTTTCAGCTGATATGCGCACAGATTTCCTGCTGCTTTTTACAGGCCACTCACCCTCACCCTCGGATGCCGACTTACCTTCTCCTCACTTCAGTTACCACATCCCTTCATCCTGCACAACAGAGAAGTGTGGCGACAGACTGAACGGCATCCTGTTTGGATGTAGGTACACCTTCACGGTGTCTCTTTTCGTTCTCCTGACTCCACGACCAACACGCCTGGGTGGAGCTCAGGGGGACTAGACATTGCCCCCTGTTGGGTTCCGCCAGTACTTGCTGCTTGCACGGATTGCCCTTTGTTCGGCAAAGGTGGAGGTTTCTTCGACTCCCTGCGTTGGGTGTCACTGGGCCTTCACACCGTCTCCTTTCCTTCTGGTTACGATAGTGGAAGGCGTGCTAGACGATTTCTCCCTGTTGTGTTTTTCTGGTTTTGCATGCACAGACTCCACAGTGCTCGGCCAAGCCGGAGATCTCTTTACCAACCATGACCGTAGACTAAACGTTCCAAAGCACAGTCGAGCGCAGCAAGGTGCACCTGAATGTTAGTGGGCGAGGAGGACAAGAGCCATAGCCGGGAAATATGCGCTATCGCTTCTCGGCCTTTTGGCTATGATCAACAGTATATTGAATCAAGAGAAGCTGAGGGTTGTGATGTGGATTGGAGAACACAGAGGGATTTAAGTGGTCAAAGAGGAAACGTTTGGAGGTCGGCTGCTATTGTTGGATCTACATGCTGGGCTAAGCCTCTGGTTTAGGCCTAATGCCGATACAGTTTAGACTCAACGTATGAGCTATGGCTGCAACTGCATCCCGACCACCAGGCTGCGGAGTGCGAAACACTGTCCGAATCACAGCAAAGAAGGCGGAAGGGGAGTCACCTGTAGACCGAAACTTCTTCGTGAAGCGGGTGCTGCTCGAGCGCTGCGGGTTTCAAGCAACAGATATCTTCTGCTTGCAAAACCTCCTCAACAATGGATATTTTGATGTCACCTTCAAGAGTGTTGCAGCGTGCATCAAATTCTTGAACGTGTTCAAAGATAAGGGCAACCAAAGTCCCCTGTTTATCCTGACTGCGGAGCCTCTGTTTACTCTACCGGCACAACGAAATCGGGTTGTTACACTGCACACGTACAAGCCCCACGTCCCCGTGTCTGATGTGCTCAGTTTCCTCGCCAGGTACGCTGAGCTGAAAAGTGACAGCGTGCAACTGATGGACACCTTTGGCATCTGGACAAGTGAGCACCAGATCAAGGTGACTCTGAGAACAGAGGGCGGCGGAACCATCCTGCATCCCCCCTCCAGTTCCGCCATTGGAGAAAATCGTGGCTACCTCTACTACGTGGGACAGCCACGAGTATGCCACACCTGTGGCCAAACGGCGCATGTTGCCGCCAACTGCAATGTCACCTTCTGCAACAACTGCAGGCAGGAGGGACACATGACTAAGGACTGCAAGGAAGACAAGTGCTTCAACCTGTGTGGGGAGGCCGGCCATCTGTACAGGGCCTGCCCGAAACGCGGGGCAACGTACGCACAAATCATCAGCGGCAGAGTCAAAAGGCGACCTGAGAGGAGGTTGATGCCACCTCCATCGACAAAGACACCACGGCACAGAATGTGTAAAAGCACCAGAAGGGCCCTCAACAAAAAGGGGAGGCCACAGCACGCCCTGACAATACAACCCCAACCTCATCTGACGAGGAACATTCAATGGAAGAGGATGGAACGAAGATTCAAGAGGAATAAAAGGTGAACAACATTAAACCAGCTGTACCGCTCCGTGGAAATCTCAGAGACAACCCCAGACAATGAGGCGCTGACATGAACGTGTGTTTAAAAGGTGCGGGATGCAGAATGTGCCGGTGAAAAGGCTGCTGCACCTTTCCTCTGTGTCTGTCAATGAATTAAAGACTCAAATCCCTCTCTGTCTCAAACCTCTGTCAGTGTGGCTGATTCAACTGCTTCAAGGCTGCCGCCTGCTGGTGGTTCACAGCCGCTGCAGGCGCTGCTCTGCGGCCAGAGAGACGTCGGCGGCTGTTTCCCGTCCCGGCCGCCAGAGGGCGTGGGTCACTCTCCCAGAAGCCGATGCTGCTTCCGCTCCTCCCAGTATCACCTCCTGTCCGCAGCCCGGCCCGGCCGCTGCTTGTTGGCGGAACTTCCGGGTCCCGGTGTTGGGCGGGGCATCCGCCATGTTGCCGTGACGTCACCTCTCCACCCACCGGTTATTTCACAGAAAAGAGGAAGAAGCGGCTGCTGGGAAACGGGGGAGTTGACTTAAATTCAGAGCCGCCCCAGGAAATGAATTAAAATCAAATCAACAGGTCATTTCATAACCCAGTGACGGCCGCGGGACTGCGCATGCGCCGCCGCATCCCCCAGAGTGCGGCCAGAGGAGCCCAGGTTTTAAAAATAAATCAAATTGTCAAAAACAGATCAAAACTGGAATCGAAGCTTCAGAACCGAGAAGGAAGAGGAATTCAGACGGGGGAGGATGCGAGTAATTATAATCATCAGATGCAAATTAAAATTCAAACATGCGCCTGTGCTCATGTGCGGAGGGTTTTCCCCCCCGAGGACAGCGCGCGGGCCTTCACCTCAAAGAACAAAGAACAAAGAAATGTACAGCACAGGAACAGGCCCTTCGGCCCTCCAAGCCCGTGCCGACCATACTGCCCGACTAAACTACAATCTTCTACACTTCCTGGGTCCGTATCCTTCTATTCCCATCCTATTCATATATTTGTCAAGATGCCCCTTAAATGTCCCCATCGTCCCTGCTTCCACTACCTCCTCCGGTAGCGAGTTCCAGGCACCCACTACCCTCTGCGTAAAAAACTTGCCTCGTACATCTACTCTAAACCTTGCCCCTCTCACCTTAAACCTATGCCCCCTAGTAATTGACCCCTCTACCCTGGGGAAAAGCCTCTGACTATCCACTCTGTCTATGCCCCTCATAATTTTGTATACCTCTATCAGGTCGCCCCTCAACCTCCTTCGTTCCAGTGAGAACAAACCGAGTTTATTCAATCGCTCCTCATAGCTTATGCCCTCCAAACCAGGCAACATTCTGGTAAATCTCTTCTGCACCCTCTCTAAAGCCTCCACATCCTTCTGGTAGTGTGGCGACCAGAATTGAACACTATACTCCAAGTGTGGCCTAACTAAGGTTCTATACAGTGAAGCCGTTTCCCCTGGCAACTCAAGATTGCCGCCGGCCGTCTCCCCAGCAACTCAAAATGGCGCCGGCCGTCACACCGAGCAGCTCAAGATGGCCGCCATCCTCAGGCTGTGGTTGTGGCGCAGGCGCAGTGGCGACTCCTGCAGCCCATTGTCCAGATTGGATGGAGCAGGAGATGGACAACAATTCCCTAAGGCAGAGACTGGCCAATGGCAGCATCTTTATTGACAAAACCAGTTCACATTGACTGAGCTTCAGCTCAATCTCAACGATGGCCGTTGACCAGCTCTACATTGAAACCACCGCGCCATCCACGGTGAAAAGTCCTTCTTACAAAGTAGACGTCTATCCTGAGATTGGACATTGCCCGTGACCCACTATATAACAGAAATTCCAAACTCAAATCACACGCAATGTGACAAAGGGCCACCCAGGCACAACACCAGAGTTTGGTTTGACCAACACCAATGTGTGTTTGATTCTGGTGGCACGCACTCCGACCTGGTGTGGGATCATTCTGAGGCATAGAGACATCAGGATAACATCAGACGAAACATTGTGCCTTTTAATCTCTCTCCCTCTGACAGTCCCCGAGCAGGTACAACACGGCCATTAGACAGCCGTTCAGGTTGGGTGGATTGGCCATGAAAAACTGCCCGTTAATGTCCAAGTGTGTGCAGGTTAGGTTACTGGGTTATTGGGGTCAAGGGGGTGGGCGGGGGAGTGGAACTCGGTACAGTACACTTTCGGAGGGTTGGCGTAGACTCAATGGGCCAAATGGCTTCCTTCTGTAATTGGAGTCATAAAATCATACAGCACAGAAAGGGCCATTCGGCCCATTGCGCTTTTGCGGGTCATAAATGAACAACTAGCCATTCTAATGCCGTTTTCCAGGACTTGGCCCATAGCCTTCTATGCCGTGTAGGAATTCCATGTGATTCCATAAAATGTGCTCTTGATATCCATGATGGATTCTACTTCCACTTCAATGTCAGGCAGTGCATTCAGGACAATAGTCACTGACTACATTAATACAATTCCTCAGTCACCTCTGTCGCAAAACCATCGACAACCGCTTCATCAGTGACCTTCCCTCCATCATAAGATCGCTGATAATTGCACAATCTTCAGCACCATACACAACTCCTCAGACAATGAAATGGAAAATGTGATCATACGAAGCAGGTCAGGCAGCATCTATGGAGATGCAAACAAATTACTTGAGTTATATGACACAGGAGTGCATCAGAAGCTCAGCAGATTGATTCTTGGGAGGGAAGATTGTCGCCTTGGAGAGATTGGGTTGACAGCACTTGCATTCACTAGAATTGAGAAGAATGGGAGGGAATCGAATTGAACCGTATAAAAAACTGACAGTGCTGGAGAGGCTGGATGCAGGGATGTTCGCTATTCTGGTTGGGGGCTGGGGAAGAAGAAGGTGTCACTGCAAATTGTTTCCATTCAAATAGTCACCCAATGCCCTCTTGAGTGCCTCGATTCAAACCTTCCACCAATGTGCCAAGGGCAGCATGGTAGCCTTGTGGATAGCACAATTGCTTCACAGCTCCAGGGTCCCAGGTTCGATTCCAGCTTGGGTCCCTGTCTGTGCGGAGTCTGCACATCCTCCCTGTGTGTGCGTGGGTTTCCTCCGGGTGCTCCGGTTTCCTCACAGTCCAAAGATGTGCAGGTTAGGTGGATTGGCCATGATAAATTGCCCTTAGTGTCCAAAATTGCCCTTAGTGTTGGGTGGGGTTACTGGGTTATGGGGATAGGGTGGTGGTGTTGACCTTGGGTAGGGTGCTCTTTCCAAGAGCCGGTGCACACTCGATGGGCCGAATGGCCTCCTTCTACACTGTAAATTCTACGAAAGCAAATTATTTTACTCCCATCATTCAAAGCTGATCCATTGTCCATCAAAAAAATCAATTGCTTCAACAAATGTACGGAAATATGATATCCTTTTGCGCTATTCATGACCATATTGTTGTGGGCGAGGCGTTTTTAGAACCCGAAAATCTATCATGGAGTTCAACCAACCTCTCCCTTTAATGGATTTGTTGCTTTTCCTAGCACACGGCTTTTTCCCGAGGTGTAGGATTGCAATTATGGATACGTGGGTTTTTAAACACAAAACACTTTTATTCCATGAACTCAACTTAACATCTTAAATAAACATTGGATCTCTTAACACCCTTTTCTTCAAAGATAACTCAGAAAATATTGCAACAGTAAATAATTACTAAAAATGTTCCTTCGAACTTCCAAAAGACTTAACACCTTCAAACAAAATCACATCAGGTTGAAGGCTTTACTTTAAATCACCCAAAATGATCCACGGATAGTCTTTCATGGCAGAGACCCAGCTCACTGTAAAGCACAGAAACACACAAGCTGCTTTTTAAAACTGCAGCTCTCTGGAAACTCCGAGACACAGACACGCTCTTTTTCCAACTGCAAAACAAAACTGCAAAATGGCTGACCTGACCTCAGCTCCACCCACTCTCTGACATCACTGTTTTCTTAAAGGTACATTGCTTCAACATCCATGTCTTAAAGGTACTCTCACATGACAATGTCCTGTGCTTCTATGTTACACCGATATTGTATTTTGATCAGATCACTGGGGTTGTGTTATCTGGTCGAAGGTTTTTCCAGAAGGAAATCCGGTGGAGGAGAGGTTGCGACATTACAATTCTCTTGGGCAGCCAGATTGCAATTGCAGGTAGGCTATTACTAGGCCAAGCATTACCCAGCCTCCTGTTTCTGACCCCGAAAACCTCTACCGCAGGGATAACCTGTCAGTTCTTGCCAGGTTGGGTGAAGTATCTATTAAACTATCAAGAAAAAGATTCTTACATTTACAAGTTCAGGACAATTACCAACACACCATACCCTAGCCTAAAATCACATCAGTGGCATTGGAATGGGGAAGATTATGTATTCCTTAAAAAACAAACCCACAAATAACAAGTCAAATTTGTTATTGAAGTCAATGCCTGGACGATCATTTTCCAGCATCCCATAATCAGACGGGCATCCCCCAGAGCCGAGGGGTTAGACAAGCAAAGTGAAAGAGAATACATTATATTTAATGGAGTGTCTTTTGACACATAGAAGTGTCCCCAACAAAACTGGAGAGTAAGGAAGATGGAGGATATTCCTTCAGACACTATCGCAGAGGCAGACTTCTGTCAAAATATTAATAGTAAGTGTGGGAAACATTTGCAATAATTCTATACATGATTAAGGAGAATGAAATAAATAGTTAATTGGTCGATAATTTTTACAACGCACTGTGGGACATGGTCTGTGTGGGTATGTTGTTACAAATGGATCTTCCATCCTTTTTTTTAAAGAACAACATTGAACGAAATGTCCTTGTCACTAGGTTATATATGCGGTTGTAAAAAAAACATGTAAAAAGTTCTCCCATATTCTTAGAGGTTTTGCCTTTCGCCATAGCTTATATTTTACCATTCTGACAATTCAGAAAAATAACAATAAATGTATAAATTTCCACTTTGAGCATTGTATCTCAATTAGAATTCCGTGAAGGTTTCGTGGCCAAATCCCGTGAAACCCCGTTGGCTTCATCAACAGACAGCCCCTCCCTACACCACCAACCCGCCACTCGCTGACACAGAGACACAGCATCTGCTGTCAAAAATAACGGCCTTTGCGATCATGCGCTACATAATGTTCCAAGATGCAGCATGCAGTGGTGGCATTTCAGGCCTTAACACAGGGAGCATGTTGTGGGCCTGGTTTGGAAGGATGGGGTTGAGGGGCAGAGGGGTAGTGGTGCGGTGCCCCAGGATATAGTGTGATGCTGTCCACAGTTGTCTTCATAAGATACCGTAAATCATGCTCGATGGTTGGAAATATGAAGGCACGGCTAGGGAATAAACAGAGAATTTGGCAGCCCTCAAATAGTAAAATTATTTGATGAAAATTGGCCAGGACGGGTAACAGAGAGTTTCATTGAATGGCTGTTGGTCAACAGAAGTCAAACATGTATTACTGTGTGAGTTCTGATATGCGGTCACTGTATGTATTTTGGGACATTAGTTAATACTGAGGTAATTCTTCAGCAACTCATAAAACACTGATTTAAAAAACCATAAAATGAAAAATATATTTCTTCCCAGAGATGTGAGACGTGAGAAATTTTAGTTGCAAAACATATGTTCCGCATCCGGGTATTGCCAAATGGATAGAGAAATGCTGATGGCGTCTAAAAGTCACGAACTCTTGCTGAATCAAAATTCTTAAAGTGACTCGACAGGAACAGAACTGCTCTACGAACCAGGACACAGCATACAACTGAGACATCACCCGAAATATTAACAGATTAATAGCTGGATCCCTCATTTTCACAACATCCAGACACTGCTCCAGAATTCATCTCTGAACAAAGGTACAAGAGTGCATCAGTGGGCCTCTCGCTAATAAAGCAATACAGGGATGACCAGGCAGCCGTGTGGTCCCAATTACTGAGGAAATCACATCGTGGTTAGTGCTTGACATGCTGTTGTTATGGGCGAGGCGTTTTCAGAACCCCAAAATGTGCCATGGAGTTGAACCAATCTCCCCCTTTAATGCAATTGTTGCTTTTCCGAGCACACAGCTTGTTCCCTAGGTGTGGTATTTCAATTATGGACACGTGGGTTTTCAAACACAACACAATGTTTATTCCATGAACTCAACTTAACCTCTGAAATAAACATTGGATCTCTTAACACCCCTTACTTCAAAGATAACCCCGAAAACATTACAACAGTAAATAATCCTTCAGTTATTCCTTTCAACATCCAAGAGAGACTTAACACCTTTAAACAGAAACACACCAGGTTAAACGCTTTACTATTATGAGTTTAAATCACCCAAATGATCCAGAGATAGTCTTTCACCTTTGAACATCCTTGAGATTAATACCTTTAAACAGAAACACATCAGGTTAAATGCTTTACCATTATGAGTTTAAATCACCCAAATGATCCAGAGATAGTCTTTAACCTTTGAACATCCTTGAGACTTAACACCATTAAACAGAAACACGTCAGGTTAAAGGCTTTACTATTATGAGTTTAAATCACTCAAATGATCCAGAGATAGTCTTTCATGGCAGAGATCACAGCAGATCCAGCTCACTGCCAACACAGACAGACACCCAAGCTCTTTTCAAACTGAAACTACAAACTGGCTGAACTGAGCTCAGCTCCACCCACTCTCTGCTTTCACTGTTTTCTTAAAGGTACATTGCTGAAACATCCATTTCTTAAATGTACTCTCACATGACACTGTGTATTGAAATATATCAGAGGAAACTGACAACCAGATTGTAACTGACCCAGAAACCGTAATAACATCCTGCAACTAAAGGTAAGAGGAGGACCTAACATCCCAAGTACCTTTCTGCTCGCATCTCAACGGTATGTGTGGCATGTTCCTGTGAGGAAGAAGGATAAATACGGCAATTTTCAGGAGCCTTGGAAAACGAGAGATATTGTAGGCCTCGTCACAAAGAAAAAGGAGCAATTTGTCAGGGCTAAAAGGCTGAGAACAGACGAAGCCTGCGTGAAATATAAGGAAAGTAGGAATGAACTTAAGAAAGGAGTAAGGAGGGCTAGAAGGGGTCACGAAAAGTCATTGGCAAATAGGGTTAAGGAAAATCCCATGGCTTTTTACACGTACATAAAAAGCAAGAGGTAGCCAGGGAAAGGGTTGGCTCACTGAAGGATGGGCAAGGGAATCTATGTGTGGAGCCAGAGGAAATGGGCGAGGTACTCAATGAATACTTTGCATCAGTATTCACCAATGAGAAGACATTGGTAGATGTTGAGTCTAGAGAAGGGTGTGTAGATAGCCTGGGAGACATTGAGATCCAAAAAGACGAGGTGTCTTAAAAAATATTAAGGTAGGTAAGTCCCCAGGGCCTGATGGGATCTACCCCAGAATACTGAAGGAGGTTGGAGAGAAAATTGCTGAGGCCTTGACAGAAATCTTTGGATCCTCACTGTCTTCAGGGGATGTCCCGGAGGACTGGAGAATAGCCAATGTTGTTCCTCTCTTTAAGAAGCGTAGCAACAATAATCCAGGGAACTACAGGCCGGTGAGCCTTACTTCAGTGGTAGGGAAGTTACTGGCGAGAATTCTTCGAGACAGGATCTACTCCCATTTGGAAGCAAATGGACGTATTGGTGAGAGGCAGCATGGTTTTGTGAAGGGGAGGTCGTGTCTCACTAACTTTATAGAGTTTTTCGAGGAGGTCACTAAGATGATTGATGCAGGTAGGGCCGTGGATGTTGTCTATATGGACTTCAGTAAGGCCTTTGACATGGTCCCTCATGGTAGACTAGTACAAAAGGTGAAGTCACACGGGGTCAGGGGTGAGCTGGGAAGGTGGATACAGAACTGGCTAGGTCATAGAAGGCAGAGAGTAGCAATGGAAGGATGCTTTTCTAATTGGAGGGTTGTGACCAGTGGTGTTCCACAGGGATCAGTGCTCGGACCTTTGCTGTTTGTAGTATATATAAATGATTTGGAGGAAAATGTAACTGGTCTGATTAGTAAGTTTGCAGACGACACAAAGGTTGGTGGAATTGCGGATAGCGATGAAGACTGTCAGAGGATACAGCAGGATTTAGATTGTTTGGAGACTTGGGCAGAGAGATGGCAGATGGAGTTTAATCCGGACAAATGTGAGGTAATGCATTTTGGAAGGTCTGATGCAGGTAGTGAATATACAGTGAATGGTAGAATCCTCAAGAGTATTGAAAGTCAAAGAGATCTAGGAGTACAGGTCCACAGGTCACTGAAAGGGGCAACACAGCTGGAGAAGGAAGTCAAGAAGCCATACGGCATGCTTGCCTTCATTGGCCGTGGCATTGAGTATAAGAATTGGCAAGTCATGTTGCAGCTGTATAGAACCTTAGTTCGGCCACACTTGGAGTATAGTGTTCAATTCTGGTCGCCACACTACCAGAAGGATGTGGAGGCTTTAGAGAGGGTGCAGAAGAGATTTACCAGAATGTTGCCTGGTATGGAGGGCATTAGCTATGAGGAGCGGTTGAATAAACTCGGTTTGTTCTCACTGGAACGAAGAAGGTTGACGGACGACCTGATAGAGGTCTACAAAATCATGAGGGGCATAGACAGAGTGGATAGTCAGAGTCTTTTCCCCGGGGTAGAGGGGTCAATTACTAGAGGGCATAGGTTTAAGGTGAGAGGGGCAAGGTTTAGAGTAGATGTACGAGGCAAGTGTTTTACGCAGAGGGTGGTGGGTGCCTGGAACTCGCTACCGGAGGAGGTGGTGGAAGCAGGGACGATCGTGACATTTAAGGGGCAACTTGACAAATACATGAATAGGATGGGAATAGAGGGATACGGACCCAGGAAGTGTAGAAGATTGTAGTTTAGTCGGGCAGCATGGTCGGCATGGGCTTGGAGGGCCGAAGGGCCCGTTCCAGTGCTGTACATTTCTTTGTTCTTTGTTGTTTATAGTCCATCCGGCCTGCTGTGTGTAGTCAGGAAGTACTGAGGGATTTCAGCTGGATCGTGGCTCCTGTACAACTAAGCAGGACAAGGTATACGTATAGCTTATTTTCACTTGAGGATTTTATGTAGAAGCCATGCTTTCAGAAGTTACCAGTAAATGGTTACAGTTTAGCAATGTTACCTCCCCGCTACATTGCCCAGCACAAGTTAGAACATTCAGCAGCAGCGTGGCAACGCAAACGGAGATCAAAGACTGAAATGCAAACACAGACATCGCTAGAACGCCAGGTGCTTCCTGTCAGTTTTGCAGAACAGGAAAAGACACAGCGAGTCTTCTGAGGCTCTGCAAACTTAAACCTGCTTTCGCATTACCCAAAATATGTCTCAATGCCAATTGGTCAGCTTCTCATCAACATTTCTCTTCGTGTTTACAACAAATATAACAGTGCGCGTTACGTCTGTGCCAGAAGCTCGATAAATATTGCAGCACGTTTACTCAACTGACTGGCAAGTTGACCGATGAAGGTGCAAGAATTTTGGTGCATTAATAATGAACGATTACTGAGCGGCATTGGCCTGACGTACTCTGTTACTCTAAGCTAGGCACAGGCAGCAAACACGCTCAGAAATGTAATGTTGGCCTCGATCGTCTGATCGAAAAGTAATTAAATTCAATTGAAGAATTACTATTTTTTAACAGAGCCTTTAATAACTTCTGCAATAAGTCGCTGCAAATTAGAAGTTAATTGAGATTGAGCCGCCATTTAGACTGAAAGTTATATAAAACCCAATAGGTTGCTGAAATCCTTGGTTAAACTGCGTGTCATTCCTTTAAGTATGTTCAAGGCTGAGATAGATATAATTTAAATCAATAAGGGGATCATGGGATATTGGGATAACGGGTAAAAGTGGTCTAGAAGATTATCATTGCAAATCAGTATTGTACAGTATTCAATTGTGGAACAGACTTGATTGGATAAATGACCTACTTCTGCCCCAACGTCTTGTCGATTTATGATCTGTAATGCATCCCCAAATCTTTAGTTATCCCTGTACAGGATCACCGACAATAATCCTCTGCATATTTCACGAACACAGCTGATTTGCTTGCAGAATAACCAGGAAAATGTTATAAATTTGACACAACGTCTATTTGAAACATACGACAACATCGCGATCCACATCAAAGATCAGTTTAAAATAGGGCCGTTTGAACTTCAGGAATAGAGAGAAAAGTTGGAAATAGACGTTTCACTTCACTGTCTCTATCATGTTCCAATTGGATTGGGGACACGGCAGTACATGTCCGCGTGCGTCTGGGTGTGCTTTGATTTAGATTTTAAAAATGTACGGAACATGCGGTAAAGGATTTTGCATTCTGCGATGGACATTGAAAAGTGAAAATCACACTGTGTCAGCACAAACACTGAGTGCAATCAGGATGTGGAACCAAATGTCACAAGAGGCTTCAAATATAAAATCTGACTAATTTCAAATATAATCGATGAGCTGCCTCTGAATCTGTTGGTGGCCAGGTTTAACATGATATTTTAAATGAGGATGATCAAAAGATCCATTTCGAGCTTAACTTTTACTTTGTTTTCAGGTTTTCCTGTGGATGTGTTGTTTCTCCATTATAAACCCCGCATTCAGGCGGATTAGCAAACACAATTTAGTCTTCCAATGCCTGCTTGATTTCAGGTGAGAATTCCATCTCACGCACGGCTCTCTCTGACTGACAGAGCTGCAGTCTCAGTGCGAAATTGCCTTTCATCTGAATCTGGATGCTATGTTGCTGAGGTCACCTTGTCATGAAAGGTTGATGTTTCGCTCCAAAGATGCTGCTACATCATTCAAGTCATTCAAACATTTTATTTTTCGCGTTTATAATTCAGTACGTCAGGTTCAACAGCATTGTGCTTGTATGCTGCACGGGAACCTTTGTGAAAGAAGAACATGGCTGACAAAGGGCCACAAAGCAGCTTAGAAGGGCCTCCAAAAATGAATAATGAAAGGAAACTTGCAAGCGGCATCAAAATGAAAAAGAATAAGTTTGACAGCTGTACAAAAGGAACGCCGGCGATCAGGAGCACTATTGGCCCGCTGCAGACTGAAAGTGAGGATATTGTCAATGACTGTGACAACTTTGCACACACGGTGAATAATTATTTGTCTGAGCATTCACATTAAGGCAGGACGCTGGAAAGCGTTAGGCCTCCTATTGTGGACCAAGAAAGGAGATACCTGGATACTTTCTGGATCGAGATGGTATGAAACTAAATTCAGGGGAATCCGAGAGGGGCCTGTGGGTTCAGCTGCCCAGAACAAAGAACAAAGAAATGTACAGCACAGGAACATGCCCTTCGGCCCTGCAATCTTGAGCCAATCATGATGCCCCAACTAAAACACAAAACCTTCTGTACTCGGACCGTATTCCTCTATTTCCTCCATGTGGATGTACCTAGCCTCTTAATTTTGCTAATATGTCTACATCCACCACATCCTCTGGCAGCGTGGTCTACGTGCCCACCACTCTGTGTGAAAACCTTACCCCGCACACCTTCCCCCTCTCACGTAGAATCTCTGCCCCCTTCTAATTGACACTTCCACCCTTGGAAAAAGCCGCTGACTACCCACCCGGTCTATGCCTCGCATAATTTTGTAGAACTCTATCAGGTATCTCCTCAGCTTCTGTCTTTACAGCGAAATCAATTCTTGTTTATTCAATCTTTCCTCACAGTGAACACCTTCGAGACCAGGCACCAGCCTGGTGAACTTACATTTCACTCCCTCCAAACTCACACGTCTTTCTGATAATGTGGTGACTAGAACTGCACGCAATATTCTAAATGCGCCTAACCAAGGTTTTAAATAGCTGAAACGTGATTTTCTAACTCCGATACTCAATGACCCGGCTGATGAAGGCAATCATGTCATTTACCTTCTTAATCACCTTGGCCACCTGTGTTGCCACTTTCACGGAAGTGTGGACCTGCACGCCGTGATCCCTCTGTTTGTTAATGTTCCTGAGCGTTCTGCCACTTACAGTATAATTCATACCTAGATTTGATACTCTAAAATGCATCATCTCGCCTTTGTCCGGAATAAACTCCAACTTTAATGTGTTTGCCCAAATTTCCAAACTATCTATACCCTATTCTGTACTCTGGCAATCCTTGCCACGATCAGCAACTCCGCCAATCTTCACGTCATCCCCAAACTTACTGAAAATACCACCCACATTTTCTTCCAGATCATTTATGTATACAGCGATCGCGGCACTGATCCCTGCAGAACATCCCTAGCTACAGATCTCCATTCTGAAAAACACCCTTCCACCGCTACGCTCTGCCTTGTACAACCAAGCCAATTCTGTGTCCATCTGGCCATCCCACGACGAATCCCATGAGATTTTCGTTTTTCTACCACTCTGCCATGTGGAACCTTGTCAATCTCCTTACTAACGTCTATATAAACTACACCCAGAGCCCTTTCCTCATCAATTTTCTTTGTTACGTCTTCAGAAAACTCAATAAGTCGGTGAGGCATGGCCATCTCCGTGCAAAACCGTGCTGTCTGTCACTAACTAGTCCATTTCGTCCAAATGATCACAGAGCCTGTCCCTCACACTATTTTCCAAAAGCAATAGATATTTCAAATTCCATGAAGAAGGGCAGAAGGTAATCAAGAAGGATAATGGAATGCTGGCATTTATACTTAGAGGACTGCAATATAAATATGCAGGGGTTGTATTGCAGCTTTACAAAACCCTTGTTATACCACAATTGGAGTACTGTGGGCAGATCTGGCCATTACACTCCAGGCAGCATATTCTGGCCTTGTAGGGAGTGCAGGCTAGGTTGAGGAGAATGACACTTTAACGTCAGGGGATAAGTGGAGAGATTAGACAAATTTCCTCTAGAATGTGAAAGGTTAAGAGGTGATCTGATCGACGTCTTAAATATATCAAGACCAAAGGATAGATTAGGTAAATTTAAAGTGATTCAGCTGCTTGGAGATGTTCGGAAGCACTGCGTCACACAAAGTGTGGCAGAGATTTGGATCAAACTTCCAACAACGGCAATTCATACTCCATCAGCTGTTAATTGAAATCGGAGACAAACACACCTTTCTATAAACCAAGACATTAAGGGAAATGGGCCACGGATTACTTAGTACTCAACAAGCCCTTAAATCAAATCAGATAGAGTTAGGCCCCGGATCAGTTAATTAATCACAGTGCAGTCTCGATGGGCTGAATGACCTTTTCCAGTTCCTATGTTGCATTGCAATTTCAGAGATAGATATTTGGAAAGAGATATTTAGTTATGAACGTCGAACCAAAAACAGAAGGCCAGATGTACATACAAACATACACATGTGCATACACACACACCGCACCATCACACGCAGAGATTGCGAAGAGATTTAGATAGAGGTGAGAGAGACAGATTGAAAGCGAGAGATAGAGATAGATAGATAGAGTAATAGAGAGAAAGAGAGAATGAGAGAGCGAGAGAGAGAGAAATAGAAACAGCCAGGAGAGTTAATAAAGTGCAGATGGAGACTATTAAGAAATCATATTCGACATGCATTGGCTTATATCAATGGGTTTTCTCACTGTTGTACAATTTTTCTCAGATACTTTAGGCTGCACGATTGAGGTTCCTTGACAGGATATGGATTATATTTCGCAGATTAATACCATAGGGACGGGTCTGCTGTTATTTCGAGAAATTGCATCGTTTGGGCTGTGCCTCCTTCGAGAATATAGTTCTCCAAATAGAAATGGTGGTAGAGTAGTATTGTCGCAGAGCGAGAAATCCAGAGACCCAGGATATGAAATGGGGACCCGGGTTCGAATCCCACCATGCAAAGTGATGGAATTTAATCACAATAAAATATCTAAGTTAAAATGTCTACTGATGACCATGAACTATTATCTATTGTCTGATAAACTTGTCTGGTTCACTCGTGCCATTTAGAGAAGGAAATCTGCCATCCTTACCTGGTCTGGTAGTCGGTCTAACCTACATGTGACTCCAGGTCCACAGCAATGTGATTGACTCTCAACTGCCCCCTCAAGAGCTTTTGGGAAGGGCAATAAATGCGTGCAGCACGAGCGACACCTATGACCCATGAAAGAATAAAATGACATCTGCGAGTTGCTGTAAGAGTAAGCAGGAAATATTTTAATTCCCCCACAAGTTATTTATTATGTTCAGATTGCATAGATTTGAAATTGTTGATTAACTTGTTGCTGAACAGAAAGTTATTCATTCACCGAGTTGTTAAGATGTGGACCGCGCGGTGAGAATACTGCTGAATTCAGACTCCACGGGATTCTGGGAGCTCTGCTGGGACATGTGCGTTAGGAACACTCACTTCCAGATTTGTGGAGGAAAAGCAAAAGGCTCTGGCGTTGCAGCTGCAATAGGCCGCTGCGTCTGTGGTGGGAGATTCTATGACTCTATGATGCAGGATACGTCATCTACTTCCCTTCATGGGCCGCACAGGACAAGGAGGTGGATGAAACCTGGGATTTTCTCACGTGTTATTGCTCTGATTGTTTCTCATTGGTGCACTTTATCAAAGGGCGGTTTACCTTATCCACATGACAGCATGAATTGATTATGCAGAAGAGGACAAACTGTTCTCAAAGAAATAATTGTCTGAACAGTCTGGGTTTCAGATCGTGCAGGAAAGGCAGTCTGGTGTCTGTGCACAACATCTGGTTAATATTCCAGTCTGATCGCAGTAAAGGACTGCCGGGACGATGCTGCGCTCCTTTCTGACACTAGTTACACTGCAGCTTCTGAACTGTGAGTTATTATTGACTAAAACTATTCTGATTCCTGTTGAGAAATCAGCTATTATAAATATTTACATCAAATGAAGTGATGTACTAATTATTCGTCATGAAAATGCTTATGTGCTACATTGAGGAAGATAGGCGTTTGAATATTAACATTGGATACCGGAGTTAAAGGGATATTAATATATAATAAACTGCATTGGGAGGAGGGAAGCTCAGTGTCTGAAAAACTGAAATCCTCAGCGTTTTTCCATCATTCTTGATTCTTGGATTGAATTATTGTTTCGCACGAAGAAAGAACTAAGATCAGGTAACAGGCACAAACTGGATCAAATTTCCTTCCATCTATACACTCAGGTTGGACCAATAGGCCTATGTTTGTGACTCAAATAAATCTGAGTTCACTAGTCTCCAGCGGAAACTGTCTTTAATCTCCGTTCACCGGAGATTCTTGGTGCAGGCTGCATATATTGGAGTTAAAAATCAAAAGGGAGAGTTCACACTGAACCTGGAAGAAACAGTTGACTTTTCCCTCAGAGTTTCGGAATCTGGGCTCCTTTTAGGAAAAGGTGACCGGGGATTTTCAACTGTGACCTTCAGTCATGTCTTTTCAGCTTTCTGTGACCTTCAGCTTTCCCGATAAAGCTGGGAAATTAACTGGCAGAAGTTCTCGTTTTTTAATATTTTAGATTCTTTGTTTCATATTAAAATCCACCCCTTTCAAGTAAATTTAGAATATAGTATAAATGATTTACATATTTTTAAAATTTTCAGTTGAGATTTACATCAAATTGAGATTTAAATCTGTCCTTGAACATAAACACATTAGCAGATGGGTTTACTTTGGCATCCGCCACCCCTGTATATTATAGAAACAGCATATTATAGAAACACATTGAAGTATTTAAGTGAGCTTGTCCGTTTTAAGTGTGTAGCCGCTGATTGAAGCAGTTAAATCCAGGCTGCCCGGCAGCACAGTGGTGAGCATGGTGCCGAGGATGTGCAGACTTTGGCCACGCTAAATTGCACCAGAATGTCATGTTGTTATTGTTGAATGGAAGCCGACGTATAAGCCAATGCAGTGAGTTTAAACTGCACTAATATCGCCATGAAGCTCCATATATATCTGTCAGAGAGTTTCCACAGTCGACCTTCCACATGAGTCCGTGTCCGGGGAAAATTAATATTCTTTAACAACCTTACAGCGTTGTGCAAATTGGATACACAGCGGACTGGATTCTCCACTATCCCAGCCGCGTGTTTCTCGGCGGCGCGCCGTTCTTTGGCGGCCGGATTTTTCACTCCCGCCGCTTGTCAATGGGATTTCCCATTGAAGACACCCCACACCGCCGGGAAACCTCTGGGTGGGAGTGCGCTGACGGCGGGAAAAGTGTATCTTAACACAGGAATTACAAGAGCAATTAATGCTGTTATTAATTACTTTTGGGGGGGGGGGTGAGGTGAGGAACATTCTCACAAGCTGAGATTTACTCATTCTGTGGGAAACTTGCTTTGTGAATACTGTTGCATAAGCGGCTCAGAAATGCTTTCATATATAACCACGTCGTGTTAAATTAGTATTTCTGTGCAATGTTTCTACTTTCTTTTTGTCGTCACTAATTTTGCGCAAACCCATTCCATATTTTTATTTTTGCTGTATACCAGCCAGTGTTCAGCAACATTTTCAGAATTGTTTCTTCATTCATCTCCTCATCTCGGGTATTTTGCTGAGTCCTATGCCGATGAGTAAGTTCAGTTCATCGCTAATCAAAATGAGTCTCTTAAGTTAAAGTTTTTAACCTCTCACTATTAATAACAATCACCGACACTCGTCCCTGCACTGATATTGATGTTACTGTCAAGTTAAGAACAGGCATCTTATGGAATAATATGTTGTCGGCAAATAGGGAAATAATTTTCCAACTATAATCACAGCAGTGTCATACGTAGGGTATCTTGCATCTGATTAATAGATACTTTAAATTTGTCACCAGTATTAACATCAAAAACAGAGTGAACACGGACTGTAACTCCAGACTGAGGTCGTTTTAAAATGTTCAGCTGCGGCTTTTGTGCAGACACAGCAGACTGGAATTGAAATTCGAGTTCAACTGATCCGGCTACAAATAGTTAGAATAGATTGTACCGCAGTCCTGGATGTCTGTTAAGTTGCTGACTCAATCTCTAGTTACTGTCCACTGAGCACACTCTCAGGTTAGTCAAAGCTGTATCTAAATGGAACCGCTGTGTGCCTGGTCTGCGGTACAGTGAACTGTTTTAAACACCTTATTCTGGGTAATTGGATTGTTGGACACGGTTTATTAATATTGTAAATATGGAAATTAAATTAAGCTGGAGCCAATGTTACTTTAACCATTATCAGTATGATTAATATCAATTACAATCTCGAATATGTTCCAAAACATAAATGGACATCTGTCTGTTTGTCTAACAATGAGGATTTTCCAGCCTCTCCACAGAGATTCCCTATTTCACGCGGGTTTCTGCAGAATGTAATGAGAACCTGTTCCTCAATCTCTTTGCACCTGCTCCATCGTCTATTCGTAAAACACGTGCGAAGCATTTTGTATCTTCACCTTCCACTGAAAGATGCCATAAAATTTCATCCGGTCCCGGAATTATAACATACATAACGGGTTACATTCTAAACTCACATCCAGTACGAGTTCATTTGGTGTGATGTAACTTTATGAAATTGAAGTTGCACTTTTCACACATATTCTGGGCCCGCTGACAATTATTTCTTTTAACCTATAATCAATATTTGTTTTAATAATTCTGCTCGTATCATTTAAATGTATTTCTGACAACTCTCCAATTCACGTGCCATAGTTTAAAATAAAATATTATTATTATCGACACATAGAACAATCCGCCATGGGAAGATACATTTACATTAAAATGTGCAAGAAATATTCTGACCTTCACATCCCGCCTGTATTTATCGGTAAATGATTATGAGTCGGCTTATTCACCGGCAGCGGAACACGTTGCATACGGACAAGCATAGTGAGGTTAAGGAGGGATCATTCCCGATATAGGAATGTCGATATAGTTCCCAGGCCGCACTGCATCTGTCTTGCATTTCTTGGTGCTCCCACATGTCTGCGGCCCGTGTTTTACTGGGCGGTAGAGGTCCGGGGTTTGGAAGCAGCTGTGGAAGTATGTCTGACGCTTTGCTACAGTTTACTGTTTAAAATCCACTTACTGCATGAGGGTGTCGCTGGCAAGACCTGCGTTTATTGTCCAGCCCTCCTTGCCCTTCAGAGGTTGGTGGCGATGTGTCTTTATGTACCTCTGCAATCCCTGATGTGCAAGTACATCCACCGTGCTGTTTGGCTGGGGGAGGCGTTTGCAGGTTTTTACCGAGCTACAGTGAAGGAATGGTCCACATCTTTCCCAGTTCGGATGGTGAATGACTTGGAGAGGGTCTGCCAGGTGTCGCTGTTCCCAGGAATCTACTGCTGACGTTCTCCTCGATGGTCGTGGTCGTTGGTTTAGCGGGAATGTCTCAGGGACGTGGCAAGTTTAATGAAACGGCTGACATGTGCCTTGTAGGTGATTTGCAGTCTTTACTGTGTCAGGAGTTGAGGGCGAATTGACTGAATTCGTGATGCTTGGGCCTCCGGTGCAGGCCGAGATGAATCACCCACGGGGCACTTCTGTCTGATAATTGTTGTCATAACTTTTGCACAGTTGTTGCTGGGGTCCTGCATCGCTGTGGATGGGGATATTTGTGTATACTCATTTTTCAGTGCGTTGTTTAATTGTCCAGCACCTTTCAATGTATTTTTGCAGATGACACACTGACAAGTAAGTTCATGGTTGAGCTGCCCATCGATAGAAATGTGCTTTTATCTGGATGTTCTCCTAATGATTCTGTTTTGTGGCATGTCATTGTCTGTGGCAATGCGCTTTTAGAGCAAACTAATGGAAAATAACTGAGGAAACATTACGAAGATTAACTCGGAAAAGGATGGTTTATAACTGGAGCAGGAAAACAAAAGACGGAATGGAATAAATGCGTTTCGTATATTCCAGTGAGACCATTGTGGTTGTGACATTCCTGAGTAGCTATTGGAATATGTTCCATCAGTCAGGCAATGGGTATCAAAAGATGGATTTATAGGCAGTATAACTATCAGGATTGAGTTCTTAAGGATGACTGAGGATTACCAGGATTGGCCACACTTGACGAACACTCGATATTATAGAAAGCGGAGATACAGGATTTACATTATCGTTGTTAATTTTGGTATCAAGTGACAAATTTCGGCAAACCAACAGCACGGAGGAATCTCTGTCCAGTTTTAATAGTTTTTCATAGTTTTAATAGTGTATATACGAGCGATTAAAAGCAATCAGGAGATTTGACAGACACGCTGGCTGACCAGTCTGCGAATATATATTTTTATTTTTTAAAATAAATTTAGCGGACCCAATTCATTTTTTCCCCCAATTAAGGGGCAACGTAGCGTGACCAATGTACCTACTCTGCACATCATCGGGTTGTGGGGGCGAAATCCACGCAAACCAGGGGAGAATGTGCAAAATCCACGCGGTCAGTGACCCAGAGGCGGGATCGAACCTTTGACCACTGCACCGTGAGGCAGCAAGGCTAACCCAGTGCGCCACCGTGCTTACCGTCTGGGAGTATATAAAGGAAAAATGAATAGTATTGAGCCAACACATAGAATGTGACCATGATTTATGGAGTCCCCAACATCATGGTGGCGCCATTTTGAATAGTTAGCCGATTCGTGAGATTGTCAACATAGACCGACGGTATTGCAGGGTGACTATGGCAAAAGTCATGATGATCTGTGGGAGACAATGACCTCAGGAATATTGGGAACAGCTCAATATTTTGGCAGTTAAAACAATTCTGGGTAAATGTTGACACGTTACTGATATTAGCCATGTTACAATCGATTTAATCACAATTCCCGGTGTTCCTTCTTCCTGACATTCATGAAATTCAACCCGAAAGAAAATGTCGGATCCTTGATTTAGGTGGAATATTTTATCATTAGGTGTGAATTAATAAAACAAATCACCGTGTTGTCTTTGTTTGTATTCTTTTAAATTTAGAGTACCGAATTATTATTTCCCCAATCAAAGGACAAATTAGCGTGGTCAATCCACCCACCCTGCACATCTTTGGGTTGTGGGGGTGAAACCCACGCAGGCACGGGGAGAATATGCAAACTCCACATGGACAATGACCCAGGGCTGGGGTTCAAACCCATGTCCTCAGCGTCGCAGTCCGAGTGCTAACCACTGCGCCACACGCAGCTCCAGGGTTGCCTTTGTGATGCTTGATTTGGACAGTTTCATTCATGTCGTGTTCCAGTGAGCACTGATTCTCAACTATTTATTCCAGGCAGACCCGGGAGCAGCCAGGCTGATTCAGCAGGTAATCGCTTTCATTCTCATAGCTGATATTTTCCTTCCCAACGCATCCAACTGAATTTTAAATCTGTGAGACAATCTCAGTGCTTTTCTGTTTAAGTATTGACACGTTATCAATTAATTCCTGTTGCGAGATTAATGCTGGATATTTCAGAGCGACAATTGATTGTGTCCGTGGGCTTAGAGAAAAATCAGACACAGCTGTCGGTCTGAAACAGATATTCAGTTCCCGAATTGCCAGCCAGCGCTGACATATCGTGGAATTTTACGGTCCTTCCGCCGTCGACATCATCCGGTTCCACTGAAGGCAGTGGGTTCACCACATTTTCCCCTCCCGCCCCCTCCCTGAGCGGGCAGCACATTACATATCTGTCCCTTCCAGCGGAGAGCGGGAGGGCGCAGCTGGCTCGGCGGTGATGGCAGATATCTTGTAATCCGCACTAGGATTGGAATCTCACTGTGCTCGGCCAATCCGTGTGATTGACCGCTGACTATTCCACTCTTGACCTGTGTAGAGAAAATAAATTCTTTTTATAATATAAATTTAGAGTACCCAATTCATTTTTTCCAATTAAGGGGCAATTTAGCATGGCCAATCCCCCAACCCTGCACATCTTTGGGTTGTGGGGGGGGGGGGGTGATACCCACGCAGACACGGGGAGAATGTGCAAACTCCACACGGACAGTGACCCAGCGCCGGGATCGAACCTGGGACCTCGGCGCCGTGAGGCAGCAGGTCTCACCCTCTGCGCCACCGTGCTGCCCTGAGCGAATAAATTCTGTGCCGATGCACACTCCAGGGTGACGCAGCCGGTAGGATTGTTTTTAAATATCCCACTATTCGCCCCGTGTTTATACCATTTAGAAAGATTCTCTCTTACATTTGCAATGTCTAATATTTGCTGCGTGTTTGTTGAGCTCCTGTAAACGGCCCAATGCTACCAATGATTCCGATATTTCCCGCTGCATCGGGGACCAATAACTCTGCATTTTATTTCTGTATTTTACAGAGGCGGTGAAGCTGAGACTGAGCAATGTGGGCAGTCGGTGCGCTGGGAGAGTGGAGATTCACTATAGGGGACAGTGGGGGACAGTGTATGATTCTGAATGGGACACGAAGGACGCCGCTGTTGTGTGTCGGGAGCTGGGCTGCGGCACCGCGCGCGCTGCATTGCGCAGCGCTCACTTTGGTGAAGGCTCCGGACCCATTGTGACGTGGCAGGTGCAATGCAAAGGGAGCGAATCCGCTCTGCGGGATTGTCCTTCAAAACGTTGGGATGCCTATTCCTTGCCGCATTCCAATGATGCCGGAGTAACTTGTTCAGGTAAAAATCTTTCTTCGTCTATTCTCTACCGAATGGAATCTGTTCACTGAAAATAGCGGCAGTGAATTTGAACTTATAGGACATCCTGATTAATAAAATGGGTTACTTCACCATCCAAGGCCTGCATCCTGTGCTGGGTTAACGTTGCGGGTAAACGCCCATTCGCTTTCATGTGCAGGGAGAAATTCGCGGCTCCATCAGTGGCAACATTTCGACCTTTAGTTTCTGAAGTAGAAAATGGACGTGAGAAAGAGGGAATAGAGCCAGCGCTGCTATTGGTAGGTCAGGGGTTACTTCCCCTCAATTTGGCATTCTATCAATCAAGACTTCAACGTTACAACACTGGTGATAAAGTGCGTGTTTGCAACATGACACTGACGGTCTCTTTTAGACAGACGGACAATTAAGTTAATCTGAAAGGAAAAATTATGGTCGCGAGAGAAGCAAAAACATTTGGTGGAAGGAGGTAAGTTGCTTGATTAGTGTTGGAGCGGAAATGAGCCAATGTCCAAACTAATCGTGACAGATTCTCATTCAGCAGATGTGTACAGATTTGTAAATCATTTGTATCATTGTAATCTATTGTTGCTCAGCCCACAGATTTCCCAGATTGGTATCCCAAGGTGCACACTGCGCTGGAAGACTGGAGATCCAGGTCGGTATAACCTGGGGAACAGTTTGTAACCTTGACTGGGACTGGAATGATGCCATGGTAGTCTGTGCTCAACTTCAGTGTGGAGTCGCCGTGTCTGTGAGAAGAGGGGGTGATTTTGGAGAGGGCACTGGACTGATACACAGCGATAGATTTCAATGCATAGGCAACGAGACAAGCCTGGAGGACTGTCCTCTTGTTCCAGTAAATCGGACCCAATGCACTCACAGCAACGATGTCAGTGTGATCTGTTCTGGTGAGTGTTGAATTATGAATGATAGATCATTTTTGTCCAATATTTCAGTAACTGAGCAAAAGACAATCCAAGTCCGAGATATTCAGTTCTAATCACTTATTTAGAGATCACGATGCCCGGCCAATCAGAGATTAATTTCATATTTCTGGCGTGACCTTACAAAGTAAGCACGGATATTGATAATGGTAAATATCTACATTTAATTGATCTTGTGAAAACAACAAATTATCATTGCTAATTACACATTGATGTAACTTTATATCGTACACTTCAATAGACAAGCTCTGTCTCCCCAGTCATGATCCACTTTATGGACTCTAACAATAGGTAATTTAGTAATTAACGGTGTTTACATTGTTAATAGAGAAAGATCTAGGGTATTGACAAAAGGAAAAAGATGAAGAGGTAGAACCATACAGTAATAGAAATTGAAGTGGAGAAGGAGGCCATTCGGCCCATCACGTTACCACCGGCCCTTGGACATAGCACCCCAGTTAAGGCCTCAACTCCGTCCTATCCCCGTAACCCAGTAACCCTACCTAACCTGTTTTGGATACTAAGGGCAATTTATCATGGCCAATCCATCGAACCTGCACATCTTTCCACTATGGAAGGGAACTGGAGCACCCGGAGGAAACCAATGCAGACACGGGGAGAACGTGCAGACTCCGCACAGACAGTGAACCAAGCCGAGAACCGATCCTGGGACCTGGAGCTGTGAAACAACGGTTCTAACCATTGTGGTATCGTGCTGCGCCTAAAGTATATATGTCATTTTTTGCTGCCGGTAGAAATTAATGAAGTTAGCTCTGTAACATAATTGCAAATGCCCGGTTAACATTCGGACACCAGCACTTGTAGTGGATAGTTTTCAAGCAGTTGAGTATAGAAATGAACAATACATGGAGAATTTTCCAAGAACGTCATAACCCCAAGAATTAAAACTATTCCAATAAACGGCCTCTTTCTGCATTTCCCGATCAGCGCCCTGTCTAAACATTGAAAGTCCTTCAACATTTTAAACATAATTCAGTCAACTCTGGACTGAGTCGATACGATACGTTTTTCAAACTGGCATAATCATGCAAAGCTTAATTAAACAGCTTATACTGAGTTGTAATCTATACAATGTCGCCTTTAAACCCACTATAATCGGCAATATTCCATCAGATTGATTTTCAGGATGAACACTCACATTTGAGTTGAGGCAGCTTCTTAAAAGTGTCCAGCACCATTTTAACTCCTTTAAAATGAGTATTTGGTGAACATGAGCAGTGGGTATAGGTGCCTTGGTATAATTTACTTTCCTTACTTTTGACGTGTGACTATTCTAATGGATATCTACAAGTTACGTGGGTCCGTGTTTATATCCGAAACAGGACAACATGGTCCCCGATTGGTTGGTGGCCAGGACAGGTGCTCAGGACGGGTGGAGTTGTTACACGGAGACCGCTGGGGGACGCTGTGTGATGTTTACTTTGGTTTAGAAGCCGCCAGTGTGATCTGTGAGCATCTTCAGTGCGGGGCGGTAAAGAACATCATGAGAGGTGTTGCCTTTGGAAAGGGAACCGGCCCTGTGTGGAAGGAGAACTACAGGTGCGGCGGGAACGAGTCCAGGTTGTGGCAGTGTCCGCTTTCATCCGTGGACGATTTTAGCTGCTCCCATGGAAATGAAGCCAGTGTCATCTGCTCGGGTGAGTGCCCTCAATCCAGATAATCCGAGCAAAGTAAAATGTGGTACAGAAAGTGACCGTGCAAGCGTTTTGGAAATGTAACTCACCTCATCACAGCCCTGGAGTGCCCTCGCAGACTGTATTATTTCCCTTCCACATAATTGATCAATTCTCTTTTCAATGACATGATTGATCTCCACCTCCATTATACCCACACTGTCCATTTCCGATCCAAACCACTCACTGCCGATGAAAGTACTCTGAGGTCACAATTGTTATTTTGTCAAGTATCTTAAATCTGAACCTCCTCCCATCCTCGCCCTATGCCGACGGGAACATTGCGTCCATATCTGTGTTACACAGAACTCAGGACTCTGAACACACGGTCAAATCGGGAAGTTAAAAAATCCTCACACTGCATTGAGGGTAATGAGAGGAGAAGTCCCGCGTGTCCACGCCTGTATTTTCTTTCACTCAATATCACACAGGACAGATTAATGGCTACTCTCACATGGCTGTTTGCGGGACTTTGGTCTCCTCCTTAATGTCTCTATTTTTTTTTTCATTTTGCATATTCCTGCAGCTGTTTCAGACAATTCACCTTTGCAATGGCAGAATAATAGCTCTCGGTATTCGGCACTGCAGGCAAATTCTTTCCCACACTCTGAATTTACATCCCTAGAATGCAAGCGTAATTTCAAAGGAGTTACATTCTCTTCTCCTATAATCCCAGATAATGCCGCAATCGCCCATCCTCTCGTGCTAGCTGCCAGCACCGATTCTCCGAACGTGATCGATTTCCCCTAATGTTACCTCATAGCTCCAAAATGTTTTCCAAATCTGTCCTGACCATACCGATGGAACTAGCCAATTGAACTGGAAGGATATGGGACGCGACTGCGTTCAGCTGCAACCTATCCCAACATTCCCTGATCACTCTTCCGCAGAACTGTTGCCCATATTGGAGGAAATTTATGTCCAAACCCCAGCATCTAATATCCAGCAAGGTGTACATGCGTTTCCTAATGTTACAAAAACAGAGCTGCATTTGCTCAGCATCCGCTCAGTCACACCCTTCACTCTTGCACCAGAGAAGCAGTCGGGGTGAAGATGATCGAAATCTGCGTTAATTTGTTTCACTGTTACCATTGTTCTCAACGTCTCACTTCACACAGATGAAAATTGGTCACTGAGATTGATGAATGGGGGTAGCAGGTGTGATGGCCGAGTGGAGATTTACTACAACCGCAGCTGGGGCAGAGTCCAGGACAGCCTATGGGACCTGAATGACGCTCACGTGGTCTGCAGACAGCTGGGCTGCGGAGCCGCGATAGCCGCATATAACTCTTCACAATACGGAGAGGGTGAAGGGTCAGTGTGGTTGAATTATGTCCATTGTAAAGGAAACGAATCGCATGTCTGGAACTGCAGCTCATTCCCACCGATGTTGCCTCACACTGACAGCATCGACGTAGGGGTTCTGTGTTCAGGTGAATAAACACGTCATGTGACTGAAATGAATGGGAAATGTGTCATCGGCAATGGGAACATGTCATTTCTTCCTCAGGGGCCTGTGGAACAATTATTTAACACTGGAGCCAGGATGAACATGGGCAGTAATAACACATATTTGGAACTATGTTGACAGATTGAACAACGCGATAAATCTCTAGGTCCCGCCCTCAGTAAATACAGACAAAGCCAATAAGGACCAATGGCAACGATGACAAATGAATTGGTCAAAGGGGTAGATTTCATCAGCGCAACTGAAAGGGAGAGGAAAGGTTTATGTAAAGGAATTCTGATATTGTCTGTCAAAAGCCAATGTCGGGGCTGTTGATTTTTTTTTGTTCGTTCTTGTGATGTGGGCGTCGCTGTCTGGGCCAGCAATTGTTACCCAAATCTAATTGCCCTTGAACTGAGTGGAGTTCTAGACTATTTCAGACTGGGGGAAACTAAGACTTAACCGCATTGGTGTGTGGGGCTATAGTCACATGGAGGTCAGAGCGGGTTAGGACAACAGATTTCCTCACTGAGGTGCATTAGTGAATGAGATGGGTTTTTACGACAATCGACAATGGTTACATTGTCATCAATAGACGTCCAATTACAGATTTTAGTTGAATTCAAATTC